>NW_026775509.1:5000-316953 GCF_963259705.1 Myotis daubentonii | reverse complement strand
GGTAAAACTGTTAAAATACACAATGAGATTTCCCAGAAATGATTAAGAACGTGTAATAAACATCTCAAGTACACGTAAATAGATTCTTACTACATTTACTGTCGAATTCAACACGGAGGTTTCCAGTGGAAAGCTGTGAAATGACGAAAATACTGGTAATGTTTACAAGTCCGGGTACTTCTGGTGGCGTTTTCACGGGACTGTGCTTTCAATTATTACGAGTTCATGTTTACAGAGCTCAGAATTGGTGTCTAAAGCCTTTGAATCACGAGAATAGTTTTTGTGTTTACAATTTAGGAGGATTGGCTTTGGCGTTTTTTTTGTGTGAATCAGTTAAAATGGTGGCGGTTCCAGTAAATACTTCTAAGCAAACTGTCTAATTGTGGTAAAACTGTTAAAATACACAATGAGAGTTCCCAGAAATGATTAAGAACGTGTAATAAACATCTCAAGTACACGTAAATAGATTCTTACTACATTTACTGTCGAATTCAACACGGAGGTTTCCAGTGGAAAGCTGTGAAATGACGAAAATACTGGTAATGTTTACAAGTACGGGTACTTCTGGTGGCGTTTTCACAGGACTGTGCTTTCAAATATTAAGAGTTCATGTTTACAGAGCTCAGAATTGGTGTCTAAAGCCTTTGAATGACGAGAATAGTGTTTTTGTTTACAATTTAGGAGGATTGGCTTTGGCGTTTTTTTGTGAGAATCAGTTAAAATGGTGGCGGTTCCAGTAAATACTTCTAAGCAAACTGTCTAATTGTGGTAAAACTGTTAAAATACACAATGAGATTTCCCAGAAATGATTAAGAACGTGTAATAAACATCTCAAGTACACGTAAATAGATTCTTACTACATTTACTGTCGAATTAAACACGGAGGTTTCCAGTGGAAAGCTGTGAAATGACGAAAATACTGGTAATGTTTACAAGTCCGGGTACTTCTGGTGGCGTTTTCACGGGACTGTGCTTTCAATTATTACGAGTTCATGTTTACAGAGCTCAGAATTGGTGTCTAAAGCCTTTGAATCACGAGAATAGTTTTTGTGTTTACAATTTAGGAGGATTGGCTTTGGCGTTTTTTTTGTGTGAATCAGTTAAAATGGTGGCGGTTCCAGTAAATACTTCTAAGCAAACTGTCTAATTGTGGTAAAACTGTTAAAATACACAATGAGAGTTCCCAGAAATGATTAAGAACGTGTAATAAACATCTCAAGTACACGTAAATAGATTCTTACTACATTTACTGTCGAATTCAACACGGAGGTTTCCAGTGGAAAGCTGTGAAATGAGGAAAATACTGGTAATGTTTACAAGTACGGGTACTTCTGGTGGCGTTTTCACGGGACTGTGCTTTCAAATATTAAGAGTTCATGTTTACAGAGCTCAGAATTGGTGTCTAAAGCCTTTGAATGACGAGAATAGTGTTTTTGTTTACAATTTAGGAGGATTGGCTTTGGCATTTTTTTTGTGTGAATCAGTTAAAATGGTGGCGGTTCCAGTAAATACTTCTAAGCAAACTGTCTAATTGTGGTAAAACTGTTAAAATACACAATGAGAGTTCCCAGAAATGATTAAGAACGTGTAATAAACATCTCAAGTACACGTAAATAGATTCTTACTACATTTACTGTCGAATTCAATCACGGAGGTTTCCAGTGGAAAGGTGTGAAATGACGAAAATACTGGTAATGTTTACAAGTCCGGGTACTTCTGGTGGCGTTTTCACGGGACTGTGCTTTCAAATATTAAGAGTTCATGTTTACAGAGCTCAGAATTGGTGTCTAAAGCCTTTGAATCACGAGAATAGTTTTTGTGTTTACAATTTAGGAGGATTGGCTTTGGCGTTTTTTTTGTGTGAATCAGTCAAAATGGTGACGGTTCCAGGAAATACTTCTAAGCAAACTGTCTAATTGTGGTAAAACTGTTAAAATACACAATGAGAGTTCCCAGAAATGATTAAGAACGTGTAATAAACATCTCAAGTACACGTAAATAGATTCTTACTACATTTACTGTCAAATTCAATCACGGAGCTTTCCAGTGGAAAGCTGTGAAATGACGAAAATACTGGTAATGTTTACAAGTCCGGGTACTTCTGGTGGCGTTTTCACGGGACTGTGCTTTCAAATATTAAGAGTTCATTTTTACAGAGCTCAGAATTGGTGTCTAAAGCCTTTGAATCACGAGAATAGTTTTTGTGTTTACAATTTAGGAGGATTGGCTTTGGCGTTTTTTTTGTGTGAATCAGTTAAAATGGTGGCGGTTCCAGTAAATACTTCTAAGCAAACTGTCTAATTGTGGTAAAACTGTTAAAATACACAATGAGAGTTCCCAGAAATGATTAAGAACGTGTAATAAACATCTCAAGTACACGTAAATATCTTCTTACTACATTTACTGTCGAATTAAACACGGAGGTTTCCAGTGGAAAGCTGTGAAATGACGAAAATACTGGTAATGTTTACAAGTACGGGTACTTCTGGTGGCGTTTTCACGGGACTGTGCTTTCAAATATTAAGAGTTCATGTTTACAGAGCTCAGAATTGGTGTCTAAAGCCTTTGAATGACGAGAATAGTGTTTTTGTTTACAATTTAGGAGGATTGGCTTTGGCGTTTTTTTTGTGTGAATCAGTTAAAATGGTGGCGGTTCCAGTAAATACTTCTAAGCAAACTGTCTAATTGTGGTAAAACTGTTAAAATACACAATGAGAGTTCACAGAAATGATTAAGAACGTGTAATAAACATCTCAAGTACACGTAAATAGATTCTTACTACATTTACTGTCGAATTCAATCATGGAGGTTTCCAGTGGAAAGCTGTGAAATGACGAAAATACTGGTAATGTTTACAAGTACGGGTACTTCTGGTGGCGTTTTCACGGGACTGTGCTTTCAAATATTAAGAGTTCATGTTTACAGAGCTCAGAATTGGTGTCTAAAGCCTTTGAATCACGAGAATATTTTTTGTGTTTACAATTTAGGAGGATTGGCTTTGGCGTTTTTTTTGTGTGAATCAGTTAAAATGGTGGCGGTTCCAGTAAACAGTTCTAAGCAAACTGTCTAATTGTGGTAAAACTGTTAAAATACACAATGAGAGTTCCCAGAAATGATTAAGAACGTGTAATAAACATCTCAAGTACACGTAAATAGATTCTTACTACATTTACTGTCGAATTCAACACGGAGGTTTCCAGTGGAAAGCTGTGAAATGACGAAAATACTGGTAATGTTTACAAGTCCGGGTACTTCTGGTGGCGTTTTCACGGGACTGTGCTTTCAATTATTACGAGTTCATGTTTACAGAGCTCAGAATTGGTGTCTAAAGCCTTTGAATCACGAGAATAGTTTTTGTGTTTACAATTTAGGAGGATTGGCTTTGGCGTTTTTTTTTGTGTGAATCAGTTAAAATGGTGGCGGTTCCAGTAAATACTTCTAAGCAAACTGTCTAATTGTGGTAAAACTGTTAAAATACACAATGAGATTTCCCAGAAATGATTAAGAACGTGTAATAAACATCTCAAGTACACGTAAATAGATTCTTACTACATTTACTGTCGAATTAAACACGGAGGTTTCCAGTGGAAAGCTGTGAAATGACGAAAATACTGGTAATGTTTACAAGTCCGGGTACTTCTGGTGGCGTTTTCACGGGACTGTGCTTTCAATTATTACGAGTTCATGTTTACAGAGCTCAGAATTGGTGTCTAAAGCCTTTGAATCACGAGAATAGTTTTTGTGTTTACAATTTAGGAGGATTGGCTTTGGCGTTTTTTTTGTGTGAATCAGTTAAAATGGTGGCGGTTCCAGTAAATACTTCTAAGCAAACTGTCTAATTGTGGTAAAACTGTTAAAATACACAATGAGAGTTCCCAGAAATGATTAAGAACGTGTAATAAACATCTCAAGTACACGTAAATAGATTCTTACTACATTTACTGTCGAATTCAATCACGGAGGTTTCCAGTGGAAAGCTGTGAAATGACGAAAATACTGGTAATGTTTACAAGTCCGGGTACTTCTGGTGGCGTTTTCACGGGACTGTGCTTTCAAATATTAAGAGTTCATGTTTACAGAGCTCAGAATTGGTGTCTAAAGCCTTTGAATCACGAGAATATTTTTTGTGTTTACAATTTAGGAGGATTGGCTTTGGCGTTTTTTTTTGTGTGAATCAGTTAAAATGGTGGAGGTTCCAGTAAACAGTTCTAAGCAAACTGTCTAATTGTGGTAAAACTGTTAAAATACACAATGAGAGTTCCCAGAAATGATTAAGAACGTGTAATAAACATCTCAAGTACACGTAAATAGATTCTTACTACATTTACTGTCGAATTCAACACGGAGGTTTCCAGTGGAAAGCTGTGAAATGACGAAAATACTGGTAATGTTTACAAGTCCGGGTACTTCTGGTGGCGTTTTCACGGGACTGTGCTTTCAATTATTACGAGTTCATGTTTACAGAGCTCAGAATTGGTGTCTAAAGCCTTTGAATCACGAGAATAGTTTTTGTGTTTACAATTTAGGAGGATTGGCTTTGGCGTTTTTTTTGTGTGAATCAGTTAAAATGGTGGCGGTTCCAGTAAATACTTCTAAGCAAACTGTCTAATTGTGGTAAAACTGTTAAAATACACAATGAGATTTCCCAGAAATGATTAAGAACGTGTAATAAACATCTCAAGTACACGTAAATAGATTCTTACTACATTTACTGTCGAATTAAACACGGAGGTTTCCAGTGGAAAGCTGTGAAATGACGAAAATACTGGTAATGTTTACAAGTCCGGGTACTTCTGGTGGCGTTTTCACGGGACTGTGCTTTCAATTATTACGAGTTCATGTTTACAGAGCTCAGAATTGGTGTCTAAAGCCTTTGAATCACGAGAATAGTTTTTGTGTTTACAATTTAGGAGGATTGGCTTTGGCGTTTTTTTTGTGTGAATCAGTTAAAATGGTGGCGGTTCCAGTAAATACTTCTAAGCAAACTGTCTAATTGTGGTAAAACTGTTAAAATACACAATGAGAGTTCCCAGAAATGATTAAGAACGTGTAATAAACATCTCAAGTACACGTAAATAGATTCTTACTACATTTACTGTCGAATTCAATCATGGAGGTTTCCAGTGGAAAGCTGTGAAATGACGAAAATACTGGTAATGTTTACAAGTACGGGTACTTCTGGTGGCGTTTTCACGGGACTGTGCTTTCAAATATTAAGAGTTCATGTTTACAGAGCTCAGAATTGGTGTCTAAAGCCTTTGAATCACGAGAATATTTTTTGTGTTTACAATTTAGGAGGATTGGCTTTGGCGTTTTTTTTTGTGTGAATCAGTTAAAATGGTGGCGGTTCCAGTAAACAGTTCTAAGCAAACTGTCTAATTGTGGTAAAACTGTTAAAATACACAATGAGAGTTCCCAGAAATGATTAAGAACGTGTAATAAACATCTCAAGTACACGTAAATAGATTCTTACTACATTTACTGTCGAATTCAACACGGAGGTTTCCAGTGGAAAGCTGTGAAATGACGAAAATACTGGTAATGTTTACAAGTCCGGGTACTTCTGGTGGCGTTTTCACGGGACTGTGCTTTCAATTATTACGAGTTCATGTTTACAGAGCTCAGAATTGGTGTCTAAAGCCTTTGAATCACGAGAATAGTTTTTGTGTTTACAATTTAGGAGGATTGGCTTTGGCGTTTTTTTTGTGTGAATCAGTTAAAATGGTGGCGGTTCCAGTAAATACTTCTAAGCAAACTGTCTAATTGTGGTAAAACTGTTAAAATACACAATGAGATTTCCCAGAAATGATTAAGAACGTGTAATAAACATCTCAAGTACACGTAAATAGATTCTTACTACATTTACTGTCGAATTAAACACGGAGGTTTCCAGTGGAAAGCTGTGAAATGACGAAAATACTGGTAATGTTTACAAGTCCGGGTACTTCTGGTGGCGTTTTCACGGGACTGTGCTTTCAATTATTACGAGTTCATGTTTACAGAGCTCAGAATTGGTGTCTAAAGCCTTTGAATCACGAGAATAGTTTTTGTGTTTACAATTTAGGAGGATTGGCTTTGGCGTTTTTTTTGTGTGAATCAGTTAAAATGGTGGCGGTTCCAGTAAATACTTCTAAGCAAACTGTCTAATTGTGGTAAAACTGTTAAAATACACAATGAGAGTTCCCAGAAATGATTAAGAACGTGTAATAAACATCTCAAGTACACGTAAATAGATTCTTACTACATTTACTGTCGAATTCAACACGGAGGTTTCCAGTGGAAAGCTGTGAAATGACGAAAATACTGGTAATGTTTACAAGTCCGGGTACTTCTGGTGGCGTTTTCACGGGACTGTGCTTTCAATTATTACGAGTTCATGTTTACAGAGCTCAGAATTGGTGTCTAAAGCCTTTGAATCACGAGAATAGTTTTTGTGTTTACAATTTAGGAGGATTGGCTTTGGCGTTTTTTTTGTGTGAATCAGTTAAAATGGTGGCGGTTCCAGTAAATACTTCTAAGCAAACTGCCTAATTGTGGTAAAACTGTTAAAATACACAATGAGATTTCCCAGAAATGATTAAGAACGTGTAATAAACATCTCAAGTACACGTAAATAGATTCTTACTACATTTACTGTCGAATTAAACACGGAGGTTTCCAGTGGAAAGCTGTGAAATGACGAAAATACTGGTAATGTTTACAAGTCCGGGTACTTCTGGTGGCGTTTTCACGGGACTGTGCTTTCAATTATTACGAGTTCATGTTTACAGAGCTCAGAATTGGTGTCTAAAGCCTTTGAATCACGAGAATAGTTTTTGTGTTTACAATTTAGGAGGATTGGCTTTGGCGTTTTTTTTTGTGTGAATCAGTTAAAATGGTGACGGTTCCAGTAAATACTTCTAAGCAAACTGTCTAATTGTGGTAAAACTGTTAAAATACACAATGAGAGTTCCCAGAAATGATTAAGAACGTGTAATAAACATCTCAAGTACACGTAAATAGATTCTTACTACATTTACTGTCGAATTCAATCACGGAGGTTTCCAGTGGAAAGCTGTGAAATGACGAAAATACTGGTAATGTTTACAAGTACGGGTACTTCTGGTGGCGTTTTCACGGGACTGTGCTTTCAAATATTAAGAGTTCATGTTTACAGAGCTCAGAATTGGTGTCTAAAGCCTTTGAATCACGAGAATATTTTTTGTGTTTACAATTTAGGAGGATTGGCTTTGGCGTTTTTTTTGTGTGAATCAGTTAAAATGGTGGCGGTTCCAGTAAACAGTTCTAAGCAAACTGTCTAATTGTGGTAAAACTGTTAAAATACACAATGAGAGTTCCCAGAAATGATTAAGAACGTGTAATAAACATCTCAAGTACACGTAAATAGATTCTTACTACATTTACTGTCGAATTAAACACGGAGGTTTCCAGTGGAAAGCTGTGAAATGACGAAAATACTGGTAATGTTTACAAGTCCGGGTACTTCTGGTGGCGTTTTCACGGGACTGTGCTTTCAATTATTACGAGTTCATGTTTACAGAGCTCAGAATTGGTGTCTAAAGCCTTTGAATCACGAGAATAGTTTTTGTGTTTACAATTTAGGAGGATTGGCTTTGGCGTTTTTTTTGTGTGAATCAGTTAAAATGGTGGCGGTTCCAGTAAATACTTCTAAGCAAACTGTCTAATTGTGGTAAAACTGTTAAAATACACAATGAGAGTTCCCAGAAATGATTAAGAACGTGTAATAAACATCTCAAGTACACGTAAATAGATTCTTACTACATTTACTGTCGAATTCAACACGGAGGTTTCCAGTGGAAAGCTGTGAAATGACGAAAATACTGGTAATGTTTACAAGTACGGGTACTTCTGGTGGCGTTTTCACGGGACTGTGCTTTCAAATATTAAGAGTTCATGTTTACAGAGCTCAGAATTGGTGTCTAAAGCCTTTGAATCACGAGAATATTTTTTGTGTTTACAATTTAGGAGGATTGGCTTTGGCGTTTTTTTTTGTGTGAATCAGTTAAAATGGTGGCGGTTCCAGTAAACAGTTCTAAGCAAACTGTCTAATTGTGGTAAAACTGTTAAAATACACAATGAGAGTTCCCAGAAATGATTAAGAACGTGTAATAAACATCTCAAGTACACGTAAATAGATTCTTACTACATTTACTGTCGAATTCAATCATGGAGGTTTCCAGTGGAAAGCTGTGAAATGACGAAAATACTGGTAATGTTTACAAGTACGGGTACTTCTGGTGGCGTTTTCACGGGACTGTGCTTTCAAATATTAAGAGTTCATGTTTACAGAGCTCAGAATTGGTGTCTAAAGCCTTTGAATCACGAGAATATTTTTTGTGTTTACAATTTAGGAGGATTGGCTTTGGCGTTTTTTTTTGTGTGAATCAGTTAAAATGGTGGCGGTTCCAGTAAACAGTTCTAAGCAAACTGTCTAATTGTGGTAAAACTGTTAAAATACACAATGAGAGTTCCCAGAAATGATTAAGAACGTGTAATAAACATCTCAAGTACACGTAAATAGATTCTTACTACATTTACTGTCGAATTCAACACGGAGGTTTCCAGTGGAAAGCTGTGAAATGACGAAAATACTGGTAATGTTTACAAGTCCGGGTACTTCTGGTGGCGTTTTCACGGGACTGTGCTTTCAATTATTACGAGTTCATGTTTACAGAGCTCAGAATTGGTGTCTAAAGCCTTTGAATCACGAGAATAGTTTTTGTGTTTACAATTTAGGAGGATTGGCTTTGGCGTTTTTTTTGTGTGAATCAGTTAAAATGGTGGCGGTTCCAGTAAATACTTCTAAGCAAACTGTCTAATTGTGGTAAAACTGTTAAAATACACAATGAGATTTCCCAGAAATGATTAAGAACGTGTAATAAACATCTCAAGTACACGTAAATAGATTCTTACTACATTTACTGTCGAATTAAACACGGAGGTTTCCAGTGGAAAGCTGTGAAATGACGAAAATACTGGTAATGTTTACAAGTCCGGGTACTTCTGGTGGCGTTTTCACGGGACTGTGCTTTCAATTATTACGAGTTCATGTTTACAGAGCTCAGAATTGGTGTCTAAAGCCTTTGAATCACGAGAATAGTTTTTGTGTTTACAATTTAGGAGGATTGGCTTTGGCGTTTTTTTTTGTGTGAATCAGTTAAAATGGTGGCGGTTCCAGTAAATACTTCTAAGCAAACTGTCTAATTGTGGTAAAACTGTTAAAATACACAATGAGAGTTCCCAGAAATGATTAAGAACGTGTAATAAACATCTCAAGTACACGTAAATAGATTCTTACTACATTTACTGTCGAATTCAATCACGGAGGTTTCCAGTGGAAAGCTGTGAAATGACGAAAATACTGGTAATGTTTACAAGTCCGGGTACTTCTGGTGGCGTTTTCACGGGACTGTGCTTTCAAATATTAAGAGTTCATGTTTACAGAGCTCAGAATTGGTGTCTAAAGCCTTTGAATCACGAGAATATTTTTTGTGTTTACAATTTAGGAGGATTGGCTTTGGCGTTTTTTTGTGTGTGAATCAGTTAAAATGGTGGCGGTTCCAGTAAACAGTTCTAAGCAAACTGTCTAATTGTGGTAAAACTGTTAAAATACACAATGAGAGTTCCCAGAAATGATTAAGAACGTGTAATAAACATCTCAAGTACACGTAAATAGATTCTTACTACATTTACTGTCGAATTCAACACGGAGGTTTCCAGTGGAAAGCTGTGAAATGACGAAAATACTGGTAATGTTTACAAGTCCGGGTACTTCTGGTGGCGTTTTCACGGGACTGTGCTTTCAATTATTACGAGTTCATGTTTACAGAGCTCAGAATTGGTGTCTAAAGCCTTTGAATCACGAGAATAGTTTTTGTGTTTACAATTTAGGAGGATTGGCTTTGGCGTTTTTTTTGTGTGAATCAGTTAAAATGGTGGCGGTTCCAGTAAATACTTCTAAGCAAACTGTCTAATTGTGGTAAAACTGTTAAAATACACAATGAGATTTCCCAGAAATGATTAAGAACGTGTAATAAACATCTCAAGTACACGTAAATAGATTCTTACTACATTTACTGTCGAATTAAACACGGAGGTTTCCAGTGGAAAGCTGTGAAATGACGAAAATACTGGTAATGTTTACAAGTCCGGGTACTTCTGGTGGCGTTTTCACGGGACTGTGCTTTCAATTATTACGAGTTCATGTTTACAGAGCTCAGAATTGGTGTCTAAAGCCTTTGAATCACGAGAATAGTTTTTGTGTTTACAATTTAGGAGGATTGGCTTTGGCGTTTTTTTTGTGTGAATCAGTTAAAATGGTGACGGTTCCAGTAAATACTTCTAAGCAAACTGTCTAATTGTGGTAAAACTGTTAAAATACACAATGAGAGTTCCCAGAAATGATTAAGAACGTGTAATAAACATCTCAAGTACACGTAAATAGATTCTTACTACATTTACTGTCGAATTCAATCACGGAGGTTTCCAGTGGAAAGCTGTGAAATGACGAAAATACTGGTAATGTTTACAAGTACGGGTACTTCTGGTGGCGTTTTCACGGGACTGTGCTTTCAAATATTAAGAGTTCATGTTTACAGAGCTCAGAATTGGTGTCTAAAGCCTTTGAATCACGAGAATATTTTTTGTGTTTACAATTTAGGAGGATTGGCTTTGGCGTTTTTTTTGTGTGAATCAGTTAAAATGGTGGCGGTTCCAGTAAACAGTTCTAAGCAAACTGTCTAATTGTGGTAAAACTGTTAAAATACACAATGAGAGTTCCCAGAAATGATTAAGAACGTGTAATAAACATCTCAAGTACACGTAAATAGATTCTTACTACATTTACTGTCGAATTAAACACGGAGGTTTCCAGTGGAAAGCTGTGAAATGACGAAAATACTGGTAATGTTTACAAGTCCGGGTACTTCTGGTGGCGTTTTCACGGGACTGTGCTTTCAATTATTACGAGTTCATGTTTACAGAGCTCAGAATTGGTGTCTAAAGCCTTTGAATCACGAGAATAGTTTTTGTGTTTACAATTTAGGAGGATTGGCTTTGGCGTTTTTTTTGTGTGAATCAGTTAAAATGGTGGCGGTTCCAGTAAATACTTCTAAGCAAACTGTCTAATTGTGGTAAAACTGTTAAAATACACAATGAGAGTTCCCAGAAATGATTAAGAACGTGTAATAAACATCTCAAGTACACGTAAATAGATTCTTACTACATTTACTGTCGAATTCAATCATGGAGGTTTCCAGTGGAAAGCTGTGAAATGACGAAAATACTGGTAATGTTTACAAGTACGGGTACTTCTGGTGGCGTTTTCACGGGACTGTGCTTTCAAATATTAAGAGTTCATGTTTACAGAGCTCAGAATTGGTGTCTAAAGCCTTTGAATCACGAGAATATTTTTTGTGTTTACAATTTAGGAGGATTGGCTTTGGCGTTTTTTTTTGTGTGAATCAGTTAAAATGGTGGCGGTTCCAGTAAACAGTTCTAAGCAAACTGTCTAATTGTGGTAAAACTGTTAAAATACACAATGAGAGTTCCCAGAAATGATTAAGAACGTGTAATAAACATCTCAAGTACACGTAAATAGATTCTTACTACATTTACTGTCGAATTCAACACGGAGGTTTCCAGTGGAAAGCTGTGAAATGACGAAAATACTGGTAATGTTTACAAGTCCGGGTACTTCTGGTGGCGTTTTCACGGGACTGTGCTTTCAATTATTACGAGTTCATGTTTACAGAGCTCAGAATTGGTGTCTAAAGCCTTTGAATCACGAGAATAGTTTTTGTGTTTACAATTTAGGAGGATTGGCTTTGGCGTTTTTTTTGTGTGAATCAGTTAAAATGGTGGCGGTTCCAGTAAATACTTCTAAGCAAACTGTCTAATTGTGGTAAAACTGTTAAAATACACAATGAGATTTCCCAGAAATGATTAAGAACGTGTAATAAACATCTCAAGTACACGTAAATAGATTCTTACTACATTTACTGTCGAATTCAACACGGAGGTTTCCAGTGGAAAGCTGTGAAATGACGAAAATACTGGTAATGTTTACAAGTCCGGGTACTTCTGGTGGCGTTTTCACGGGACTGTGCTTTCAATTATTACGAGTTCATGTTTACAGAGCTCAGAATTGGTGTCTAAAGCCTTTGAATCACGAGAATAGTTTTTGTGTTTACAATTTAGGAGGATTGGCTTTGGCGTTTTTTTTGTGTGAATCAGTTAAAATGGTGGCGGTTCCAGTAAATACTTCTAAGCAAACTGTCTAATTGTGGTAAAACTGTTAAAATACACAATGAGGGTTCCCAGAAATGATTAAGAACGTGTAATAAACATCTCAAGTACACGTAAATAGATTCTTACTACATTTACTGTCGAATTCAATCATGGAGGTTTCCAGTGGAAAGCTGTGAAATGACGAAAATACTGGTAATGTTTACAAGTACGGGTACTTCTGGTGGCGTTTTCACGGGACTGTGCTTTCAAATATTAAGAGTTCATGTTTACAGAGCTCAGAATTGGTGTCTAAAGCCTTTGAATCACGAGAATATTTTTTGTGTTTACAATTTAGGAGGATTGGCTTTGGCGTTTTTTTTTGTGTGAATCAGTTAAAATGGTGGCGGTTCCAGTAAACAGTTCTAAGCAAACTGTCTAATTGTGGTAAAACTGTTAAAATACACAATGAGAGTTCCCAGAAATGATTAAGAACGTGTAATAAACATCTCAAGTACACGTAAATAGATTCTTACTACATTTACTGTCGAATTCAACACGGAGGTTTCCAGTGGAAAGCTGTGAAATGACGAAAATACTGGTAATGTTTACAAGTCCGGGTACTTCTGGTGGCGTTTTCACGGGACTGTGCTTTCAATTATTACGAGTTCATGTTTACAGAGCTCAGAATTGGTGTCTAAAGCCTTTGAATCACGAGAATAGTTTTTGTGTTTACAATTTAGGAGGATTGGCTTTGGCGTTTTTTTTGTGTGAATCAGTTAAAATGGTGGCGGTTCCAGTAAATACTTCTAAGCAAACTGTCTAATTGTGGTAAAACTGTTAAAATACACAATGAGATTTCCCAGAAATGATTAAGAACGTGTAATAAACATCTCAAGTACACGTAAATAGATTCTTACTACATTTACTGTCGAATTAAACACGGAGGTTTCCAGTGGAAAGCTGTGAAATGACGAAAATACTGGTAATGTTTACAAGTCCGGGTACTTCTGGTGGCGTTTTCACGGGACTGTGCTTTCAATTATTACGAGTTCATGTTTACAGAGCTCAGAATTGGTGTCTAAAGCCTTTGAATCACGAGAATAGTTTTTGTGTTTACAATTTAGGAGGATTGGCTTTGGCGTTTTTTTTGTGTGAATCAGTTAAAATGGTGACGGTTCCAGTAAATACTTCTAAGCAAACTGTCTAATTGTGGTAAAACTGTTAAAATACACAATGAGAGTTCCCAGAAATGATTAAGAACGTGTAATAAACATCTCAAGTACACGTAAATAGATTCTTACTACATTTACTGTCAAATTCAATCACGGAGGTTTCCAGTGGAAAGCTGTGAAATGACGAAAATACTGGTAATGTTTACAAGTACGGGTACTTCTGGTGGCGTTTTCACGGGACTGTGCTTTCAAATATTAAGAGTTCATGTTTACAGAGCTCAGAATTGGTGTCTAAAGCCTTTGAATCACGAGAATATTTTTTGTGTTTACAATTTAGGAGGATTGGCTTTGGCGTTTTTTTTGTGTGAATCAGTTAAAATGGTGGCGGTTCCAGTAAACAGTTCTAAGCAAACTGTCTAATTGTGGTAAAACTGTTAAAATACACAATGAGAGTTCCCAGAAATGATTAAGAACGTGTAATAAACATCTCAAGTACACGTAAATAGATTCTTACTACATTTACTGTCGAATTCAACACGGAGGTTTCCAGTGGAAAGCTGTGAAATGACGAAAATACTGGTAATGTTTACAAGTCCGGGTACTTCTGGTGGCGTTTTCACGGGACTGTGCTTTCAATTATTACGAGTTCATGTTTACAGAGCTCAGAATTGGTGTCTAAAGCCTTTGAATCACGAGAATAGTTTTTGTGTTTACAATTTAGGAGGATTGGCTTTGGCGTTTTTTTTGTGTGAATCAGTTAAAATGGTGGCGGTTCCAGTAAATACTTCTAAGCAAACTGTCTAATTGTGGTAAAACTGTTAAAATACACAATGAGATTTCCCAGAAATGATTAAGAACGTGTAATAAACATCTCAAGTACACGTAAATAGATTCTTACTACATTTACTGTCGAATTCAACACGGAGGTTTCCAGTGGAAAGCTGTGAAATGACGAAAATACTGGTAATGTTTACAAGTCCGGGTACTTCTGGTGGCGTTTTCACGGGACTGTGCTTTCAATTATTACGAGTTCATGTTTACAGAGCTCAGAATTGGTGTCTAAAGCCTTTGAATCACGAGAATAGTTTTTGTGTTTACAATTTAGGAGGATTGGCTTTGGCGTTTTTTTTGTGTGAATCAGTTAAAATGGTGGCGGTTCCAGTAAATACTTCTAAGCAAACTGTCTAATTGTGGTAAAACTGTTAAAATACACAATGAGAGTTCCCAGAAATGATTAAGAACGTGTAATAAACATCTCAAGTACACGTAAATAGATTCTTACTACATTTACTGTCGAATTCAATCACGGAGGTTTCCAGTGGAAAGGTGTGAAATGACGAAAATACTGGTAATGTTTACAAGTCCGGGTACTTCTGGTGGCGTTTTCACGGGACTGTGCTTTCAAATATTAAGAGTTCATGTTTACAGAGCTCAGAATTGGTGTCTAAAGCCGTTGAATCACGAGAATAGTTTTTGTGTTTACAATTTAGGAGGATTGGCTTTGGCGTTTTTTTTGTGTGAATCAGTCAAAATGGTGGCGGTTCCAGTAAATACTTCTAAGCAAACTGTCTAATTGTGGTAAAACTGTTAAAATACACAATGAGATTTCCCAGAAATGATTAAGAACGTGTAATAAACATCTCAAGTACACGTAAATAGATTCTTACTACATTTACTGTCGAATTAAACACGGAGGTTTCCAGTGGAAAGCTGTGAAATGACGAAAATACTGGTAATGTTTACAAGTCCGGGTACTTCTGGTGGCGTTTTCACGGGACTGTGCTTTCAATTATTACGAGTTCATGTTTACAGAGCTCAGAATTGGTGTCTAAAGCCTTTGAATCACGAGAATAGTTTTTGTGTTTACAATTTAGGAGGATTGGCTTTGGCGTTTTTTTTGTGTGAATCAGTTAAAATGGTGACGGTTCCAGTAAATACTTCTAAGCAAACTGTCTAATTGTGGTAAAACTGTTAAAATACACAATGAGAGTTCCCAGAAATGATTAAGAACGTGTAATAAACATCTCAAGTACACGTAAATAGATTCTTACTACATTTACTGTCGAATTCAATCACGGAGGTTTCCAGTGGAAAGCTGTGAAATGACGAAAATACTGGTAATGATTACAAGTACGGGTACTTCTGGTGGCGTTTTCACGGGACTGTGCTTTCAAATATTAAGAGTTCATGTTTACAGAGCTCAGAATTGGTGTCTAAAGCCTTTGAATCACGAGAATATTTTTTGTGTTTACAATTTAGGAGGATTGGCTTTGGCGTTTTTTTTGTGTGAATCAGTTAAAATGGTGGCGGTTCCAGTAAACAGTTCTAAGCAAACTGTCTAATTGTGGTAAAACTGTTAAAATACACAATGAGAGTTCCCAGAAATGATTAAGAACGTGTAATAAACATCTCAAGTACACGTAAATAGATTCTTACTACATTTACTGTCGAATTAAACACGGAGGTTTACAGTGGAAAGCTGTGAAATGACGAAAATACTGGTAATGTTTACAAGTCCGGGTACTTCTGGTGGCGTTTTCACGGGACTGTGCTTTCAATTATTACGAGTTCATGTTTACAGAGCTCAGAATTGGTGTCTAAAGCCTTTGAATCACGAGAATAGTTTTTGTGTTTACAATTTAGGAGGATTGGCTTTGGCGTTTTTTTTGTGTGAATCAGTTAAAATGGTGGCGGTTCCAGTAAATACTTCTAAGCAAACTGTCTAATTGTGGTAAAACTGTTAAAATACACAATGAGAGTTCCCAGAAATGATTAAGAACGTGTAATAAACATCTCAAGTACACGTAAATAGATTCTTACTACATTTACTGTCGAATTCAATCATGGAGGTTTCCAGTGGAAAGCTGTGAAATGACGAAAATACTGGTAATGTTTACAAGTACGGGTACTTCTGGTGGCGTTTTCACGGGACTGTGCTTTCAAATATTAAGAGTTCATGTTTACAGAGCTCAGAATTGGTGTCTAAAGCCTTTGAATCACGAGAATATTTTTTGTGTTTACAATTTAGGAGGATTGGCTTTGGCGTTTTTTTTTGTGTGAATCAGTTAAAATGGTGGCGGTTCCAGTAAACAGTTCTAAGCAAACTGTCTAATTGTGGTAAAACTGTTAAAATACACAATGAGAGTTCCCAGAAATGATTAAGAACGTGTAATAAACATCTCAAGTACACGTAAATAGATTCTTACTACATTTACTGTCGAATTCAACACGGAGGTTTCCAGTGGAAAGCTGTGAAATGACGAAAATACTGGTAATGTTTACAAGTCCGGGTACTTCTGGTGGCGTTTTCACGGGACTGTGCTTTCAATTATTACGAGTTCATGTTTACAGAGCTCAGAATTGGTGTCTAAAGCCTTTGAATCACGAGAATAGTTTTTGTGTTTACAATTTAGGAGGATTGGCTTTGGCGTTTTTTTTGTGTGAATCAGTTAAAATGGTGGCGGTTCCAGTAAATACTTCTAAGCAAACTGTCTAATTGTGGTAAAACTGTTAAAATACACAATGAGATTTCCCAGAAATGATTAAGAACGTGTAATAAACATCTCAAGTACACGTAAATAGATTCTTACTACATTTACTGTCGAATTAAACACGGAGGTTTCCAGTGGAAAGCTGTGAAATGACGAAAATACTGGTAATGTTTACAAGTCCGGGTACTTCTGGTGGCGTTTTCACGGGACTGTGCTTTCAATTATTACGAGTTCATGTTTACAGAGCTCAGAATTGGTGTCTAAAGCCTTTGAATCACGAGAATAGTTTTTGTGTTTACAATTTAGGAGGATTGGCTTTGGCGTTTTTTTTGTGTGAATCAGTTAAAATGGTGGCGGTTCCAGTAAATACTTCTAAGCAAACTGTCTAATTGTGGTAAAACTGTTAAAATACACAATGAGAGTTCCCAGAAATGATTAAGAACGTGTAATAAACATCTCAAGTACACGTAAATAGATTCTTACTACATTTACTGTCGAATTCAATCATGGAGGTTTCCAGTGGAAAGCTGTGAAATGACGAAAATACTGGTAATGTTTACAAGTACGGGTACTTCTGGTGGCGTTTTCACGGGACTGTGCTTTCAAATATTAAGAGTTCATGTTTACAGAGCTCAGAATTGGTGTCTAAAGCCTTTGAATCACGAGAATATTTTTTGTGTTTACAATTTAGGAGGATTGGCTTTGGCGTTTTTTTTTGTGTGAATCAGTTAAAATGGTGGCGGTTCCAGTAAACAGTTCTAAGCAAACTGTCTAATTGTGGTAAAACTGTTAAAATACACAATGAGAGTTCCCAGAAATGATTAAGAACGTGTAATAAACATCTCAAGTACACGTAAATAGATTCTTACTACATTTACTGTCGAATTCAACACGGAGGTTTCCAGTGGAAAGCTGTGAAATGACGAAAATACTGGTAATGTTTACAAGTCCGGGTACTTCTGGTGGCGTTTTCACGGGACTGTGCTTTCAATTATTACGAGTTCATGTTTACAGAGCTCAGAATTGGTGTCTAAAGCCTTTGAATCACGAGAATAGTTTTTGTGTTTACAATTTAGGA
Organism: Myotis daubentonii; assembly: GCF_963259705.1. Taxonomy (NCBI): domain Eukaryota; kingdom Metazoa; phylum Chordata; class Mammalia; order Chiroptera; family Vespertilionidae; genus Myotis; species Myotis daubentonii. The sequence goes on along the minus strand of NW_026775509.1, from coordinate 298,963 downwards.
GGATTGGCTTTGGCGTTTTTTTTGTGTGAATCAGTTAAAATGGTGGCGGTTCCAGTAAATACTTCTAAGCAAACTGTCTAATTGTGGTAAAACTGTTAAAATACACAATGAGATTTCCCAGAAATGATTAAGAACGTGTAATAAACATCTCAAGTACACGTAAATAGATTCTTACTACATTTACTGTCGAATTAAACACGGAGGTTTCCAGTGGAAAGCTGTGAAATGACGAAAATACTGGTAATGTTTACAAGTCCGGGTACTTCTGGTGGCGTTTTCACGGGACTGTGCTTTCAATTATTACGAGTTCATGTTTACAGAGCTCAGAATTGGTGTCTAAAGCCTTTGAATCACGAGAATAGTTTTTGTGTTTACAATTTAGGAGGATTGGCTTTGGCGTTTTTTTTGTGTGAATCAGTTAAAATGGTGACGGTTCCAGTAAATACTTCTAAGCAAACTGTCTAATTGTGGTAAAACTGTTAAAATACACAATGAGAGTTCCCAGAAATGATTAAGAACGTGTAATAAACATCTCAAGTACACGTAAATAGATTCTTACTACATTTACTGTCGAATTCAATCACGGAGGTTTCCAGTGGAAAGCTGTGAAATGACGAAAATACTGGTAATGTTTACAAGTACGGGTACTTCTGGTGGCGTTTTCACGGGACTGTGCTTTCAAATATTAAGAGTTCATGTTTACAGAGCTCAGAATTGGTGTCTAAAGCCTTTGAATCACGAGAATATTTTTTGTGTTTACAATTTAGGAGGATTGGCTTTGGCGTTTTTTTTGTGTGAATCAGTTAAAATGGTGGCGGTTCCAGTAAACAGTTCTAAGCAAACTGTCTAATTGTGGTAAAACTGTTAAAATACACAATGAGAGTTCCCAGAAATGATTAAGAACGTGTAATAAACATCTCAAGTACACGTAAATAGATTCTTACTACATTTACTGTCGAATTCAACACGGAGGTTTCCAGTGGAAAGCTGTGAAATGACGAAAATACTGGTAATGTTTACAAGTCCGGGTACTTCTGGTGGCGTTTTCACGGGACTGTGCTTTCAATTATTACGAGTTCATGTTTACAGAGCTCAGAATTGGTGTCTAAAGCCTTTGAATCACGAGAATAGTTTTTGTGTTTACAATTTAGGAGGATTGGCTTTGGCGTTTTTTTTGTGTGAATCAGTTAAAATGGTGGCGGTTCCAGTAAATACTTCTAAGCAAACTGTCTAATTGTGGTAAAACTGTTAAAATACACAATGAGATTTCCCAGAAATGATTAAGAACGTGTAATAAACATCTCAAGTACACGTAAATAGATTCTTACTACATTTACTGTCGAATTCAACACGGAGGTTTCCAGTGGAAAGCTGTGAAATGACGAAAATACTGGTAATGTTTACAAGTCCGGGTACTTCTGGTGGCGTTTTCACGGGACTGTGCTTTCAATTATTACGAGTTCATGTTTACAGAGCTCAGAATTGGTGTCTAAAGCCTTTGAATCACGAGAATAGTTTTTGTGTTTACAATTTAGGAGGATTGGCTTTGGCGTTTTTTTTGTGTGAATCAGTTAAAATGGTGGTGGTTCCAGTAAATACTTCTAAGCAAACTGTCTAATTGTGGTAAAACTGTTAAAATACACAATGAGAGTTCCCAGAAATGATTAAGAACGTGTAATAAACATCTCAAGTACACGTAAATAGATTCTTACTACATTTACTGTCGAATTAAACACGGAGGTTTCCAGTGGAAAGCTGTGAAATGACGAAAATACTGGTAATGTTTACAAGTACGGGTACTTCTGGTGGCGTTTTCACAGGACTGTGCTTTCAAATATTAAGAGTTCATGTTTACAGAGCTCAGAATTGGTGTCTAAAGCCTTTGAATGACGAGAATAGTGTTTTTGTTTACAATTTAGGAGGATTGGCTTTGGCGTTTTTTTGTGAGAATCAGTTAAAATGGTGGCGGTTCCAGTAAATACTTCTAAGCAAACTGTCTAATTGTGGTAAAACTGTTAAAATACACAATGAGAGTTCCCAGAAATGATTAAGAACGTGTAATAAACATCTCAAGTACACGTAAATAGATTCTTACTACATTTACTGTCGAATTCAATCACGGAGGTTTCCAGTGGAAAGGTGTGAAATGACGAAAATACTGGTAATGTTTACAAGTCCGGGTACTTCTGGTGGCGTTTTCACGGGACTGTGCTTTCAAATATTAAGAGTTCATGTTTACAGAGCTCAGAATTGGTGTCTAAAGCCGTTGAATCACGAGAATAGTTTTTGTGTTTACAATTTAGGAGGATTGGCTTTGGCGTTTTTTTTGTGTGAATCAGTCAAAATGGTGGCGGTTCCAGTAAATACTTCTAAGCAAACTGTCTAATTGTGGTAAAACTGTTAAAATACACAATGAGATTTCCCAGAAATGATTAAGAACGTGTAATAAACATCTCAAGTACACGTAAATAGATTCTTACTACATTTACTGTCGAATTAAACACGGAGGTTTCCAGTGGAAAGCTGTGAAATGACGAAAATACTGGTAATGTTTACAAGTCCGGGTACTTCTGGTGGCGTTTTCACGGGACTGTGCTTTCAATTATTACGAGTTCATGTTTACAGAGCTCAGAATTGGTGTCTAAAGCCTTTGAATCACGAGAATAGTTTTTGTGTTTACAATTTAGGAGGATTGGCTTTGGCGTTTTTTTTGTGTGAATCAGTTAAAATGGTGGCGGTTCCAGTAAATACTTCTAAGCAAACTGTCTAATTGTGGTAAAACTGTTAAAATACACAATGAGAGTTCCCAGAAATGATTAAGAACGTGTAATAAACATCTCAAGTACACGTAAATAGATTCTTACTACATTTACTGTCGAATTCAACACGGAGGTTTCCAGTGGAAAGCTGTGAAATGAGGAAAATACTGGTAATGTTTACAAGTACGGGTACTTCTGGTGGCGTTTTCACGGGACTGTGCTTTCAAATATTAAGAGTTCATGTTTACAGAGCTCAGAATTGGTGTCTAAAGCCTTTGAATGACGAGAATAGTGTTTTTGTTTACAATTTAGGAGGATTGGCTTTGGCGTTTTTTTTGTGTGAATCAGTTAAAATGGTGGCGGTTCCAGTAAATACTTCTAAGCAAACTGTCTAATTGTGGTAAAACTGTTAAAATACACAATGAGAGTTCCCAGAAATGATTAAGAACGTGTAATAAACATCTCAAGTACACGTAAATAGATTCTTACTACATTTACTGTCGAATTCAATCACGGAGGTTTCCAGTGGAAAGGTGTGAAATGACGAAAATACTGGTAATGTTTACAAGTCCGGGTACTTCTGGTGGCGTTTTCACGGGACTGTGCTTTCAAATATTAAGAGTTCATGTTTACAGAGCTCAGAATTGGTGTCTAAAGCCTTTGAATCACGAGAATAGTTTTTGTGTTTACAATTTAGGAGGATTGGCTTTGGCGTTTTTTTTGTGTGAATCAGTCAAAATGGTGACGGTTCCAGGAAATACTTCTAAGCAAACTGTCTAATTGTGGTAAAACTGTTAAAATACACAATGAGAGTTCCCAGAAATGATTAAGAACGTGTAATAAACATCTCAAGTACACGTAAATAGATTCTTACTACATTTACTGTCAAATTCAATCACGGAGCTTTCCAGTGGAAAGCTGTGAAATGACGAAAATACTGGTAATGTTTACAAGTCCGGGTACTTCTGGTGGCGTTTTCACGGGACTGTGCTTTCAAATATTAAGAGTTCATTTTTACAGAGCTCAGAATTGGTGTCTAAAGCCTTTGAATCACGAGAATAGTTTTTGTGTTTACAATTTAGGAGGATTGGCTTTGGCGTTTTTTTTGTGTGAATCAGTTAAAATGGTGGCGGTTCCAGTAAATACTTCTAAGCAAACTGTCTAATTGTGGTAAAACTGTTAAAATACACAATGAGAGTTCCCAGAAATGATTAAGAACGTGTAATAAACATCTCAAGTACACGTAAATATCTTCTTACTACATTTACTGTCGAATTAAACACGGAGGTTTCCAGTGGAAAGCTGTGAAATGACGAAAATACTGGTAATGTTTACAAGTACGGGTACTTCTGGTGGCGTTTTCACGGGACTGTGCTTTCAAATATTAAGAGTTCATGTTTACAGAGCTCAGAATTGGTGTCTAAAGCCTTTGAATGACGAGAATAGTGTTTTTGTTTACAATTTAGGAGGATTGGCTTTGGCGTTTTTTTTGTGTGAATCAGTTAAAATGGTGGCGGTTCCAGTAAATACTTCTAAGCAAACTGTCTAATTGTGGTAAAACTGTTAAAATACACAATGAGAGTTCCCAGAAATGATTAAGAACGTGTAATAAACATCTCAAGTACACGTAAATAGATTCTTACTACATTTACTGTCGAATTCAATCACGGAGGTTTCCAGTGGAAAGCTGTGAAATGACGAAAATACTGGTAATGTTTACAAGTACGGGTACTTCTGGTGGCGTTTTCACGGGACTGTGCTTTCAAATATTAAGAGTTCATGTTTACAGAGCTCAGAATTGGTGTCTAAAGCCTTTGAATCACGAGAATATTTTTTGTGTTTACAATTTAGGAGGATTGGCTTTGGCGTTTTTTTTGTGTGAATCAGTTAAAATGGTGGCGGTTCCAGTAAACAGTTCTAAGCAAACTGTCTAATTGTGGTAAAACTGTTAAAATACACAATGAGAGTTCCCAGAAATGATTAAGAACGTGTAATAAACATCTCAAGTACACGTAAATAGATTCTTACTACATTTACTGTCGAATTCAACACGGAGGTTTCCAGTGGAAAGCTGTGAAATGACGAAAATACTGGTAATGTTTACAAGTCCGGGTACTTCTGGTGGCGTTTTCACGGGACTGTGCTTTCAATTATTACGAGTTCATGTTTACAGAGCTCAGAATTGGTGTCTAAAGCCTTTGAATCACGAGAATAGTTTTTGTGTTTACAATTTAGGAGGATTGGCTTTGGCGTTTTTTTTGTGTGAATCAGTTAAAATGGTGGCGGTTCCAGTAAATACTTCTAAGCAAACTGTCTAATTGTGGTAAAACTGTTAAAATACACAATGAGATTTCCCAGAAATGATTAAGAACGTGTAATAAACATCTCAAGTACACGTAAATAGATTCTTACTACATTTACTGTCGAATTAAACACGGAGGTTTCCAGTGGAAAGCTGTGAAATGACGAAAATACTGGTAATGTTTACAAGTCCGGGTACTTCTGGTGGCGTTTTCACGGGACTGTGCTTTCAATTATTACGAGTTCATGTTTACAGAGCTCAGAATTGGTGTCTAAAGCCTTTGAATCACGAGAATAGTTTTTGTGTTTACAATTTAGGAGGATTGGCTTTGGCGTTTTTTTTGTGTGAATCAGTTAAAATGGTGGCGGTTCCAGTAAATACTTCTAAGCAAACTGTCTAATTGTGGTAAAACTGTTAAAATACACAATGAGAGTTCCCAGAAATGATTAAGAACGTGTAATAAACATCTCAAGTACACGTAAATAGATTCTTACTACATTTACTGTCGAATTCAATCACGGAGGTTTCCCGTGGAAAGGTGTGAAATGACGAAAATACTGGTAATGTTTACAAGTCCGGGTACTTCTGGTGGCGTTTTCACGGGACTGTGCTTTCAAATATTAAGAGTTCATGTTTACAGAGCTCAGAATTGGTGTCTAAAGCCTTTGAATCACGAGAATATTTTTTGTGTTTACAATTTAGGAGGATTGGCTTTGGCGTTTTTTTTGTGTGAATCAGTTAAAATGGTGGCGGTTCCAGTAAACAGTTCTAAGCAAACTGTCTAATTGTGGTAAAACTGTTAAAATACACAATGAGAGTTCCCAGAAATGATTAAGAACGTGTAATAAACATCTCAAGTACACGTAAATAGATTCTTACTACATTTACTGTCGAATTCAACACGGAGGTTTCCAGTGGAAAGCTGTGAAATGACGAAAATACTGGTAATGTTTACAAGTCCGGGTACTTCTGGTGGCGTTTTCACGGGACTGTGCTTTCAATTATTACGAGTTCATGTTTACAGAGCTCAGAATTGGTGTCTAAAGCCTTTGAATCACGAGAATAGTTTTTGTGTTTACAATTTAGGAGGATTGGCTTTGGCGTTTTTTTTGTGTGAATCAGTTAAAATGGTGGCGGTTCCAGTAAATACTTCTAAGCAAACTGTCTAATTGTGGTAAAACTGTTAAAATACACAATGAGATTTCCCAGAAATGATTAAGAACGTGTAATAAACATCTCAAGTACACGTAAATAGATTCTTACTACATTTACTGTCGAATTAAACACGGAGGTTTCCAGTGGAAAGCTGTGAAATGACGAAAATACTGGTAATGTTTACAAGTCCGGGTACTTCTGGTGGCGTTTTCACGGGACTGTGCTTTCAATTATTACGAGTTCATGTTTACAGAGCTCAGAATTGGTGTCTAAAGCCTTTGAATCACGAGAATAGTTTTTGTGTTTACAATTTAGGAGGATTGGCTTTGGCGTTTTTTTTGTGTGAATCAGTTAAAATGGTGGCGGTTCCAGTAAATACTTCTAAGCAAACTGTCTAATTGTGGTAAAACTGTTAAAATACACAATGAGAGTTCCCAGAAATGATTAAGAACGTGTAATAAACATCTCAAGTACACGTAAATAGATTCTTACTACATTTACTGTCGAATTCAATCACGGAGGTTTCCCGTGGAAAGGTGTGAAATGACGAAAATACTGGTAATGTTTACAAGTCCGGGTACTTCTGGTGGCGTTTTCACGGGACTGTGCTTTCAAATATTAAGAGTTCATGTTTACAGAGCTCAGAATTGGTGTCTAAAGCCTTTGAATCACGAGAATATTTTTTGTGTTTACAATTTAGGAGGATTGGCTTTGGCGTTTTTTTTGTGTGAATCAGTTAAAATGGTGGCGGTTCCAGTAAACAGTTCTAAGCAAACTGTCTAATTGTGGTAAAACTGTTAAAATACACAATGAGAGTTCCCAGAAATGATTAAGAACGTGTAATAAACATCTCAAGTACACGTAAATAGATTCTTACTACATTTACTGTCGAATTCAATCACGGAGGTTTCCCGTGGAAAGGTGTGAAATGACGAAAATACTGGTAATGTTTACAAGTCCGGGTACTTCTGGTGGCGTTTTCACGGGACTGTGCTTTCAAATATTAAGAGTTCATGTTTACAGAGCTCAGAATTGGTGTCTAAAGCCGTTGAATCACGAGAATAGTTTTTGTGTTTACAATTTTGGAGGATTGGCTTTGGCGTTTTTTTTGTGTGAATCAGTCAAAATGGTGGCGGTTCCAGTAAATACTTCTAAGCAAACTGTCTAATTGTGGTAAAACTGTTAAAATACACAATGAGAGTTCCCAGAAATGATTAAGAACGTGTAATAAACCCCTCAAGTACACGTAAATAGATTCTTACTACATTTACTGTCGAATTCAACACGGAGGTTTCCAGTGGAAAGCTGTGAAATGACGAAAATACTGGTAATGTTTACAAGTACGGGTACTTCTGGTGGCGTTTTCACGGGACTGTGCTTTCAAATATTAAGAGTTCATGTTTACAGAGCTCAGAATTGGTGTCTAAAGCCTTTGAATCACGAGAATAGTTTTTGTGTTTACAATTTAGGAGGATTGGCTTTGGCGTTTTTTTTGTGTGAATCAGTCAAAATGGTGGCGGTTCCAGTAAATACTTCTAAGCAAACTGTCTAATTGTGGTAAAACTGTTAAAATACACAATGAGAGTTCCCAGAAATGATTAAGAACGTGTAATAAACATCTCAAGTACACGTAAATAGATTCTTACTACATTTACTGTCAAATTCAATCACGGAGGTTTCCAGTGGAAAGCTGTGAAATGACGAAAATACTGGTAATGTTTACAAGTACGGGTACTTCTGGTGGCGTTTTCACGGGACTGTGCTTTCAAATATTAAGAGTTCATGTTTACAGAGCTAAGAATTGGTGTCTAAAGCCTTTGAATCACGAGAATAGTTTTTGTGTTTACAATTTAGGAGGATTGGCTTTGGCGTTTTTTTTGTGTGAATCAGTCAAAATGGTGGTGGTTCCAGTAAATACTTCTAAGCAAACTGTCTAATTGTGGTAAAACTGTTAAAATACACAATGAGAGTTCCCAGAAATGATTAAGAACGTGTAATAAACATCTCAAGTACACGTAAATAGATTCTTACTACATTTACTGTCGAATTCAACACGGAGGTTTCCAGTGGAAAGCTGTGAAATGATGAAAATACTGGTAATGTTTACAAGTACGGGTACTTCTGGTGGCGTTTTCACGGGACTGTGCTTTCAAATATTAAGAGTTCATGTTTACAGAGCTAAGAATTGGTGTCTAAAGCCTTTGAATCACGAGAATAGTTTTTGTGTTTACAATTTAGGAGGATTGGCTTTGGCGTTTTTTTTGTGTGAATCAGTTAAAATGGTGGCGGTTCCAGTAAATACTTCTAAGCAAACTATCTAATTGTGGTAAAACTGTTAAAATACACAATGAGAGTTCACAGAAATGATTAAGAACGTGTAATAAACATCTCAAGTACACGTAAATAGATTCTTACTACATTTACTGTCAAATTCAATCACGGAGGTTTCCAGTGGAAAGCTGTGAAATGACGAAAATACTGGTAATGTTTACAAGTACGGGTACTTCTGGTGGCGTTTTCACGGGACTGTGCTTTCAAATATTAAGAGTTCATGTTTACAGAGCTCAGAATTGGTGTCTAAAGCCTTTGAATCACGAGAATAGTTTTTGTGTTTACAATTTAGGAGGATTGGCTTTGGCGTTTTTTTTGTGTGAATCAGTTAAAATGGTGGCGGTTCCAGTAAATACTTCTAAGCAAACTGTCTAATTGTGGTAAAACTGTTAAAATACACAATGAGAGTTCCCAGAAATGATTAAGAACGTGTAATAAACATCTCAAGTACACGTAAATAGATTCTTACTACATTTACTGTCGAATTCAATCACGGAGGTTTCCCGTGGAAAGGTGTGAAATGACGAAAATACTGGTAATGTTTACAAGTCCGGGTACTTCTGGTGGCGTTTTCACGGGACTGTGCTTTCAAATATTAAGAGTTCATGTTTACAGAGCTCAGAATTGGTGTCTAAAGCCGTTGAATCACGAGAATAGTTTTTGTGTTTACAATTTAGGAGGATTGGCTTTGGCGTTTTTTTTGTGTGAATCAGTCAAAATGGTGGCGGTTCCAGTAAATACTTCTAAGCAAACTGTCTAATTGTGGTAAAACTGTTAAAATACACAATGAGAGTTCCCAGAAATGATTAAGAACGTGTAATAAACCCCTCAAGTACACGTAAATAGATTCTTACTACATTTACTGTCGAATTCAACACGGAGGTTTCCAGTGGAAAGCTGTGAAATGACGAAAATACTGGTAATGTTTACAAGTACGGGTACTTCTGGTGGCGTTTTCACGGGACTGTGCTTTCAAATATTAAGAGTTCATGTTTACAGAGCTCAGAATTGGTGTCTAAAGCCTTTGAATCACGAGAATAGTTTTTGTGTTTACAATTTAGGAGGATTGGCTTTGGCGTTTTTTTTGTGTGAATCAGTCAAAATGGTGGCGGTTCCAGTAAATACTTCTAAGCAAACTGTCTAATTGTGGTAAAACTGTTAAAATACACAATGAGAGTTCCCAGAAATGATTAAGAACGTGTAATAAACATCTCAAGTACACGTAAATAGATTCTTACTACATTTACTGTCAAATTCAATCACGGAGGTTTCCAGTGGAAAGCTGTGAAATGACGAAAATACTGGTAATGTTTACAAGTACGGGTACTTCTGGTGGCGTTTTCACGGGACTGTGCTTTCAAATATTAAGAGTTCATGTTTACAGAGCTAAGAATTGGTGTCTAAAGCCTTTGAATCACGAGAATAGTTTTTGTGTTTACAATTTAGGAGGATTGGCTTTGGCGTTTTTTTTGTGTGAATCAGTCAAAATGGTGGTGGTTCCAGTAAATACTTCTAAGCAAACTGTCTAATTGTGGTAAAACTGTTAAAATACACAATGAGAGTTCCCAGAAATGATTAAGAACGTGTAATAAACATCTCAAGTACACGTAAATAGATTCTTACTACATTTACTGTCGAATTCAACACGGAGGTTTCCAGTGGAAAGCTGTGAAATGATGAAAATACTGGTAATGTTTACAAGTACGGGTACTTCTGGTGGCGTTTTCACGGGACTGTGCTTTCAAATATTAAGAGTTCATGTTTACAGAGCTAAGAATTGGTGTCTAAAGCCTTTGAATCACGAGAATAGTTTTTGTGTTTACAATTTAGGAGGATTGGCTTTGGCGTTTTTTTTGTGTGAATCAGTTAAAATGGTGGCGGTTCCAGTAAATACTTCTAAGCAAACTATCTAATTGTGGTAAAACTGTTAAAATACACAATGAGAGTTCACAGAAATGATTAAGAACGTGTAATAAACATCTCAAGTACACGTAAATAGATTCTTACTACATTTACTGTCAAATTCAATCACGGAGGTTTCCAGTGGAAAGCTGTGAAATGACGAAAATACTGGTAATGTTTACAAGTACGGGTACTTCTGGTGGCGTTTTCACGGGACTGTGCTTTCAAATATTAAGAGTTCATGTTTACAGAGCTCAGAATTGGTGTCTAAAGCCTTTGAATCACGAGAATAGTTTTTGTGTTTACAATTTAGGAGGATTGGCTTTGGCGTTTTTTTTGTGTGAATCAGTTAAAATGGTGGCGGTTCCAGTAAATACTTCTAAGCAAACTGTCTAATTGTGGTAAAACTGTTAAAATACACAATGAGAGTTCCCAGAAATGATTAAGAACGTGTAATAAACATCTCAAGTACACGTAAATAGATTCTTACTACATTTACTGTCGAATTCAATCACGGAGGTTTCCCGTGGAAAGGTGTGAAATGACGAAAATACTGGTAATGTTTACAAGTCCGGGTACTTCTGGTGGCGTTTTCACGGGACTGTGCTTTCAAATATTAAGAGTTCATGTTTACAGAGCTCAGAATTGGTGTCTAAAGCCGTTGAATCACGAGAATAGTTTTTGTGTTTACAATTTAGGAGGATTGGCTTTGGCGTTTTTTTTGTGTGAATCAGTCAAAATGGTGGCGGTTCCAGTAAATACTTCTAAGCAAACTGTCTAATTGTGGTAAAACTGTTAAAATACACAATGAGAGTTCCCAGAAATGATTAAGAACGTGTAATAAACCCCTCAAGTACACGTAAATAGATTCTTACTACATTTACTGTCGAATTCAACACGGAGGTTTCCAGTGGAAAGCTGTGAAATGACGAAAATACTGGTAATGTTTACAAGTACGGGTACTTCTGGTGGCGTTTTCACGGGACTGTGCTTTCAAATATTAAGAGTTCATGTTTACAGAGCTCAGAATTGGTGTCTAAAGCCTTTGAATCACGAGAATAGTTTTTGTGTTTACAATTTAGGAGGATTGGCTTTGGCGTTTTTTTTTGTGTGAATCAGTCAAAATGGTGGCGGTTCCAGTAAATACTTCTAAGCAAACTGTCTAATTGTGGTAAAACTGTTAAAATACACAATGAGAGTTCCCAGAAATGATTAAGAACGTGTAATAAACATCTCAAGTACACGTAAATAGATTCTTACTACATTTACTGTCAAATTCAATCACGGAGGTTTCCAGTGGAAAGCTGTGAAATGACGAAAATACTGGTAATGTTTACAAGTACGGGTACTTCTGGTGGCGTTTTCACGGGACTGTGCTTTCAAATATTAAGAGTTCATGTTTACAGAGCTCAGAATTGGTGTCTAAAGCCTTGGAATGACGAGAATAGTTTTTATGTTTACAATTTAGGAGGATTGGCTTTGGCGTTTTTTTTGTGTGAATCAGTTAAAATGGCGGCGGTTCCAGTAAATACTTCTAAGCAAACTGTCTAATTGTGGTAAAACTGTTAAAATACACAATGAGAGTTCCCAGAAATGATTAAGAACGTGTAATAAACATCTCAAGTACACGTAAATAGATTCTTGCTACATTTACTGTCGAATTCAATCACGGAGGTTTCCAGTGGAAAGCTGTGAAATGACGAAAATACTGGTAATGTTTACAAGTCCGGGTACTTCTGGTGGCGTTTTCACGGGACTCTGCTTTCAAATATTAAGAGTTCATTTTTACAGAGCTCAGAATTGGTGTCTAAAGCCTTTGAATCACGAGAATAGTTTTTGTGTTTACAATTTAGGAGGATTGGCTTTGGCGTTTTTTTTGTGTGAATCAGTCAAAATGGTGGTGGTTCCAGTAAATACTTCTAAGCAAACTGTCTAATTGTGGTAAAACTGTTAAAATACACAATGAGAGTTCCCAGAAATGATTAAGAACGTGTAATAAACATCTCAAGTACACGTAAATAGATTCTTACTACATTTACTGTCGAATTCAACACGGAGGTTTCCAGTGGAAAGCTGTGAAATGATGAAAATACTGGTAATGTTTACAAGTACGGGTACTTCTGGTGGCGTTTTCACGGGACTGTGCTTTCAAATATTAAGAGTTCATGTTTACAGAGCTAAGAATTGGTGTCTAAAGCCTTTGAATCACGAGAATAGTTTTTGTGTTTACAATTTAGGAGGATTGGCTTTGGCGTTTTTTTTGTGTGAATCAGTTAAAATGGTGGCGGTTCCAGTAAATACTTCTAAGCAAACTATCTAATTGTGGTAAAACTGTTAAAATACACAATGAGAGTTCACAGAAATGATTAAGAACGTGTAATAAACATCTCAAGTACACGTAAATAGATTCTTACTACATTTACTGTCAAATTCAATCACGGAGGTTTCCAGTGGAAAGCTGTGAAATGACGAAAATACTGGTAATGTTTACAAGTCCGGGTACTTCTGGTGGCGTTTTCACGGGACTGTGCTTTCAAATATTAAGAGTTCATGTTTACAGAGCTCAGAATTGGTGTCTAAAGCCTTTGAATCACGAGAATATTTTTTGTGTTTACAATTTAGGAGGATTGGCTTTGGCGTTTTTTTTGTGTGAATCAGTTAAAATGGTGGCGGTTCCAGTAAACAGTTCTAAGCAAACTGTCTAATTGTGTTAAAACTGTTAAAATACACAATGAGAGTTCCCAGAAATGATTAAGAACGTGTAATAAACATCTCAAGTACACGTAAATAGATTCTTACTACATTTACTGTCGAATTCAACACGGAGGTTTCCAGTGGAAAGCTGTGAAATGACGAAAATACTGGTAATGTTTACAAGTCCGGGTACTTCTGGTGGCGTTTTCACGGGACTGTGCTTTCAATTATTACGAGTTCATGTTTACAGAGCTCAGAATTGGTGTCTAAAGCCTTTGAATCACGAGAATAGTTTTTGTGTTTACAATTTAGGAGGATTGGCTTTGGCGTTTTTTTTGTGTGAATCAGTTAAAATGGTGGCGGTTCCAGTAAATACTTCTAAGCAAACTGTCTAATTGTGGTAAAACTGTTAAAATACACAATGAGATTTCCCAGAAATGATTAAGAACGTGTAATAAACATCTCAAGTACACGTAAATAGATTCTTACTACATTTACTGTCGAATTAAACACGGAGGTTTCCAGTGGAAAGCTGTGAAATGACGAAAATACTGGTAATGTTTACAAGTCCGGGTACTTCTGGTGGCGTTTTCACGGGACTGTGCTTTCAATTATTACGAGTTCATGTTTACAGAGCTCAGAATTGGTGTCTAAAGCCTTTGAATCACGAGAATAGTTTTTGTGTTTACAATTTAGGAGGATTGGCTTTGGCGTTTTTTTTGTGTGAATCAGTTAAAATGGTGGCGGTTCCAGTAAATACTTCTAAGCAAACTGTCTAATTGTGGTAAAACTGTTAAAATACACAATGAGAGTTCCCAGAAATGATTAAGAACGTGTAATAAACATCTCAAGTACACGTAAATAGATTCTTACTACATTTACTGTCGAATTCAATCACGGAGGTTTCCCGTGGAAAGGTGTGAAATGACGAAAATACTGGTAATGTTTACAAGTCCGGGTACTTCTGGTGGCGTTTTCACGGGACTGTGCTTTCAAATATTAAGAGTTCATGTTTACAGAGCTCAGAATTGGTGTCTAAAGCCGTTGAATCACGAGAATAGTTTTTGTGTTTACAATTTAGGAGGATTGGCTTTGGCGTTTTTTTTGTGTGAATCAGTCAAAATGGTGGCGGTTCCAGTAAATACTTCTAAGCAAACTGTCTAATTGTGGTAAAACTGTTAAAATACACAATGAGAGTTCCCAGAAATGATTAAGAACGTGTAATAAACCCCTCAAGTACACGTAAATAGATTCTTACTACATTTACTGTCGAATTCAACACGGAGGTTTCCAGTGGAAAGCTGTGAAATGACGAAAATACTGGTAATGTTTACAAGTACGGGTACTTCTGGTGGCGTTTTCACGGGACTGTGCTTTCAAATATTAAGAGTTCATGTTTACAGAGCTCAGAATTGGTGTCTAAAGCCTTTGAATCACGAGAATAGTTTTTGTGTTTACAATTTAGGAGGATTGGCTTTGGCGTTTTTTTTGTGTGAATCAGTCAAAATGGTGGCGGTTCCAGTAAATACTTCTAAGCAAACTGTCTAATTGTGGTAAAACTGTTAAAATACACAATGAGAGTTCCCAGAAATGATTAAGAACGTGTAATAAACATCTCAAGTACACGTAAATAGATTCTTACTACATTTACTGTCAAATTCAATCACGGAGGTTTCCAGTGGAAAGCTGTGAAATGACGAAAATACTGGTAATGTTTACAAGTACGGGTACTTCTGGTGGCGTTTTCACGGGACTGTGCTTTCAAATATTAAGAGTTCATGTTTACAGAGCTCAGAATTGGTGTCTAAAGCCTTGGAATGACGAGAATAGTTTTTATGTTTACAATTTAGGAGGATTGGCTTTGGCGTTTTTTTTGTGTGAATCAGTTAAAATGGCGGCGGTTCCAGTAAATACTTCTAAGCAAACTGTCTAATTGTGGTAAAACTGTTAAAATACACAATGAGAGTTCCCAGAAATGATTAAGAACGTGTAATAAACATCTCAAGTACACGTAAATAGATTCTTACTACATTTACTGTCGAATTCAACACGGAGGTTTCCAGTGGAAAGCTGTGAAATGACGAAAATACTGGTAATGTTTACAAGTCCGGGTACTTCGGGTGGCGTTTTCACGGGACTGTGCTTTCAATTATTACGAGTTCATGTTTACAGAGCTCAGAATTGGTGTCTAAAGCCTTTGAATCACGAGAATAGTTTTTGTGTTTACAATTTAGGAGGATTGGCTTTGGCGTTTTTTTTGTGTGAATGAGTTAAAATGGTGGCGGTTCCAGTAAATACTTCTAAGCAAACTGTCTAATTGTGGTAAAACTGTTAAAATACACAATGAGATTTCCCAGAAATGATTAAGAACGTGTAATAAACATCTCAAGTACACGTAAATAGATTCTTACTACATTTACTGTCGAATTAAACACGGAGGTTTCCAGTGGAAAGCTGTGAAATGACGAAAATACTGGTAATGTTTACAAGTCCGGGTACTTCTGGTGGCGTTTTCACGGGACTGTGCTTTCAATTATTACGAGTTCATGTTTACAGAGCTCAGAATTGGTGTCTAAAGCCTTTGAATCACGAGAATAGTTTTTGTGTTTACAATTTAGGAGGATTGGCTTTGGCGTTTTTTTTGTGTGAATCAGTTAAAATGGTGGCGGTTCCAGTAAATACTTCTAAGCAAACTGTCTAATTGTGGTAAAACTGTTAAAATACACAATGAGAGTTCCCAGAAATGATTAAGAACGTGTAATAAACATCTCAAGTACACGTAAATAGATTCTTACTACATTTACTGTCGAATTCAATCACGGAGGTTTCCCGTGGAAAGGTGTGAAATGACGAAAATACTGGTAATGTTTACAAGTCCGGGTACTTCTGGTGGCGTTTTCACGGGACTGTGCTTTCAAATATTAAGAGTTCATGTTTACAGAGCTCAGAATTGGTGTCTAAAGCCGTTGAATCACGAGAATAGTTTTTGTGTTTACAATTTAGGAGGATTGGCTTTGGCGTTTTTTTTGTGTGAATCAGTCAAAATGGTGGCGGTTCCAGTAAATACTTCTAAGCAAACTGTCTAATTGTGGTAAAACTGTTAAAATACACAATGAGAGTTCCCAGAAATGATTAAGAACGTGTAATAAACCCCTCAAGTACACGTAAATAGATTCTTACTACATTTACTGTCGAATTCAACACGGAGGTTTCCAGTGGAAAGCTGTGAAATGACGAAAATACTGGTAATGTTTACAAGTACGGGTACTTCTGGTGGCGTTTTCAAGGGACTGTGCTTTCAAATATTAAGAGTTCATGTTTACAGAGCTCAGAATTGGTGTCTAAAGCCTTTGAATCACGAGAATAGTTTTTGTGTTTACAATTTAGGAGGATTGGCTTTGGCGTTTTTTTTGTGTGAATCAGTCAAAATGGTGGCGGTTCCAGTAAATACTTCTAAGCAAACTGTCTAATTGTGGTAAAACTGTTAAAATACACAATGAGAGTTCCCAGAAATGATTAAGAACGTGTAATAAACATCTCAAGTACACGTAAATAGATTCTTACTACATTTACTGTCAAATTCAATCACGGAGGTTTCCAGTGGAAAGCTGTGAAATGATGAAAATACTGGTAATGTTTACAAGTACGGGTACTTCTGGTGGCGTTTTCACGGGACTGTGCTTTCAAATATTAAGAGTTCATGTTTACAGAGCTCAGAATTGGTGTCTAAAGCCTTGGAATGACGAGAATAGTTTTTATGTTTACAATTTAGGAGGATTGGCTTTGGCGTTTTTTTTGTGTGAATCAGTTAAAATGGCGGCGGTTCCAGTAAATACTTCTAAGCAAACTGTCTAATTGTGGTAAAACTGTTAAAATACACAATGAGAGTTCCCAGAAATGATTAAGAACGTGTAATAAACATCTCAAGTACACGTAAATAGATTCTTGCTACATTTACTGTCGAATTCAATCACGGAGGTTTCCAGTGGAAAGCTGTGAAATGACGAAAATACTGGTAATGTTTACAAGTCCGGGTACTTCTGGTGGCGTTTTCACGGGACTGTGCTTTCAAACATTAAGAGTTCATTTTTACAGAGCTCAGAATTGGTGTCTAAAGCCTTTGAATCACGAGAATAGTTTTTGTGTTTACAATTTAGGAGGATTGGCTTTGGCGTTTTTTTTTGTGTGAATCAGTTAAAATGGTGGCGGTTCCAGTAAATACTTCTAAGCAAACTGTCTAATTGTGGTAAAACTGTTAAAATACACAATGAGAGTTCCCAGAAATGATTAAGAACGTGTAATAAACCCCTCAAGTACACGTAAATAGATTCTTACTACATTTACTGTCGAATTCAACACGGAGGTTTCCAGTGGAAAGCTGTGAAATGACGAAAATACTGGTAATGTTTACAAGTACGGGTACTTCTGGTGGCGTTTTCACGGGACTGTGCTTTCAAATATTAAGAGTTCATGTTTACAGAGCTCAGAATTGGTGTCTAAAGCCTTTGAATCACGAGAATAGTTTTTGTGTTTACAATTTAGGAGGATTGGCTTTGGCGTTTTTTTTGTGTGAATCAGTCAAAATGGTGGCGGTTCCAGTAAATACTTCTAAGCAAACTGTCTAATTGTGGTAAAACTGTTAAAATACACAATGAGAGTTCCCAGAAATGATTAAGAACGTGTAATAAACATCTCAAGTACACGTAAATAGATTCTTACTACATTTACTGTCGAATTCAACACGGAGGTTTCCAGTGGAAAGCTGTGAAATGACGAAAATACTGGTAATGTTTACAAGTCCGGGTACTTCTGGTGGCGTTTTCACGGGACTGTGCTTTCAAATATTAAGAGTTCATGTTTACAGAGCTAAGAATTGGTGTCTAAAGCCTTTGAATCACGAGAATAGTTTTTGTGTTTACAATTTAGGAGGATTGGCTTTGGCGTTTTTTTTGTGTGAATCAGTTAAAATGGTGGCGGTTCCAGTAAATACTTCTAAGCAAACTGTCTAATTGTGGTAAAACTGTTAAAATACACAATGAGAGTTCCCAGAAATGATTAAGAACGTGTAATAAACATCTCAAGTACACGTAAATAGATTCTTACTACATTTACTGTCGAATTCAACACGGAGGTTTCCAGTGGAAAGCTGTGAAATGAGGAAAATACTGGTAATGTTTACAAGTACGGGTACTTCTGGTGGCGTTTTCACGGGACTGTGCTTTCAAATATTAAGAGTTCATGTTTACAGAGCTCAGAATTGGTGTCTAAAGCCTTTGAATGACGAGAATAGTGTTTTTGTTTACAATTTAGGAGGATTGGCTTTGGCGTTTTTTTTGTGTGAATCAGTTAAAATGGTGGCGGTTCCAGTAAATACTTCTAAGCAAACTGTCTAATTGTGGTAAAACTGTTAAAATACACAATGAGAGTTCCCAGAAATGATTAAGAACGTGTAATAAACATCTCAAGTACACGTAAATAGATTCTAACTACATTTACTGTCGAATTCAATCACGGAGGTTTCCAGTGGAAAGGTGTGAAATGACGAAAATACTGGTAATGTTTACAAGTCCGGGTACTTCTGGTGGCGTTTTCACGGGACTGTGCTTTCAAATATTAAGAGTTCATATTTACAGAGCTCAGAATTGGTGTCTAAAGCCTTGGAATGACGAGAATAGTTTTTATGTTTACAATTTAGGAGGATTGGCTTTGGCGTTTTTTTTGTGTGAATCAGTTAAAATGGCGGCGGTTCCAGTAAATACTTCTAAGCAAACTGTCTAATTGTGGTAAAACTGTTAAAATACACAATGAGAGTTCCCAGAAATGATTAAGAACGTGTAATAAACATCTCAAGTACACGTAAATAGATTCTTGCTACATTTACTGTCGAATTCAATCACGGAGGTTTCCAGTGGAAAGCTGTGAAATGACGAAAATACTGGTAATGTTTACAAGTCCGGGTACTTCTGGTGGCGTTTTCACGGGACTGTGCTTTCAAATATTAAGAGTTCATTTTTACAGAGCTCAGAATTGGTGTCTAAAGCCTTTGAATCACGAGAATAGTTTTTGTGTTTACAATTTAGGAGGATTGGCTTTGGCGTTTTTTTTGTGTGAATCAGTTAAAATGGTGGCGGTTCCAGTAAATACTTCTAAGCAAACTGTCTAATTGTGGTAAAACTGTTAAAATACACAATGAGAGTTCCCAGAAATGATTAAGAACGTGTAATAAACATCTCAAGTACACGTAAATATCTTCTTACTACATTTACTGTCGAATTAAACACGGAGGTTTCCAGTGGAAAGCTGTGAAATGACGAAAATACTGGTAATGTTTACAAGTACGGGTACTTCTGGTGGCGTTTTCACGGGACTGTGCTTTCAAATATTAAGAGTTCATGTTTACAGAGCTCAGAATTGGTGTCTAAAGCCTTTGAATGACGAGAATAGTGTTTTTGTTTACAATTTAGGAGGATTGGCTTTGTCGTTTTTTTTGTGTGAATCAGTTAAAATGGTGGCGGTTCCAGTAAATACTTCTAAGCAAACTGTCTAATTGTGGTAAAACTGTTAAAATACACAATGAGAGTTCCCAGAAATGATTAAGAACGTGTAATAAACATCTCAAGTACACGTAAATAGATTCTTACTACATTTACTGTCGAATTCAATCACGGAGGTTTCCAGTGGAAAGCTGTGAAATGACGAAAATACTGGTAATGTTTACAAGTACGGGTACTTCTGGTGGCGTTTTCACGGGACTGTGCTTTCAAATATTAAGAGTTCATGTTTACAGAGCTCAGAATTGGTGTCTAAAGCCTTTGAATCACGAGAATATTTTTTGTGTTTACAATTTAGGAGGATTGGCTTTGGCGTTTTTTTTGTGTGAATCAGTTAAAATGGTGGCGGTTCCAGTAAACAGTTCTAAGCAAACTGTCTAATTGTGGTAAAACTGTTAAAATACACAATGAGAGTTCCCAGAAATGATTAAGAACGTGTAATAAACATCTCAAGTACACGTAAATAGATTCTTACTACATTTACTGTCGAATTCAACACGGAGGTTTCCAGTGGAAAGCTGTGAAATGACGAAAATACTGGTAATGTTTACAAGTCCGGGTACTTCGGGTGGCGTTTTCACGGGACTGTGCTTTCAAATATTAAGAGTTCATGTTTACAGAGCTCAGAATTGGTGTCTAAAGCCGTTGAATCACGAGAATAGTTTTTGTGTTTACAATTTAGGAGGATTGGCTTTGGCGTTTTTTTTGTGTGAATCAGTCAAAATGGTGGCGGTTCCAGTAAATACTTCTAAGCAAACTGTCTAATTGTGGTAAAACTGTTAAAATACACAATGAGAGTTCCCAGAAATGATTAAGAACGTGTAATAAACCCCTCAAGTACACGTAAATAGATTCTTACTACATTTACTGTCGAATTCAACACGGAGGTTTCCAGTGGAAAGCTGTGAAATGACGAAAATACTGGTAATGTTTACAAGTACGGGTACTTCTGGTGGCGTTTTCACGGGACTGTGCTTTCAAATATTAAGAGTTCATGTTTACAGAGCTCAGAATTGGTGTCTAAAGCCTTTGAATCACGAGAATAGTTTTTGTGTTTACAATTTAGGAGGATTGGCTTTGGCGTTTTTTTTGTGTGAATCAGTCAAAATGGTGGCGGTTCCAGTAAATACTTCTAAGCAAACTGTCTAATTGTGGTAAAACTGTTAAAATACACAATGAGAGTTCCCAGAAATGATTAAGAACGTGTAATAAACATCTCAAGTACACGTAAATAGATTCTTACTACATTTACTGTCAAATTCAATCACGGAGGTTTCCAGTGGAAAGCTGTGAAATGACGAAAATACTGGTAATGTTTACAAGTACGGGTACTTCTGGTGGCGTTTTCACGGGACTGTGCTTTCAAATATTAAGAGTTCATGTTTACAGAGCTCAGAATTGGTGTCTAAAGCCTTGGAATGACGAGAATAGTTTTTATGTTTACAATTTAGGAGGATTGGCTTTGGCGTTTTTTTTGTGTGAATCAGTTAAAATGGCGGCGGTTCCAGTAAATACTTCTAAGCAAACTGTCTAATTGTGGTAAAACTGTTAAAATACACAATGAGAGTTCCCAGAAATGATTAAGAACGTGTAATAAACATCTCAAGTACACGTAAATAGATTCTTGCTACATTTACTGTCGAATTCAATCACGGAGGTTTCCAGTGGAAAGCTGTGAAATGACGAAAATACTGGTAATGTTTACAAGTCCGGGTACTTCTGGTGGCGTTTTCACGGGACTGTGCTTTCAAACATTAAGAGTTCATTTTTACAGAGCTCAGAATTGGTGTCTAAAGCCTTTGAATCACGAGAATAGTTTTTGTGTTTACAATTTAGGAGGATTGGCTTTGGCGTTTTTTTTGTGTGAATCAGTTAAAATGGTGGCGGTTCCAGTAAATACTTCTAAGCAAACTGTCTAATTGTGGTAAAACTGTTAAAATACACAATGAGAGTTCCCAGAAATGATTAAGAACGTGTAATAAACCCCTCAAGTACACGTAAATAGATTCTTACTACATTTACTGTCGAATTCAACACGGAGGTTTCCAGTGGAAAGCTGTGAAATGACGAAAATACTGGTAATGTTTACAAGTACGGGTACTTCTGGTGGCGTTTTCACGGGACTGTGCTTTCAAATATTAAGAGTTCATGTTTACAGAGCTCAGAATTGGTGTCTAAAGCCTTTGAATCACGAGAATAGTTTTTGTGTTTACAATTTAGGAGGATTGGCTTTGGCGTTTTTTTTGTGTGAATCAGTCAAAATGGTGGCGGTTCCAGTAAATACTTCTAAGCAAACTGTCTAATTGTGGTAAAACTGTTAAAATACACAATGAGAGTTCCCAGAAATGATTAAGAACGTGTAATAAACATCTCAAGTACACGTAAATAGATTCTTACTACATTTACTGTCGAATTCAACACGGAGGTTTCCAGTGGAAAGCTGTGAAATGACGAAAATACTGGTAATGTTTACAAGTACGGGTACTTCTGGTGGCGTTTTCACGGGACTGTGCTTTCAAATATTAAGAGTTCATGTTTACAGAGCTAAGAATTGGTGTCTAAAGCCTTTGAATCACGAGAATAGTTTTTGTGTTTACAATTTAGGAGGATTGGCTTTGGCGTTTTTTTTGTGTGAATCAGTTAAAATGGTGGCGGTTCCAGTAAATACTTCTAAGCAAACTGTCTAATTGTGGTAAAACTGTTAAAATACACAATGAGAGTTCCCAGAAATGATTAAGAACGTGTAATAAACATCTCAAGTACACGTAAATAGATTCTTACTACATTTACTGTCGAATTCAACACGGAGGTTTCCAGTGGAAAGCTGTGAAATGAGGAAAATACTGGTAATGTTTACAAGTACGGGTACTTCTGGTGGCGTTTTCACGGGACTGTGCTTTCAAATATTAAGAGTTCATGTTTACAGAGCTCAGAATTGGTGTCTAAAGCCTTTGAATGACGAGAATAGTGTTTTTGTTTACAATTTAGGAGGATTGGCTTTGGCGTTTTTTTTGTGTGAATCAGTTAAAATGGTGGCGGTTCCAGTAAATACTTCTAAGCAAACTGTCTAATTGTGGTAAAACTGTTAAAATACACAATGAGAGTTCCCAGAAATGATTAAGAACGTGTAATAAACATCTCAAGTACACGTAAATAGATTCTTACTACATTTACTGTCGAATTCAATCACGGAGGTTTCCAGTGGAAAGGTGTGAAATGACGAAAATACTGGTAATGTTTACAAGTCCGGGTACTTCTGGTGGCGTTTTCACGGGACTGTGCTTTCAAATATTAAGAGTTCATGTTTACAGAGCTCAGAATTGGTGTCTAAAGCCTTTGAATCACGAGAATAGTTTTTGTGTTTACAATTTAGGAGGATTGGCTTTGGCGTTTTTTTTGTGTGAATCAGTCAAAATGGTGACGGTTCCAGGAAATACTTCTAAGCAAACTGTCTAATTGTGGTAAAACTGTTAAAATACACAATGAGAGTTCCCAGAAATGATTAAGAACGTGTAATAAACATCTCAAGTACACGTAAATAGATTCTTACTACATTTACTGTCAAATTCAATCACGGAGGTTTCCAGTGGAAAGCTGTGAAATGACGAAAATACTGGTAATGTTTACAAGTACGGGTACTTCTGGTGGCGTTTTCACGGGACTGTGCTTTCAAATATTAAGAGTTCATATTTACAGAGCTCAGAATTGGTGTCTAAAGCCTTGGAATGACGAGAATAGTTTTTATGTTTACAATTTAGGAGGATTGGCTTTGGCGTTTTTTTTGTGTGAATCAGTTAAAATGGCGGCGGTTCCAGTAAATACTTCTAAGCAAACTGTCTAATTGTGGTAAAACTGTTAAAATACACAATGAGAGTTCCCAGAAATGATTAAGAACGTGTAATAAACATCTCAAGTACACGTAAATAGATTCTTGCTACATTTACTGTCGAATTCAATCACGGAGGTTTCCAGTGGAAAGCTGTGAAATGACGAAAATACTGGTAATGTTTACAAGTCCGGGTACTTCTGGTGGCGTTTTCACGGGACTGTGCTTTCAAATATTAAGAGTTCATTTTTACAGAGCTCAGAATTGGTGTCTAAAGCCTTTGAATCACGAGAATAGTTTTTGTGTTTACAATTTAGGAGGATTGGCTTTGGCGTTTTTTTTGTGTGAATCAGTTAAAATGGTGGCGGTTCCAGTAAATACTTCTAAGCAAACTGTCTAATTGTGGTAAAACTGTTAAAATACACAATGAGAGTTCCCAGAAATGATTAAGAACGTGTAATAAACATCTCAAGTACACGTAAATATCTTCTTACTACATTTACTGTCGAATTAAACACGGAGGTTTCCAGTGGAAAGCTGTGAAATGACGAAAATACTGGTAATGTTTACAAGTACGGGTACTTCTGGTGGCGTTTTCACGGGACTGTGCTTTCAAATATTAAGAGTTCATGTTTACAGAGCTCAGAATTGGTGTCTAAAGCCTTTGAATGACGAGAATAGTGTTTTTGTTTACAATTTAGGAGGATTGGCTTTGTCGTTTTTTTTGTGTGAATCAGTTAAAATGGTGGCGGTTCCAGTAAATACTTCTAAGCAAACTGTCTAATTGTGGTAAAACTGTTAAAATACACAATGAGAGTTCCCAGAAATGATTAAGAACGTGTAATAAACATCTCAAGTACACGTAAATAGATTCTAACTACATTTACTGTCGAATTCAATCACGGAGGTTTCCAGTGGAAAGGTGTGAAATGACGAAAATACTGGTAATATTTACAAGTCCGGGTACTTCTGGTGGCGTTTTCACGGGACTGTGCTTTCAAATATTAAGAGTTCATATTTACAGAGCTCAGAATTGGTGTCTAAAGCCTTGGAATGACGAGAATAGTTTTTATGTTTACAATTTAGGAGGATTGGCTTTGGCGTTTTTTTTGTGTGAATCAGTTAAAATGGCGGCGGTTCCAGTAAATACTTCTAAGCAAACTGTCTAATTGTGGTAAAACTGTTAAAATACACAATGAGAGTTCCCAGAAATGATTAAGAACGTGTAATAAACATCTCAAGTACACGTAAATAGATTCTTGCTACATTTACTGTCGAATTCAATCACGGAGGTTTCCAGTGGAAAGCTGTGAAATGACGAAAATACTGGTAATGTTTACAAGTCCGGGTACTTCTGGTGGCGTTTTCACGGGACTGTGCTTTCAAATATTAAGAGTTCATTTTTACAGAGCTCAGAATTGGTGTCTAAAGCCTTTGAATCACGAGAATAGTTTTTGTGTTTACAATTTAGGAGGATTGGCTTTGGCGTTTTTTTTGTGTGAATCAGTTAAAATGGTGGCGGTTCCAGTAAATACTTCTAAGCAAACTGTCTAATTGTGGTAAAACTGTTAAAATACACAATGAGAGTTCCCAGAAATGATTAAGAACGTGTAATAAACATCTCAAGTACACGTAAATATCTTCTTACTACATTTACTGTCGAATTAAACACGGAGGTTTCCAGTGGAAAGCTGTGAAATGACGAAAATACTGGTAATGTTTACAAGTACGGGTACTTCTGGTGGCGTTTTCACGGGACTGTGCTTTCAAATATTAAGAGTTCATGTTTACAGAGCTCAGAATTGGTGTCTAAAGCCTTTGAATGACGAGAATAGTGTTTTTGTTTACAATTTAGGAGGATTGGCTTTGTCGTTTTTTTTGTGTGAATCAGTTAAAATGGTGGCGGTTCCAGTAAATACTTCTAAGCAAACTGTCTAATTGTGGTAAAACTGTTAAAATACACAATGAGAGTTCCCAGAAATGATTAAGAACGTGTAATAAACATCTCAAGTACACGTAAATAGATTCTTACTACATTTACTGTCGAATTCAATCACGGAGGTTTCCAGTGGAAAGCTGTGAAATGACGAAAATACTGGTAATGTTTACAAGTACGGGTACTTCTGGTGGCGTTTTCACGGGACTGTGCTTTCAAATATTAAGAGTTCATGTTTACAGAGCTCAGAATTGGTGTCTAAAGCCTTTGAATCACGAGAATATTTTTTGTGTTTACAATTTAGGAGGATTGGCTTTGGCGTTTTTTTTGTGTGAATCAGTTAAAATGGTGGCGGTTCCAGTAAACAGTTCTAAGCAAACTGTCTAATTGTGGTAAAACTGTTAAAATACACAATGAGAGTTCCCAGAAATGATTAAGAACGTGTAATAAACATCTCAAGTACACGTAAATAGATTCTTACTACATTTACTGTCGAATTCAACACGGAGGTTTCCAGTGGAAAGCTGTGAAATGACGAAAATACTGGTAATGTTTACAAGTCCGGGTACTTCGGGTGGCGTTTTCACGGGACTGTGCTTTCAAATATTAAGAGTTCATGTTTACAGAGCTCAGAATTGGTGTCTAAAGCCGTTGAATCACGAGAATAGTTTTTGTGTTTACAATTTAGGAGGATTGGCTTTGGCGTTTTTTTTGTGTGAATCAGTCAAAATGGTGGCGGTTCCAGTAAATACTTCTAAGCAAACTGTCTAATTGTGGTAAAACTGTTAAAATACACAATGAGAGTTCCCAGAAATGATTAAGAACGTGTAATAAACCCCTCAAGTACACGTAAATAGATTCTTACTACATTTACTGTCGAATTCAACACGGAGGTTTCCAGTGGAAAGCTGTGAAATGACGAAAATACTGGTAATGTTTACAAGTACGGGTACTTCTGGTGGCGTTTTCACGGGACTGTGCTTTCAAATATTAAGAGTTCATGTTTACAGAGCTCAGAATTGGTGTCTAAAGCCTTTGAATCACGAGAATAGTTTTTGTGTTTACAATTTAGGAGGATTGGCTTTGGCGTTTTTTTTGTGTGAATCAGTCAAAATGGTGGCGGTTCCAGTAAATACTTCTAAGCAAACTGTCTAATTGTGGTAAAACTGTTAAAATACACAATGAGAGTTCCCAGAAATGATTAAGAACGTGTAATAAACATCTCAAGTACACGTAAATAGATTCTTACTACATTTACTGTCAAATTCAATCACGGAGGTTTCCAGTGGAAAGCTGTGAAATGACGAAAATACTGGTAATGTTTACAAGTACGGGTACTTCTGGTGGCGTTTTCACGGGACTGTGCTTTCAAATATTAAGAGTTCATGTTTACAGAGCTCAGAATTGGTGTCTAAAGCCTTGGAATGACGAGAATAGTTTTTATGTTTACAATTTAGGAGGATTGGCTTTGGCGTTTTTTTTGTGTGAATCAGTTAAAATGGCGGCGGTTCCAGTAAATACTTCTAAGCAAACTGTCTAATTGTGGTAAAACTGTTAAAATACACAATGAGAGTTCCCAGAAATGATTAAGAACGTGTAATAAACATCTCAAGTACACGTAAATAGATTCTTGCTACATTTACTGTCGAATTCAATCACGGAGGTTTCCAGTGGAAAGCTGTGAAATGACGAAAATACTGGTAATGTTTACAAGTCCGGGTACTTCTGGTGGCGTTTTCACGGGACTGTGCTTTCAAACATTAAGAGTTCATTTTTACAGAGCTCAGAATTGGTGTCTAAAGCCTTTGAATCACGAGAATAGTTTTTGTGTTTACAATTTAGGAGGATTGGCTTTGGCGTTTTTTTTGTGTGAATCAGTTAAAATGGTGGCGGTTCCAGTAAATACTTCTAAGCAAACTGTCTAATTGTGGTAAAACTGTTAAAATACACAATGAGAGTTCCCAGAAATGATTAAGAACGTGTAATAAACCCCTCAAGTACACGTAAATAGATTCTTACTACATTTACTGTCGAATTCAACACGGAGGTTTCCAGTGGAAAGCTGTGAAATGACGAAAATACTGGTAATGTTTACAAGTACGGGTACTTCTGGTGGCGTTTTCACGGGACTGTGCTTTCAAATATTAAGAGTTCATGTTTACAGAGCTCAGAATTGGTGTCTAAAGCCTTTGAATCACGAGAATAGTTTTTGTGTTTACAATTTAGGAGGATTGGCTTTGGCGTTTTTTTTGTGTGAATCAGTCAAAATGGTGGCGGTTCCAGTAAATACTTCTAAGCAAACTGTCTAATTGTGGTAAAACTGTTAAAATACACAATGAGAGTTCCCAGAAATGATTAAGAACGTGTAATAAACATCTCAAGTACACGTAAATAGATTCTTACTACATTTACTGTCGAATTCAACACGGAGGTTTCCAGTGGAAAGCTGTGAAATGACGAAAATACTGGTAATGTTTACAAGTACGGGTACTTCTGGTGGCGTTTTCACGGGACTGTGCTTTCAAATATTAAGAGTTCATGTTTACAGAGCTAAGAATTGGTGTCTAAAGCCTTTGAATCACGAGAATAGTTTTTGTGTTTACAATTTAGGAGGATTGGCTTTGGCGTTTTTTTTGTGTGAATCAGTTAAAATGGTGGCGGTTCCAGTAAATACTTCTAAGCAAACTGTCTAATTGTGGTAAAACTGTTAAAATACACAATGAGAGTTCCCAGAAATGATTAAGAACGTGTAATAAACATCTCAAGTACACGTAAATAGATTCTTACTACATTTACTGTCGAATTCAACACGGAGGTTTCCAGTGGAAAGCTGTGAAATGAGGAAAATACTGGTAATGTTTACAAGTACGGGTACTTCTGGTGGCGTTTTCACGGGACTGTGCTTTCAAATATTAAGAGTTCATGTTTACAGAGCTCAGAATTGGTGTCTAAAGCCTTTGAATGACGAGAATAGTGTTTTTGTTTACAATTTAGGAGGATTGGCTTTGGCGTTTTTTTTGTGTGAATCAGTTAAAATGGTGGCGGTTCCAGTAAATACTTCTAAGCAAACTGTCTAATTGTGGTAAAACTGTTAAAATACACAATGAGAGTTCCCAGAAATGATTAAGAACGTGTAATAAACATCTCAAGTACACGTAAATAGATTCTTACTACATTTACTGTCGAATTCAATCACGGAGGTTTCCAGTGGAAAGGTGTGAAATGACGAAAATACTGGTAATGTTTACAAGTCCGGGTACTTCTGGTGGCGTTTTCACGGGACTGTGCTTTCAAATATTAAGAGTTCATGTTTACAGAGCTCAGAATTGGTGTCTAAAGCCTTTGAATCACGAGAATAGTTTTTGTGTTTACAATTTAGGAGGATTGGCTTTGGCGTTTTTTTTGTGTGAATCAGTCAAAATGGTGACGGTTCCAGGAAATACTTCTAAGCAAACTGTCTAATTGTGGTAAAACTGTTAAAATACACAATGAGAGTTCCCAGAAATGATTAAGAACGTGTAATAAACATCTCAAGTACACGTAAATAGATTCTTACTACATTTACTGTCAAATTCAATCACGGAGGTTTCCAGTGGAAAGCTGTGAAATGACGAAAATACTGGTAATGTTTACAAGTACGGGTACTTCTGGTGGCGTTTTCACGGGACTGTGCTTTCAAATATTAAGAGTTCATATTTACAGAGCTCAGAATTGGTGTCTAAAGCCTTGGAATGACGAGAATAGTTTTTATGTTTACAATTTAGGAGGATTGGCTTTGGCGTTTTTTTTGTGTGAATCAGTTAAAATGGCGGCGGTTCCAGTAAATACTTCTAAGCAAACTGTCTAATTGTGGTAAAACTGTTAAAATACACAATGAGAGTTCCCAGAAATGATTAAGAACGTGTAATAAACATCTCAAGTACACGTAAATAGATTCTTGCTACATTTACTGTCGAATTCAATCACGGAGGTTTCCAGTGGAAAGCTGTGAAATGACGAAAATACTGGTAATGTTTACAAGTCCGGGTACTTCTGGTGGCGTTTTCACGGGACTGTGCTTTCAAATATTAAGAGTTCATTTTTACAGAGCTCAGAATTGGTGTCTAAAGCCTTTGAATCACGAGAATAGTTTTTGTGTTTACAATTTAGGAGGATTGGCTTTGGCGTTTTTTTTGTGTGAATCAGTTAAAATGGTGGCGGTTCCAGTAAATACTTCTAAGCAAACTGTCTAATTGTGGTAAAACTGTTAAAATACACAATGAGAGTTCCCAGAAATGATTAAGAACGTGTAATAAACATCTCAAGTACACGTAAATATCTTCTTACTACATTTACTGTCGAATTAAACACGGAGGTTTCCAGTGGAAAGCTGTGAAATGACGAAAATACTGGTAATGTTTACAAGTACGGGTACTTCTGGTGGCGTTTTCACGGGACTGTGCTTTCAAATATTAAGAGTTCATGTTTACAGAGCTCAGAATTGGTGTCTAAAGCCTTTGAATGACGAGAATAGTGTTTTTGTTTACAATTTAGGAGGATTGGCTTTGGCGTTTTTTTTGTGTGAATCAGTTAAAATGGTGGCGGTTCCAGTAAATACTTCTAAGCAAACTGTCTAATTGTGGTAAAACTGTTAAAATACACAATGAGAGTTCCCAGAAATGATTAAGAACGTGTAATAAACATCTCAAGTACACGTAAATAGATTCTTACTACATTTACTGTCGAATTCAATCACGGAGGTTTCCAGTGGAAAGCTGTGAAATGACGAAAATACTGGTAATGTTTACAAGTACGGGTACTTCTGGTGGCGTTTTCACGGGACTGTGCTTTCAAATATTAAGAGTTCATGTTTACAGAGCTCAGAATTGGTGTCTAAAGCCTTTGAATCACGAGAATAGTTTTTGTGTTTACAATTTAGGAGGATTGGCTTTGGCGTTTTTTTTGTGTGAATCAGTCAAAATGGTGGCGGTTCCAGTAAATACTTCTAAGCAAACTGTCTAATTGTGGTAAAACTGTTAAAATACACAATGAGAGTTCCCAGAAATGATTAAGAACGTGTAATAAACATCTCAAGTACACGTAAATAGATTCTTACT
This sequence comes from Myotis daubentonii, assembly GCF_963259705.1. Lineage (NCBI taxonomy): Eukaryota > Metazoa > Chordata > Mammalia > Chiroptera > Vespertilionidae > Myotis > Myotis daubentonii. The sequence continues at coordinate 268,411 of NW_026775509.1, read as the reverse complement.
ACATTTACTGTCGAATTCAACACGGAGGTTTCCAGTGGAAAGCTGTGAAATGACGAAAATACTGGTAATGTTTACAAGTACGGGTACTTCTGGTGGCGTTTTCACGGGACTGTGCTTTCAAATATTAAGAGTTCATGTTTACAGAGCTAAGAATTGGTGTCTAAAGCCTTTGAATCACGAGAATAGTTTTTGTGTTTACAATTTAGGAGGATTGGCTTTGGCGTTTTTTTTGTGTGAATCAGTTAAAATGGTGGCGGTTCCAGTAAATACTTCTAAGCAAACTGTCTAATTGTGGTAAAACTGTTAAAATACACAATGAGAGTTCCCAGAAATGATTAAGAACGTGTAATAAACATCTCAAGTACACGTAAATAGATTCTTACTACATTTACTGTCGAATTCAACACGGAGGTTTCCAGTGGAAAGCTGTGAAATGAGGAAAATACTGGTAATGTTTACAAGTACGGGTACTTCTGGTGGCGTTTTCACGGGACTGTGCTTTCAAATATTAAGAGTTCATGTTTACAGAGCTCAGAATTGGTGTCTAAAGCCTTTGAATGACGAGAATAGTGTTTTTGTTTACAATTTAGGAGGATTGGCTTTGGCGTTTTTTTTGTGTGAATCAGTTAAAATGGTGGCGGTTCCAGTAAATACTTCTAAGCAAACTGTCTAATTGTGGTAAAACTGTTAAAATACACAATGAGAGTTCCCAGAAATGATTAAGAACGTGTAATAAACATCTCAAGTACACGTAAATAGATTCTTACTACATTTACTGTCGAATTCAATCACGGAGGTTTCCAGTGGAAAGGTGTGAAATGACGAAAATACTGGTAATGTTTACAAGTCCGGGTACTTCTGGTGGCGTTTTCACGGGACTGTGCTTTCAAATATTAAGAGTTCATGTTTACAGAGCTCAGAATTGGTGTCTAAAGCCTTTGAATCACGAGAATAGTTTTTGTGTTTACAATTTAGGAGGATTGGCTTTGGCGTTTTTTTTGTGTGAATCAGTCAAAATGGTGACGGTTCCAGGAAATACTTCTAAGCAAACTGTCTAATTGTGGTAAAACTGTTAAAATACACAATGAGAGTTCCCAGAAATGATTAAGAACGTGTAATAAACATCTCAAGTACACGTAAATAGATTCTTACTACATTTACTGTCAAATTCAATCACGGAGGTTTCCAGTGGAAAGCTGTGAAATGACGAAAATACTGGTAATGTTTACAAGTACGGGTACTTCTGGTGGCGTTTTCACGGGACTGTGCTTTCAAATATTAAGAGTTCATATTTACAGAGCTCAGAATTGGTGTCTAAAGCCTTGGAATGACGAGAATAGTTTTTATGTTTACAATTTAGGAGGATTGGCTTTGGCGTTTTTTTTGTGTGAATCAGTTAAAATGGTGGCGGTTCCAGTAAACAGTTCTAAGCAAACTGTCTAATTGTGGTAAAACTGTTAAAATACACAATGAGAGTTCCCAGAAATGATTAAGAACGTGTAATAAACATCTCAAGTACACGTAAATAGATTCTTACTACATTTACTGTCGAATTCAACACGGAGGTTTCCAGTGGAAAGCTGTGAAATGACGAAAATACTGGTAATGTTTACAAGTCCGGGTACTTCGGGTGGCGTTTTCACGGGACTGTGCTTTCAATTATTACGAGTTCATGTTTACAGAGCTCAGAATTGGTGTCTAAAGCCTTTGAATCACGAGAATAGTTTTTGTGTTTACAATTTAGGAGGATTGGCTTTGGCGTTTTTTTTGTGTGAATCAGTTAAAATGGTGGCGGTTCCAGTAAATACTTCTAAGCAAACTGTCTAATTGTGGTAAAACTGTTAAAATACACAATGAGATTTCCCAGAAATGATTAAGAACGTGTAATAAACATCTCAAGTACACGTAAATAGATTCTTACTACATTTACTGTCGAATTAAACACGGAGGTTTCCAGTGGAAAGCTGTGAAATGACGAAAATACTGGTAATGTTTACAAGTCCGGGTACTTCTGGTGGCGTTTTCACGGGACTGTGCTTTCAAATATTAAGAGTTCATGTTTACAGAGCTCAGAATTGGTGTCTAAAGCCGTTGAATCACGAGAATAGTTTTTGTGTTTACAATTTAGGAGGATTGGCTTTGGCGTTTTTTTTGTGTGAATCAGTCAAAATGGTGGCGGTTCCAGTAAATACTTCTAAGCAAACTGTCTAATTGTGGTAAAACTGTTAAAATACACAATGAGAGTTCCCAGAAATGATTAAGAACGTGTAATAAACCCCTCAAGTACACGTAAATAGATTCTTACTACATTTACTGTCGAATTCAACACGGAGGTTTCCAGTGGAAAGCTGTGAAATGACGAAAATACTGGTAATGTTTACAAGTACGGGTACTTCTGGTGGCGTTTTCACGGGACTGTGCTTTCAAATATTAAGAGTTCATGTTTACAGAGCTCAGAATTGGTGTCTAAAGCCTTTGAATCACGAGAATAGTTTTTGTGTTTACAATTTAGGAGGATTGGCTTTGGCGTTTTTTTTGTGTGAATCAGTCAAAATGGTGGCGGTTCCAGTAAATACTTCTAAGCAAACTGTCTAATTGTGGTAAAACTGTTAAAATACACAATGAGAGTTCCCAGAAATGATTAAGAACGTGTAATAAACATCTCAAGTACACGTAAATAGATTCTTACTACATTTACTGTCAAATTCAATCACGGAGGTTTCCAGTGGAAAGCTGTGAAATGACGAAAATACTGGTAATGTTTACAAGTACGGGTACTTCTGGTGGCGTTTTCACGGGACTGTGCTTTCAAATATTAAGAGTTCATGTTTACAGAGCTCAGAATTGGTGTCTAAAGCCTTTGAATCACGAGAATAGTTTTTGTGTTTACAATTTAGGAGGATTGGCTTTGGCGTTTTTTTTGTGTGAATCAGTCAAAATGGTGGTGGTTCCAGTAAATACTTCTAAGCAAACTGTCTAATTGTGGTAAAACTGTTAAAATACACAATGAGAGTTCCCAGAAATGATTAAGAACGTGTAATAAACATCTCAAGTACACGTAAATAGATTCTTACTACATTTACTGTCGAATTCAACACGGAGGTTTCCAGTGGAAAGCTGTGAAATGATGAAAATACTGGTAATGTTTACAAGTACGGGTACTTCTGGTGGCGTTTTCACGGGACTGTGCTTTCAAATATTAAGAGTTCATGTTTACAGAGCTAAGAATTGGTGTCTAAAGCCTTTGAATCACGAGAATAGTTTTTGTGTTTACAATTTAGGAGGATTGGCTTTGGCGTTTTTTTTGTGTGAATCAGTTAAAATGGTGGCGGTTCCAGTAAATACTTCTAAGCAAACTATCTAATTGTGGTAAAACTGTTAAAATACACAATGAGAGTTCACAGAAATGATTAAGAACGTGTAATAAACATCTCAAGTACACGTAAATAGATTCTTACTACATTTACTGTCGAATTAAACACGGAGGTTTCCAGTGGAAAGCTGTGAAATGACGAAAATACTGGTAATGTTTACAAGTCCGGGTACTTCTGGTGGCGTTTTCACGGGACTGTGCTTTCAATTATTACGAGTTCATGTTTACAGAGCTCAGAATTGGTGTCTAAAGCCTTTGAATCACGAGAATAGTTTTTGTGTTTACAATTTAGGAGGATTGGCTTTGGCGTTTTTTTTGTGTGAATCAGTTAAAATGGTGGCGGTTCCAGTAAATACTTCTAAGCAAACTGTCTAATTGTGGTAAAACTGTTAAAATACACAATGAGAGTTCCCAGAAATGATTAAGAACGTGTAATAAACATCTCAAGTACACGTAAATAGATTCTTACTACATTTACTGTCGAATTCAATCACGGAGGTTTCCCGTGGAAAGGTGTGAAATGACGAAAATACTGGTAATGTTTACAAGTCCGGGTACTTCTGGTGGCGTTTTCACGGGACTGTGCTTTCAAATATTAAGAGTTCATGTTTACAGAGCTCAGAATTGGTGTCTAAAGCCTTTGAATCACGAGAATATTTTTTGTGTTTACAATTTAGGAGGATTGGCTTTGGCGTTTTTTTTTGTGTGAATCAGTTAAAATGGTGGCGGTTCCAGTAAACAGTTCTAAGCAAACTGTCTAATTGTGGTAAAACTGTTAAAATACACAATGAGAGTTCCCAGAAATGATTAAGAACGTGTAATAAACATCTCAAGTACACGTAAATAGATTCTTACTACATTTACTGTCGAATTCAACACGGAGGTTTCCAGTGGAAAGCTGTGAAATGACGAAAATACTGGTAATGTTTACAAGTCCGGGTACTTCTGGTGGCGTTTTCACGGGACTGTGCTTTCAATTATTACGAGTTCATGTTTACAGAGCTCAGAATTGGTGTCTAAAGCCTTTGAATCACGAGAATAGTTTTTGTGTTTACAATTTAGGAGGATTGGCTTTGGCGTTTTTTTTGTGTGAATCAGTTAAAATGGTGGCGGTTCCAGTAAATACTTCTAAGCAAACTGTCTAATTGTGGTAAAACTGTTAAAATACACAATGAGATTTCCCAGAAATGATTAAGAACGTGTAATAAACATCTCAAGTACACGTAAATAGATTCTTACTACATTTACTGTCGAATTAAACACGGAGGTTTCCAGTGGAAAGCTGTGAAATGACGAAAATACTGGTAATGTTTACAAGTCCGGGTACTTCTGGTGGCGTTTTCACGGGACTGTGCTTTCAATTATTACGAGTTCATGTTTACAGAGCTCAGAATTGGTGTCTAAAGCCTTTGAATCACGAGAATAGTTTTTGTGTTTACAATTTAGGAGGATTGGCTTTGGCGTTTTTTTTGTGTGAATCAGTTAAAATGGTGGCGGTTCCAGTAAATACTTCTAAGCAAACTGTCTAATTGTGGTAAAACTGTTAAAATACACAATGAGAGTTCCCAGAAATGATTAAGAACGTGTAATAAACATCTCAAGTACACGTAAATAGATTCTTACTACATTTACTGTCGAATTCAATCACGGAGGTTTCCCGTGGAAAGGTGTGAAATGAAGAAAATACTGGTAATGTTTACAAGTCCGGGTACTTCTGGTGGCGTTTTCACGGGACTGTGCTTTCAAATATTAAGAGTTCATGTTTACAGAGCTCAGAATTGGTGTCTAAAGCCGTTGAATCACGAGAATAGTTTTTGTGTTTACAATTTAGGAGGATTGGCTTTGGCGTTTTTTTTGTGTGAATCAGTCAAAATGGTGGCGGTTCCAGTAAATACTTCTAAGCAAACTGTCTAATTGTGGTAAAACTGTTAAAATACACAATGAGAGTTCCCAGAAATGATTAAGAACGTGTAATAAACCCCTCAAGTACACGTAAATAGATTCTTACTACATTTACTGTCGAATTCAACACGGAGGTTTCCAGTGGAAAGCTGTGAAATGACGAAAATACTGGTAATGTTTACAAGTACGGGTACTTCTGGTGGCGTTTTCACGGGACTGTGCTTTCAAATATTAAGAGTTCATGTTTACAGAGCTCAGAATTGGTGTCTAAAGCCTTTGAATCACGAGAATAGTTTTTGTGTTTGCAATTTAGGAGGATTGGCTTTGGCGTTTTTTTTGTGTGAATCAGTCAAAATGGTGGCGGTTCCAGTAAATACTTCTAAGCAAACTGTCTAATTGTGGTAAAACTGTTAAAATACACAATGAGAGTTCCCAGAAATGATTAAGAACGTGTAATAAACATCTCAAGTACACGTAAATAGATTCTTACTACATTTACTGTCAAATTCAATCACGGAGGTTTCCAGTGGAAAGCTGTGAAATGACGAAAATACTGGTAATGTTTACAAGTACGGGTACTTCTGGTGGCGTTTTCACGGGACTGTGCTTTTAAATATTAAGAGTTCATGTTTACAGAGCTAAGAATTGGTGTCTAAAGCCTTTGAATCACGAGAATAGTTTTTGTGTTTACAATTTAGGAGGATTGGCTTTGGCGTTTTTTTTGTGTGAATCAGTCAAAATGGTGGTGGTTCCAGTAAATACTTCTAAGCAAACTGTCTAATTGTGGTAAAACTGTTAAAATACACAATGAGAGTTCCCAGAAATGATTAAGAACGTGTAATAAACATCTCAAGTACACGTAAATAGATTCTTACTACATTTACTGTCGAATTCAACACGGAGGTTTCCAGTGGGAAGCTGTGAAATGATGAAAATACTGGTAATGTTTACAAGTACGGGTACTTCTGGTGGCGTTTTCACGGGACTGTGCTTTCAAATATTAAGAGTTCATGTTTACAGAGCTAAGAATTGGTGTCTAAAGCCTTTGAATCACGAGAATAGTTTTTGTGTTTACAATTTAGGAGGATTGGCTTTGGCGTTTTTTTTGTGTGAATCAGTTAAAATGGTGGCGGTTCCAGTAAATACTTCTAAGCAAACTATCTAATTGTGGTAAAACTGTTAAAATACACAATGAGAGTTCACAGAAATGATTAAGAACGTGTAATAAACATCTCAAGTACACGTAAATAGATTCTTACTACATTTACTGTCAAATTCAATCACGGAGGTTTCCAGTGGAAAGCTGTGAAATGACGAAAATACTGGTAATGTTTACAAGTACGGGTACTTCTGGTGGCGTTTTCACGGGACTGTGCTTTCAAATATTAAGAGTTCATGTTTACAGAGCTCAGAATTGGTGTCTAAAGCCTTTGAATCACGAGAATAGTTTTTGTGTTTACAATTTAGGAGGATTGGCTTTGGCGTTTTTTTTGTGTGAATCAGTTAAAATGGTGGCGGTTCCAGTAAATACTTCTAAGCAAACTGTCTAATTGTGGTAAAACTGTTAAAATACACAATGAGAGTTCCCAGAAATGATTAAGAACTTGTAATAAACATCTCAAGTACACGTAAATAGATTCTTACTACATTTACTGTCGAATTCAATCACGGAGGTTACCAGTGGAAAGCTGTGAAATGACGAAAATACTGGTAATGTTTACAAGTCCGGGTACTTCTGGTGGCGTTTTCACGGGACTGTGCTTTCAAATATTAAGAGTTCATGTTTACAGAGCTCAGAATTGGTGTCTAAAGCCTTTGAATCACGAGAATATTTTTTGTGTTTACAATTTAGGAGGATTGGCTTTGGCGTTTTTTTTGTGTGAATCAGTTAAAATGGTGGCGGTTCCAGTAAACAGTTCTAAGCAAACTGTCTAATTGTGGTAAAACTGTTAAAATACACAATGAGAGTTCCCAGAAATGATTAAGAACGTGTAATAAACATCTCAAGTACACGTAAATAGATTCTTACTACATTTACTGTCGAATTCAACACGGAGGTTTCCAGTGGAAAGCTGTGAAATGACGAAAATACTGGTAATGTTTACAAGTCCGGGTACTTCTGGTGGCGTTTTCACGGGACTGTGCTTTCAATTATTACGAGTTCATGTTTACAGAGCTCAGAATTGGTGTCTAAAGCCTTTGAATCACGAGAATAGTTTTTGTGTTTACAATTTAGGAGGATTGGCTTTGGCGTTTTTTTTGTGTGAATCAGTTAAAATGGTGGCGGTTCCAGTAAATACTTCTAAGCAAACTGTCTAATTGTGGTAAAACTGTTAAAATACACAATGAGATTTCCCAGAAATGATTAAGAACGTGTAATAAACATCTCAAGTACACGTAAATAGATTCTTACTACATTTACTGTCGAATTAAACACGGAGGTTTCCAGTGGAAAGCTGTGAAATGACGAAAATACTGGTAATGTTTACAAGTCCGGGTACTTCTGGTGGCGTTTTCACGGGACTGTGCTTTCAATTATTACGAGTTCATGTTTACAGAGCTCAGAATTGGTGTCTAAAGCCTTTGAATCACGAGAATAGTTTTTGTGTTTACAATTTAGGAGGATTGGCTTTGGCGTTTTTTTTGTGTGAATCAGTTAAAATGGTGGCGGTTCCAGTAAATACTTCTAAGCAAACTGTCTAATTGTGGTAAAACTGTTAAAATACACAATGAGAGTTCCCAGAAATGATTAAGAACGTGTAATAAACATCTCAAGTACACGTAAATAGATTCTTACTACATTTACTGTCGAATTAAACACGGAGGTTTCCAGTGGAAAGCTGTGAAATGAGGAAAATACTGGTAATGTTTACAAGTACGGGTACTTCTGGTGGCGTTTTCACGGGACTGTGCTTTCAAATATTAAGAGTTCATGTTTACAGAGCTCAGAATTGGTGTCTAAAGCCTTTGAATGACGAGAATAGTGTTTTTGTTTACAATTTAGGAGGATTGGCTTTGGCGTTTTTTTTGTGTGAATCAGTTAAAATGGTGGCGGTTCCAGTAAATACTTCTAAGCAAACTGTCTAATTGTGGTAAAACTGTTAAAATACACAATGAGAGTTCCCAGAAATGATTAAGAACGTGTAATAAACATCTCAAGTACACGTAAATAGATTCTTACTACATTTACTGTCGAATTCAATCACGGAGGTTTCCAGTGGAAAGGTGTGAAATGACGAAAATACTGGTAATGTTTACAAGTCCGGGTACTTCTGGTGGCGTTTTCACGGGACTGTGCTTTCAAATATTAAGAGTTCATGTTTACAGAGCTCAGAATTGGTGTCTAAAGCCTTTGAATCACGAGAATATTTTTTGTGTTTACAATTTAGGAGGATTGGCTTTGGCGTTTTTTTTTGTGTGAATCAGTTAAAATGGTGGCGGTTCCAGTAAACAGTTCTAAGCAAACTGTCTAATTGTGGTAAAACTGTTAAAATACACAATGAGAGTTCCCAGAAATGATTAAGAACGTGTAATAAACATCTCAAGTACACGTAAATAGATTCTTACTACATTTACTGTCGAATTCAACACGGAGGTTTCCAGTGGAAAGCTGTGAAATGACGAAAATACTGGTAATGTTTACAAGTCCGGGTACTTCTGGTGGCGTTTTCACGGGACTGTGCTTTCAATTATTACGAGTTCATGTTTACAGAGCTCAGAATTGGTGTCTAAAGCCTTTGAATCACGAGAATAGTTTTTGTGTTTACAATTTAGGAGGATTGGCTTTGGCGTTTTTTTTGTGTGAATCAGTTAAAATGGTGGCGGTTCCAGTAAATACTTCTAAGCAAACTGTCTAATTGTGGTAAAACTGTTAAAATACACAATGAGATTTCCCAGAAATGATTAAGAACGTGTAATAAACATCTCAAGTACACGTAAATAGATTCTTACTACATTTACTGTCGAATTAAACACGGAGGTTTCCAGTGGAAAGCTGTGAAATGAGGAAAATACTGGTAATGTTTACAAGTACGGGTACTTCTGGTGGCGTTTTCACGGGACTGTGCTTTCAAATATTAAGAGTTCATGTTTACAGAGCTCAGAATTGGTGTCTAATGCCTTTGAATGACGAGAATAGTGTTTTTGTTTACAATTTAGGAGGATTGGCTTTGGCGTTTTTTTTGTGTGAATCAGTTAAAATGGTGGCGGTTCCAGTAAATACTTCTAAGCAAACTGTCTAATTGTGGTAAAACTGTTAAAATACACAATGAGAGTTCCCAGAAATGATTAAGAACGTGTAATAAACATCTCAAGTACACGTAAATAGATTCTTACTACATTTACTGTCGAATTCAATCACGGAGGTTTCCAGTGGAAAGGTGTGAAATGACGAAAATACTGGTAATGTTTACAAGTCCGGGTACTTCTGGTGGCGTTTTCACGGGACTGTGCTTTCAAATATTAAGAGTTCATGTTTACAGAGCTAAGAATTGGTGTCTAAAGCCTTTGAATCACGAGAATAGTTTTTGTGTTTACAATTTAGGAGGATTGGCTTTGGCGTTTTTTTTGTGTGAATCAGTCAAAATGGTGGCGGTTCCAGTAAATACTTCTAAGCAAACTGTCTAATTGTGGTAAAACTGTTAAAATACACAATGAGAGTTCCCAGAAATGATTAAGAACGTGTAATAAACATCTCAAGTACACGTAAATAGATTCTTACTACATTTACTGTCAAATTCAATCACGGAGGTTTCCAGTGGAAAGCTGTGAAATGACGAAAATACTGGTAATGTTTACAAGTACGGGTACTTCTGGTGGCGTTTTCACGGGACTGTGCTTTCAAATATTAAGAGTTCATGTTTACAGAGCTCAGAATTGGTGTCTAAAGCCTTGGAATGACGAGAATAGTTTTTATGTTTACAATTTAGGAGGATTGGCTTTGGCGTTTTTTTTGTGTGATTCAGTTAAAATGGCGGCGGTTCCAGTAAATACTTCTAAGCAAACTGTCTAATTGTGGTAAAACTGTTAAAATACACAATGAGAGTTCCCAGAAATGATTAAGAACGTGTAATAAACATCTCAAGTACACGTAAATAGATTCTTGCTACATTTACTGTCGAATTCAATCACGGAGGTTTCCAGTGGAAAGCTGTGAAATGACGAAAATACTGGTAATGTTTACAAGTCCGGGTACTTCTGGTGGCGTTTTCACGGGACTGTGCTTTCAAATATTAAGAGTTCATTTTTACAGAGCTCAGAATTGGTGTCTAAAGCCTTTGAATCACGAGAATAGTTTTTGTGTTTACAACTTAGGAGGATTGGCTTTGGCGTTTTTTTTGTGTGAATCAGTCAAAATGGTGGCGGTTCCAGTAAATACTTCTAAGCAAACTGTCTAATTGTGGTAAAACTGTTAAAATACACAATGAGAGTTCCCAGAAATGATTAAGAACGTGTAATAAACATCTCAAGTACACGTAAATAGATTCTTACTACATTTACTGTCGAATTCAACACGGAGGTTTCCAGTGGAAAGCTGTGAAATGACGAAAATACTGGTAATGTTTACAAGTACGGGTACTTCTGGTGGCGTTTTCACGGGACTGTGCTTTCAAATATTAAGAGTTCATGTTTACAGAGCTCAGAATTGGTGTCTAAAGCCTTTGAATGACGAGAATAGTGTTTTTGTTTACAATTTAGGAGGATTGGCTTTGGCGTTTTTTTTGTGAGAATCAGTTAAAATGGTGGCGGTTCCAGTAAATACTTCTAAGCAAACTGTCTAATTGTGGTAAAACTGTTAAAATACACAATGAGAGTTCCCAGAAATGATTAAGAACGTGTAATAAACATCTCAAGTACACGTAAATAGATTCTTACTACATTTACTGTCGAATTCAATCACGGAGGTTTCCAGTGGAAAGGTGTGAAATGACGAAAATACTGGTAATGTTTACAAGTCCGGGTACTTCTGGTGGCGTTTTCACGGGACTGTGCTTTCAAATATTAAGAGTTCATGTTTACAGAGCTCAGAATTGGTGTCTAAAGCCTTTGAATCACGAGAATAGTTTTTGTGTTTACAATTTAGGAGGATTGGCTTTGACGTTTTCTTTGTGTGAATCAGTCAAAATGGTGGCGGTTCCAGTAAATACTTCTAAGCAAACTGTCTAATTGTGGTAAAACTGTTAAAATACACAATGAGAGTTCCCAGAAATGATTAAGAACGTGTAATAAACCCCTCAAGTACACGTAAATAGATTCTTACTACATTTACTGTCGAATTCAACACGGAGGTTTCCAGTGGAAAGCTGTGAAATGACGAAAATACTGGTAATGTTTACAAGTACGGGTACTTCTGGTGGCGTTTTCACGGGACTGTGCTTTCAAATATTAAGAGTTCATGTTTACAGAGCTCAGAATTGGTGTCTAAAGCCTTTGAATCACGAGAATAGTTTTTGTGTTTACAATTTAGGAGGATTGGCTTTGGCGTTTTTTTTGTGTGAATCAGTCAAAATGGTGGCGGTTCCAGTAAATACTTCTAAGCAAACTGTCTAATTGTGGTAAAACTGTTAAAATACACAATGAGAGTTCCCAGAAATGATTAAGAACGTGTAATAAACATCTCAAGTACACGTAAATAGATTCTTACTACATTTACTGTCGAATTCAACACGGAGGTTTCCAGTGGAAAGCTGTGAAATGACGAAAATACTGGTAATGTTTACAAGTACGGGTACTTCTGGTGGCGTTTTCACGGGACTGTGCTTTCAAATATTAAGAGTTCATGTTTACAGAGCTAAGAATTGGTGTCTAAAGCCTTTGAATCACGAGAATAGTTTTTGTGTTTACAATTTAGGAGGATTGGCTTTGGCGTTTTTTTTGTGTGAATCAGTCAAAATGGTGGCGGTTCCAGTAAATACTTCTAAGCAAACTGTCTAATTGTGGTAAAACTGTTAAAATACACAATGAGAGTTCCCAGAAATGATTAAGAACGTGTAATAAACCCCTCAAGAACACGTAAATAGATTCTTGCTACATTTACTGTCGAATTCAATCACGGAGGTTTCCAGTGGAAAGCTTTCAAATGACGAAAATACTGGTAATGTTTACAAGTCCGGGTACTTCGGGTGGCGTTTTCACGGGACTGTGCTTTCAATTATTACGAGTTCATGTTTACAGAGCTCAGAATTGGTGCCAAAACCTTTGAATCACGAGAATAGTTTTTGTGTTTACAATTTAGGAGGATTGGCTTTGGCGTTTTTTTTGTGTGAATCAGTTAAAATGGTGGCGGTTCCAGTAAATACTTCTAAGCAAACTGTCTAATTGTGGTAAAACTGTAAAATACAAAATGAGAGTTCCCAGAAATGATTAAGAACGTGTAATAAACATCTCAAGTACACGTAAATAGATTCTTACTACATTTACTGTCGAATTCAACACGGAGGTTTCCAGTGGAAAGCTGTGAAATGACGAAAATACTGGTAATGTTTACAAGTCCGGGTACTTCTGGTGGCGTTTTCACGGGACTGTGCTTTCAAATATTAAGAGTTCATGTTTACAGAGCTCAGAATTGGTGTCTAAAGCCTTTGAATCACGAGAATATTTTTTGTGTTTACAATTTAGGAGGATTGGCTTTGGCGTTTTTTTTTGTGTGAATCAGTTAAAATGGTGGCGGTTCCAGTAAACAGTTCTAAGCAAACTGTCTAATTGTGGTAAAACTGTTAAAATACACAATGAGAGTTCCCAGAAATGATTAAGAACGTGTAATAAACATCTCAAGTACACGTAAATAGATTCTTACTACATTTACTGTCGAATTCAACACGGAGGTTTCCAGTGGAAAGCTGTGAAATGACGAAAATACTGGTAATGTTTACAAGTCCGGGTACTTCTGGTGGCGTTTTCACGGGACTGTGCTTTCAATTATTAGGAGTTCATGTTTACAGAGCTCAGAATTGGTGTCTAAAGCCTTTGAATCACGAGAATAGTTTTGGTGTTTACAATTTAGGAGGATTGGCTTTGGCGTTTTTTTTGTGTGAATCAGTTAAAATGGTGGCGGTTCCAGTAAATACTTCTAAGCAAACTGTCTAATTGTGATAAAACTGTTAAAATACACAATGAGAGTTCCCAGAAATGATTAAGAACGTGTAATAAACATCTCAAGTACACGTAAATAGATTCTTACTACATTTACTGTCGAATTAAACACGGAGGTTTCCAGTGGAAAGCTGTGAAATGACGAAAATACTGGTAATGTTTACAAGTCCGGGTACTTCTGGTGGCGTTTTCACGGGACTGTGCTTTCAATTATTACGAGTTCATGTTTACAGAGCTCAGAATTGGTGTCTAAAGCCTTTGAATCACGAGAATAGTTTTTGTGTTTACAATTTAGGAGGATTGGCTTTGGCGTTTTTTTTGTGTGAATCAGTTAAAATGGTGGCGGTTCCAGTAAATACTTCTAAGCAAACTGTCTAATTGTGGTAAAACTGTTAAAATACACAATGAGAGTTCCCAGAAATGATTAAGAACATGTAATAAACCCCTCAAGTACACGTAAATAGATTCTTACTACATTTACTGTCGAATTCAACACGGAGGTTTCCAGTGGAAAGCTGTGAAATGACGAAAATACTGGTAATGTTTACAAGTACGGGTACTTCTGGTGGCGTTTTCACGGGACTGTGCTTTCAAATATTAAGAGTTCATGTTTACAGAGCTCAGAATTGGTGTCTAAAGCCTTTGAATCACGAGAATAGTTTTTGTGTTTACAATTTAGGAGGATTGGCTTTGGCGTTTTTTTTGTGTGAATCAGTCAAAATGGTGGCGGTTCCAGTAAATACTTCTAAGCAAACTGTCTAATTGTGGTAATACTGTTAAAATACACAATGAGAGTTCCCAGAAATGATTAAGAACATGTAATAAACCCCTCAAGAACACGTAAATAGATTCTTGCTACATTTACTGTCGAATTCAATCACGGAGGTTTCCAGTGGAAAGCTTTCAAATGACGAAAATACTGGTAATGTTTACAAGTCCGGGTACTTCGGGTGGCGTTTTCACGGGACTGTGCTTTCAATTATTACGAGTTCATGTTTACAGAGCTCAGAATTGGTGTCTAAAGCCTTTGAATCACGAGAATAGTTTTTGTGTTTACAATTTAGGAGGATTGGCTTTGGCGTTTTTTTTGTGTGAATCAGTTAAAATGGTGGCGGTTCCAGTAAATACTTCTAAGCAAACTGTCTAATTGTGGTAAAACTGTAAAATACACAATGAGAGTTCCCAGAAATGATTAAGAACGTGTAATAAACATCTCAAGTACACGTAAATAGATTCTTACTACATTTACTGTCGAATTCAATCACGGAGGTTTCCAGTGGAAAGCTGTGAAATGACGAAAATACTGGTAATGTTTACAAGTCCGGGTACTTCTGGTGGCGTTTTCACGGGACTGTGCTTTCAAATATTAAGAGTTCATGTTTACAGAGCTCAGAATTGGTGTCTAAAGCCTTTGAATCACGAGAATATTTTTTGTGTTTACAATTTAGGAGGATTGGCTTTGGCGTTTTTTTTTGTGTGAATCAGTTAAAATGGTGGCGGTTCCAGTAAACAGTTCTAAGCAAACTGTCTAATTGTGGTAAAACTGTTAAAATACACAATGAGAGTTCCCAGAAATGATTAAGAACGTGTAATAAACATCTCAAGTACACGTAAATAGATTCTTACTACATTTACTGTCGAATTCAACACGGAGGTTTCCAGTGGAAAGCTGTGAAATGACGAAAATACTGGTAATGTTTACAAGTCCGGGTACTTCTGGTGGCGTTTTCACGGGACTGTGCTTTCAATTATTAGGAGTTCATGTTTACAGAGCTCAGAATTGGTGTCTAAAGCCTTTGAATCACGAGAATAGTTTTTGTGTTTACAATTTAGGATGATTGGCTTTGGCGTTTTTTTTGTGTGAATCAGTTAAAATGGTGGCGGTTCCAGTAAATACTTCTAAGCAAACTGTCTAATTGTGGTAAAACTGTTAAAATACACAATGAGATTTCCCAGAAATGATTAAGAACGTGTAATAAACATCTCAAGTACACGTAAATAGATTCTTACTACATTTACTGTCGAATTAAACACGGAGGTTTCCAGTGGAAAGCTGTGAAATGACGAAAATACTGGTAATGTTTACAAGTCCGGGTACTTCTGGTGGCGTTTTCATGGGACTGTGCTTTCAATTATTACGAGTTCATGTTTACAGAGCTCAGAATTGGTGTCTAAAGCCTTTGAATCACGAGAATAGTTTTTGTGTTTACAATTTAGGAGGATTGGCTTTGGCGTTTTTTTTGTGTGAATCAGTTAAAATGGTGGCTGTTCCAGTAAATACTTCTAAGCAAACTGTCTAATTGTGGTAAAACTGTTAAAATACACAATGAGAGTTCCCAGAAATGATTAAGAACATGTAATAAACCCCTCAAGTACACGTAAATAGATTCTTACTACATTTACTGTCGAATTCAACACGGAGGTTTCCAGTGGAAAGCTGTGAAATGACGAAAATACTGGTAATGTTTACAAGTACGGGTACTTCTGGTGGCGTTTTCACGGGACTGTGCTTTCAAATATTAAGAGTTCATGTTTACAGAGCTCAGAATTGGTGTCTAAAGCCTTTGAATCACGAGAATAGTTTTTGTGTTTACAATTTAGGAGGATTGGCTTTGGCGTTTTTTTTGTGTGAATCAGTCAAAATGGTGGCGGTTCCAGTAAATACTTCTAAGCAAACTGTCTAATTGTGGTAAAACTGTTAAAATACACAATGAGAGTTCCCAGAAATGATTAAGAACGTGTAATAAACATCTCAAGTACACGTAAATAGATTCTTACTACATTTACTGTCGAATTCAACACGGAGGTTTCCAGTGGAAAGCTGTGAAATGACGAAAATACTGGTAATGTTTACAAGTACGGGTACTTCTGGTGGCGTTTTCACGGGACTGTGCTTTCAAATATTAAGAGTTCATGTTTACAGAGCTAAGAATTGGTGTCTAAAGCCTTTGAATCACGAGAATAGTTTTTGTGTTTACAATTTAGGAGGTTTGGCTTTGGCGTTTTTTTTGTGTGAATCAGTCAAAATGGTGGCGGTTCCAGTAAATACTTCTAAGCAAACTGTCTAATTGTGGTAAAACTGTTAAAATACACAATGAGAGTTCCCAGAAATGATTAAGAACGTGTAATAAACATCTCAAGTACACGTAAATAGATTCTTACTACATTTACTGTCGAATTCAACACGGAGGTTTCCAGTGGAAAGCTGTGAAATGATGAAAATACTGGTAATGTTTACAAGTACGGGTACTTCTGGTGGCGTTTTCACGGGACTGTGCTTTCAAATATTAAGAGTTCATGTTTACAGAGCTAAGAATTGGTGTCTAAAGCCGTTGAATCACGAGAATAGTTTTTGTGTTTACAATTTAGGAGGATTGGCTTTGGCGTTTTTTTTGTGTGAATCAGTTAAAATGGTGGCGGTTCCAGTAAATACTTCTAAGCAAACTGTCTAATTGTGGTAAAACTGTTAAAATACACAATGAGAGTTCCCAGAAATGATTAAGAACGTGTAATAAACATCTCAAGTACACGTAAATAGATTCTTACTACATTTACTGTCGAATTCAACACGGAGGTTTCCAGTGGAAAGCTGTGAAATGACGAAAATACTGGTAATGTTTACAAGTCCGGGTACTTCTGGTGGCGTTTTCACGGGACTGTGCTTTCAAATATTAAGAGTTCATGTTTACAGAGCTCAGAATTGGTGTCTAAAGCCTTTGAATCACGAGAATAGTTTTTGTGTTTACAATTTAGGAGGATTGGCTTTGGCGTTTTTTTTGTGTGAATCAGTCAAAATGGTGGCGGTTCCAGTAAATACTTCTAAGCAAACTGTCTAATTGTGGTAAAACTGTTAAAATACACAATGAGAGTTCCCAGAAATGATTAAGAACGTGTAATAAACATCTCAAGTACACGTAAATAGATTCTTACTACATTTACTGTCGAATTCAACACGGAGGTTTCCAGTGGAAAGCTGTGAAATGACGAAAATACTGGTAATGTTTACAAGTACGGGTACTTCTGGTGGCGTTTTCACGGGACTGTGCTTTCAAATATTAAGAGTTCATGTTTACAGAGCTAAGAATTGGTGTCTAAAGCCTTTGAATCACGAGAATAGTTTTTGTGTTTACAATTTAGGAGGTTTGGCTTTGGCGTTTTTTTTGTGTGAATCAGTCAAAATGGTGGCGGTTCCAGTAAATACTTCTAAGCAAACTGTCTAATTGTGGTAAAACTGTTAAAATACACAATGAGAGTTCCCAGAAATGATTAAGAACGTGTAATAAACATCTCAAGTACACGTAAATAGATTCTTACTACATTTACTGTCGAATTCAACACGGAGGTTTCCAGTGGAAAGCTGTGAAATGATGAAAATACTGGTAATGTTTACAAGTACGGGTTCTTCTGGTGGCGTTTTCACGGGACTGTGCTTTCATATATTAAGAGTTCATGTTTACAGAGCTCAGAATTGGTGTCTAAAGCCTTTGAATCACGAGAATAGTTTTTGTGTTTACAATTTAGGAGGATTGGCTTTGGCGTTTTTTTTGTGTGAATCAGTCAAAATGGTGGCGGTTCCAGTAAATACTTCTAAGCAAACTGTCTAATTGTGGTAAAACTGTTAAAATACACAATGAGAGTTCCCAGAAATGATTAAGAACGTGTAATAAACATCTCAAGTACACGTAAATAGATTCTTACTACATTTACTGTCGAATTCAACACGGAGGTTTCCAGTGGAAAGCTGTGAAATGACGAAAATACTGGTAATGTTTACAAGTACGGGTACTTCTGGTGGCGTTTTCACGGGACTGTGCTTTCAAATATTAAGAGTTCATGTTTACAGAGCTAAGAATTGGTGTCTAAAGCCTTTGAATCACGAGAATAGTTTTTGTGTTTACAATTTAGGAGGATTGGCTTTGGCGTTTTTTTTGTGTGAATCAGTCAAAATGGTGGTGGTTCCAGTAAATACTTCTAAGCAAACTGTCTAATTGTGGTAAAACTGTTAAAATACACAATGAGAGTTCCCAGAAATGACTAAGAACGTGTAATAAACATCTCAAGTACACGTAAATAGATTCTTACTACATTTACTGTCGAATTCAACACGGAGGTTTCCAGTGGAAAGCTGTGAAATGACGAAAATACTGGTAATGTTTACAAGTACGGGTACTTCTGGTGGCGTTTTCACGGGACTGTGCTTTCAAATATTAAGAGTTCATGTTTACAGAGCTCAGAATTGGTGTCTAAAGCCTTTGAATCACGAGAATAGTTTTTGTGTTTACAATTTAGGAGGATTGGCTTTGGCGTTTTTTTTGTGTGAATCAGTCAAAATGGTGGCGGTTCCAGTAAATACTTCTAAGCAAACTGTCTAATTGTGGTAAAACTGTTAAAATACACAATGAGAGTTCCCAGAAATGATTAAGAACGTGTAATAAACCCCTCAAGTACACGTAAATAGATTCTTACTACATTTACTGTCGAATTAAACACGGAGGTTTCCAGTGGAAAGCTGTGAAATGACGAAAATACTGGTAATGTTTACAATTCCGGGTACTTCTGGTGGCGTTTTCACGGGACTGTGCTTTCAAATATTAAGAGTTCATGTTTACAGAGCTAAGAATTGGTGTCTAAAGCCTTTGAATCACGAGAATAGTTTTTGTGTTTACAATTTAGGAGGTTTGGCTTTGGCGTTTTTTTTGTGTGAATCAGTCAAAATGGTGGCGGTTCCAGTAAATACTTCTAAGCAAACTGTCTAATTGTGGTAAAACTGTTAAAATACACAATGAGAGTTCCCAGAAATGATTAAGAACGTGTAATAAACATCTCAAGTACACGTAAATAGATTCTTACTACATTTACTGTCGAATTCAACACGGAGGTTTCCAGTGGAAAGCTGTGAAATGATGAAAATACTGGTAATGTTTACAAGTACGGGTACTTCTGGTGGCGTTTTCACGGGACTGTGCTTTCAAATATTAAGAGTTCATGTTTACAGAGCTAAGAATTGGTGTCTAAAGCCTTTGAATCACGAGAAATTTTTTGTGTTTACAATTTAGGAGGATTGGCTTTGGCGTTTTTTTTGTGTGAATCAGGTAAAATGGTGGCGGTTCCAGTAAATACTTCTAAGCAAACTGTCTAATTGTGGTAAAACTGTTAAAATACACAATGAGAGTTCCCAGAAATGATTAAGAACGTGTAATAAACCCCTCAAGTACACGTAAATAGATGCTTACTACATTTACTGTCGAATTCAATCACGGAGGTTTCCAGTGGAAAGCTGTGAAATGACGAAAATACTGGTAATGTTTACAAGTCCGGGTACTTCTGGTGGCGTTTTCACGGGACTGTGCTTTCAAATATTAAGAGTTCATGTTTACAGAGCTCAGAATTGGTGTCTAAAGCCTTTGAATCACGAGAATAGTTTTTGTGTTTACAATTTAGGAGGATTGGCTTTGGCGTTTTTTTTGTGTGAATCAGTCAAAATGGTGGCGGTTCCAGTAAATACTTCTAAGCAAACTGTCTAATTGTGGTAAAACTGTTAAAATACACAATGAGAGTTCCCAGAAATGATTAAGAACGTGTAATAAACCCCTCAAGTACACATAAATAGATTCTTACTACATTTACTGTCGAATTAAACAAGGAGGTTTCCAGTGGAAAGCTGTGAAATGACGAAAATACTGGTAATGTTTACAAGTCCGGGTACTTCTGGTGGCGTTTTCACGGGACTGTGCTTTCAAATATTAAGAGTTCATGTTTACAGAGCTCAGAATTGGTGTCTAAAGCCTTTGAATCACGAGAATAGTTTTTGTGTTTACAATTTAGGAGGATTGGCTTTGGCGTTTTTTTTGTGTGAATCAGTCAAAATGGTGACGGTTCCAGGAAATACTTCTAAGCAAACTGTCTAATTGTGGTAAAACTGTTAAAATACACAATGAGAGTTCCCAGAAATGATTAAGAACGTGTAATAAACCCCTCAAGTACACGTAAATAGATTCTTACTACATTTACTGTCGAATTCAACACGGAGGTTTCCAGTGGAAAGCTGTGAAATGACGAAAATACTGGTAATGTTTACAAGTACGGGTACTTCTGGTGGCGTTTTCACGGGACTGTGCTTTCAAATATTAAGAGTTCATGTTTACAGAGCTCAGAATTGGTCTCTAAAGCCTTTGAATCACGAGAATAGTTTTTGTGTTTACAATTTAGGAGGATTGGCTTTGGCGTTTTTTTTGTGTGAATCAGTCAAAATGGTGGCGGTTCCAGTAAATACTTCTAAGCAAACTGTCTAATTGTGGTAAAACTGTTAAAATACACAATGAGAGTTCCCAGAAATGATTAAGAACGTGTAATAAACATCTCAAGTACACGTAAATAGATTCTTACTACATTTACTGTCGAATTCAACACGGAGGTTTCCAGTGGAAAGCTGTGAAATGATGAAAATACTGGTAATGTTTACAAGTACGGGTACTTCTGGTGGCGTTTTCACGGGACTGTGCTTTCAAATATTAAGAGTTCATGTTTACAGAGCTAAGAATTGGTGTCTAAAGCCTTTGAATCACGAGAAATTTTTTGTGTTTACAATTTAGGAGGATTGGCTTTGGCGTTTTTTTTGTGTGAATCAGTTAAAATGGTGGCGGTTCCAGTAAATACATCTAAGCAAACTGTCTAATTGTGGTAAAACTGTTAAAATACACAATGAGAGTTCCCAGAAATGATTAAGAACGTGTAATAAACATCTCAAGTACACGTAAATAGATTCTTACTACATTTACTGTCGAATTAAATCACGGAGGTTTCCAGTGGAAAGGTGTGAAATGACGAAAATACTGGTAATGTTTACAAGTCCGGGTACTTCTGGTGGCGTTTTCACGGGACTGTGCTTTCAAATATTAAGAGTTCATGTTTACAGAGCTCAGAATTGGTGTCTAAAGCCTTTGAATCACGAGAATAGTTTTTGTGTTTACAATTTAGGAGGATTGGCTGTGGCGTTTTTTTTGTGTGAATCAGTCAAAATGGTGGCGGTTCCAGTAAAAACTTCTAAGCAAACTGTCTAATTGTGGTAAAACTGTTAAAATACACAATGAGAGTTCCCAGAAATGACTAAGAACGTGTAATAAACATCTCAAGTACACGTAAATAGATTCTTACTACATTTACTGTCGAATTCAACACGGAGGTTTCCAGTGGAAAGCTGTGAAATGACGAAAATACTGGTAATGTTTACAAGTACGGGTACTTCTGGTGGCGTTTTCACGGGACTGTGCTTTCAAATATTAAGAGTTCATGTTTACAGAGCTCAGAATTGGTGTCTAAAGCCTTTGAATCACGAGAATAGTTTTTGTGTTTACAATTTAGGAGGATTGGCTTTGGCGTTTTTTTTGTGTGAATCAGTCAAAATGGTGGCGGTTCCAGTAAATACTTCTAAGCAAACTGTCTAATTGTGGTAAAACTGTTAAAATACACAATGAGAGTTCCCAGAAATGATTAAGAACGTGTAATAAACCCCTCAAGTACACGTAAATAGATTCTTACTACATTTACTGTCGAATTCAACACGGAGGTTTCCAGTGGAAAGCTGTGAAATGACGAAAATACTGGTAATGTTTACAATTCCGGGTACTTCTGGTGGCGTTTTCACGGGACTGTGCTTTCAAATATTAAGAGTTTATGTTTACAGAGCTAAGAATTGGTGTCTAAAGCCTTTGAATCACGAGAATAGTTTTTGTGTTTACAATTTAGGAGGTTTGGCTTTGGCGTTTTTTTTGTGTGAATCAGTCAAAATGGTGGCGGTTCCAGTAAATACTTCTAAGCAAACTGTCTAATTGTGGTAAAACTGTTAAAATACACAATGAGAGTTCCCAGAAATGATTAAGAACGTGTAATAAACATCTCAAGTACACGTAAATAGATTCTTACTACATTTACTGTCGAATTCAACACGGAGGTTTCCAGTGGAAAGCTGTGAAATGATGAAAATACTGGTAATGTTTACAAGTACGGGTACTTCTGGTGGCGTTTTCACGGGACTGTGCTTTCAAATATTAAGAGTTCATGTTTACAGAGCTAAGAATTGGTGTCTAAAGCCTTTGAATCACGAGAAATTTTTTGTGTTTACAATTTAGGAGGATTGGCTTTGGCGTTTTTTTTGTGTGAATCAGTTAAAATGGTGGCGGTTCCAGTAAATACTTCTAAGCAAACTGTCTAATTGTGGTAAAACTGTTAAAATACACAATGAGAGTTCCCAGAAATGATTAAGAACGTGTAATAAACCCCTCAAGTACACGTAAATAGATGCTTACTACATTTACTGTCGAATTCAATCACGGAGGTTTCCAGTGGAAAGCTGTGAAATGACGAAAATACTGGTAATGTTTACAAGTCCGGGTACTTCGGGTGGCGTTTTCACGGGACTGTGCTTTCAAATATTAAGAGTTCATGTTTACAGAGCTAAGAATTGGTGTCTAAAGCCTTTGAATCACGAGAATAGTTTTTGTGTTTACAATTTAGGAGGATTGGCTTTGGCTTTTTTTTGTGTGAATCAGTTAAAATGGTCGCGGTTCCAGTAAATACTTCTAAGCAAACTGTCTAATTGTGGTAAAACTGTTAAAATACACAGTGAGAGTTCCCAGAAATGATTAAGAACGTGTAATAAACCCCTCAAGTACACGTAAATAGATTCTTACTACATTTACTGTCGAATTCAATCACGGAGGTTTCCAGTGGAAAGCTGTGAAATGACGAAAATACTGGTAATGTTTACAAGTACGGGTACTTCTGGTGGCGTTTTCATGGGACTGTGCTTTCAAATATTAAGAGTTCATGTTTACAGAGCTCAGAATTGGTGTCTAAAGCCTTGGAATGACGAGAATAGTTTTTATGTTTACAATTTAGGAGGATTGGCTTTGGCGTTTTTTTTGTGTGAATCAGTTAAAATGGCGGCGGTTCCAGTAAATACTTCTAAGCAAACTGTCTAATTGTGGTAAAACTGTTAAAATACACAATGAGAGTTCCCAGAAATGATTAAGAACGTGTAATAAACATCTCAAGTACACGTAAATAGATTCTTGCTACATTTACTGTCGAATTCAATCACGGAGGTTTCCAGTGGAAAGCTGTGAAATGACGAAAATACTGGTAATGTTAACAAGTCCGGGTACTTCGGGTGGCGTTTTCACGGGACTGTGCTTTCAAATATTAAGAGTTCATTTTTACAGAGCTCAGAATTGGTGTCTAAAGCCTTTGAATCACGAGAATAGTTTTTGTGTTTACAATTTAGGAGGATTGGCTTTGGCGTTTTTTTTGTGTGAATCAGTTAAAATGGTGGCGGTTCCAGTAAATACTTCTAAGCAAACTGTCTAATTGTGGTAAAACTGTTAAAATACACAATGAGAGTTCCCAGAAATGATTAAGAACGTGTAATAAACATCTCAAGTACACGTAAATAGATTCTTACTACATTTACTGTCGAATTAAACACGGAGGTTTCCAGTGGAAAGCTGTGAAATGACGAAAATACTGGTAATGTTTACAAGTACGGGTACTTCTGGTGGCGTTTTCACGGGACTGTGCTTTCAAATATTAAGAGTTCATGTTTACAGAGCTCAGAATTGGTGTCTAAAGCCTTTGAATGACGAGAATAGTGTTTTTGTTTACAATTTAGGAGGATTGGCTTTGGCGTTTTTTTTGTGAGAATCAGTTAAAATGGTGGCGGTTCCAGTAAATACTTCTAAGCAAACTGTCTAATTGTGGTAAAACTGTTAAAATACACAATGAGAGTTCCCAGAAATGATTAAGAACGTGTAATAAACATCTCAAGTACACGTAAATAGATTCTTACTACATTTACTGTCGAATTCAATCACGGAGGTTTCCAGTGGAAAGGTGTGAAATGACGAAAATACTGGTAATGTTTACAAGTCCGGGTACTTCTGGTGGCGTTTTCACGGGACTGTGCTTTCAAATATTAAGAGTTCATGTTTACAGAGCTCAGAATTGGTGTCTAAAGCCTTTGAATCACGAGAATAGTTTTTGTGTTTACAATTTAGGAGGATTGGCTTTGGCGTTTTTTTTGTGTGAATCAGTCAAAATGGTGGCGGTTCCAGTAAATACTTCTAAGCAAACTGTCTAATTGTGGTAAAACTGTTAAAATACACAATGAGAGTTCCCAGAAATGATTAAGAACGTGTAATAAACCCCTCAAGTACACGTAAATAGATTCTTACTACATTTACTGTCGAATTCAACACGGAGGTTTCCAGTGGAAAGCTGTGAAATGACGAAAATACTGGTAATGTTTACAAGTACGGGTACTTCTGGTGGCGTTTTCACGGGACTGTGCTTTCAAATATTAAGAGTTCATGTTTACAGAGCTCAGAATTGGTGTCTAAAGCCTTTGAATGACGAGAATAGTGTTTTTGTTTACAATTTAGGAGGATTGGCTTTGGCGTTTTTTTGTGAGAATCAGTTAAAATGGTGGCGGTTCCAGTAAATACTTCTAAGCAAACTGTCTAATTGTGGTAAAACTGTTAAAATACACAATGAGAGTTCCCAGAAATGATTAAGAACGTGTAATAAACATCTCAAGTACACGTAAATAGATTCTTACTACTTTTACTGTCGAATTCAATCACGGAGGTTTCCAGTGGAAAGCTGTGAAATGACGAAAATACTGGTAATGTTTACAAGTACGGGTACTTCTGGTGGCGTTTTCACGGGACTGTGCTTTCAAATATTAAGAGTTCATGTTTACAGAGCTCAGAATTGGTGTCTAAAGCCTTTGAATCACGAGAATAGTTTTTGTGTTTACAATTTAGGAGGATTGGCTTTGGCGTTTTTTTTGTGTGAATCAGTTAAAATGGTGGCGGTTCCAGTGAACAGTTCTAAGCAAACTGTCTAATTGTGGTAAAACTGTTAAAATACACAATGAGAGTTCCCAGAAATGATTAAGAACGTGTAATAAACATCTCAAGTACACGTAAATAGATTCTTACTACATTTACTGTCTAATTCAACACGGAGGTTTCCAGTGGAAAGCTGTGAAATGACGAAAATACTGGTAATGTTTACAAGTCCGGGTACTTCTGGTGGCGTTTTCACGGGACTGTGCTTTCAATTATTACGAGTTCATGTTTACAGAGCTCAGAATTGGTGTCTAAAGCCTTTGAATCACGAGAATAGTTTTTGTGTTTACAATTTAGGAGGATTGGCTTTGGCGTTTTTTTTGTGTGAATCAGTTAAAATGGTGGCGGTTCCAGTAAATACTTCTTAGCAAACTGTCTAATTGTGGTAAAACTGTTAAAATACACAATGAGATTTCCCAGAAATGATTAAGAACGTGTAATAAACATCTCAAGTACACGTAAATAGATTCTTACTACATTTACTGTCGAATTAAACACGGAGGTTTCCAGTGGAAAGCTGTGAAATGACGAAAAT
Organism: Myotis daubentonii; assembly: GCF_963259705.1. NCBI lineage: Eukaryota > Metazoa > Chordata > Mammalia > Chiroptera > Vespertilionidae > Myotis > Myotis daubentonii. The sequence continues at coordinate 242,604 of NW_026775509.1, read as the reverse complement.
ACTGGTAATGTTTACAAGTCCGGGTACTTCTGGTGGCGTTTTCACGGGACTGTGCTTTCAATTATTACGAGTTCATGTTTACAGAGCTCAGAATTGGTGTCTAAAGCCTTTGAATCACGAGAATAGTTTTTGTGTTTACAATTTAGGAGGATTGGCTTTGGCGTTTTTTTTTGTGTGAATCAGTTAAAATGGTGGCGGTTCCAGTAAATACTTCTAAGCAAACTGTCTAATTGTGGTAAAACTGTTAAAATACACAATGAGAGTTCCCAGAAATGATTAAGAACGTGTAATAAACATCTCAAGTACACGTAAATAGATTCTTACTACATTTACTGTCGAATTAAACACGGAGGTTTCCAGTGGAAAGCTGTGAAATGAGGCAAATACTGGTAATGTTTACAAGTACGGGTACTTCTGGTGGCGTTTTCACGGGACTGTGCTTTCAAATATTAAGAGTTCATGTTTACAGAGCTCAGAATTGGTGTCTAAAGCCTTTGAATGACGAGAATAGTGTTTTTGTTTACAATTTAGGAGGATTGGCTTTGGCGTTTTTTTTGTGTGAATCAGTTAAAATGGTGGCGGTTCCAGTAAATACTTCTAAGCAAACTGTCTAATTGTGGTAAAACTGTTAAAATACACAATGAGAGTTCCCAGAAATGATTAAGAACGTGTAATAAACATCTCAAGTACACGTAAATAGATTCTTACTACATTTACTGTCGAATTCAATCACGGAGGTTTCCAGTGGAAAGGTGTGAAATGACGAAAATACTGGTAATGTTTACAAGTCCGGGTACTTCTGGTGGCGTTTTCACGGGACTGTGCTTTCAAATATTAAGAGTTCATGTTTACAGAGCTCAGAATTGGTGTCTAAAGCCTTTGAATCACGAGAATAGTTTTTGTGTTTACAATTTAGGAGGATTGGCTTTGGCGTTTTTTTTGTGTGAATCAGTCAAAATGGTGACGGTTCCAGGAAATACTTCTAAGCAAACTGTCTAATTGTGGTAAAACTGTTAAAATACACAATGAGAGTTCCCAGAAATGATTAAGAACGTGTAATAAACATCTCAAGTACACGTAAATAGATTCTTACTACATTTACTGTCAAATTCAATCACGGAGGTTTCCAGTGGAAAGCTGTGAAATGACGAAAATACTGGTAATGTTTACAAGTACGGGTACTTCTGGTGGCGTTTTCACGGGACTGTGCTTTCAAATATTAAGAGTTCATGTTTACAGAGCTCAGAATTGGTGTCTAAAGCCTTGGAATGACGAGAATAGTTTTTATGTTTACAATTTAGGAGGATTGGCTTTGGCGTTTTTTTTGTGTGAATCAGTTAAAATGGCGGCGGTTCCAGTAAATACTTCTAAGCAAACTGTCTAATTGTGGTAAAACTGTTAAAATACACAATGAGAGTTCCCAGAAATGATTAAGAACGTGTAATAAACATCTCAAGTACACGTAAATAGATTCTTGCTACATTTACTGTCGAATTCAATCACGGAGGTTTCCAGTGGAAAGCTGTGAAATGACGAAAATACTGGTAATGTTAACAAGTCCGGGTACTTCGGGTGGCGTTTTCACGGGACTGTGCTTTCAAATATTAAGAGTTCATTTTTACAGAGCTCAGAATTGGTGTCTAAAGCCTTTGAATCACGAGAATAGTTTTTGTGTTTACAATTTAGGAGGATTGGCTTTGGCGTTTTTTTTGTGTGAATCAGTTAAAATGGTGGCGGTTCCAGTAAATACTTCTAAGCAAACTGTCTAATTGTGGTAAAACTGTTAAAATACACAATGAGAGTTCCCAGAAATGATTAAGAACGTGTAATAAACATCTCAAGTACACGTAAATAGATTCTTACTACATTTACTGTCGAATTAAACACGGAGGTTTCCAGTGGAAAGCTGTGAAATGACGAAAATACTGGTAATGTTTACAAGTACGGGTACTTCTGGTGGCGTTTTCACGGGACTGTGCTTTCAAATATTAAGAGTTCATGTTTACAGAGCTCAGAATTGGTGTCTAAAGCCTTTGAATGACGAGAATAGTGTTTTTGTTTACAATTTAGGAGGATTGGCTTTGGCGTTTTTTTTGTGAGAATCAGTTAAAATGGTGGCGGTTCCAGTAAATACTTCTAAGCAAACTGTCTAATTGTGGTAAAACTGTTAAAATACACAATGAGAGTTCCCAGAAATGATTAAGAACGTGTAATAAACATCTCAAGTACACGTAAATAGATTCTTACTACATTTACTGTCGAATTCAATCACGGAGGTTTCCAGTGGAAAGGTGTGAAATGACGAAAATACTGGTAATGTTTACAAGTCCGGGTACTTCTGGTGGCGTTTTCACGGGACTGTGCTTTCAAATATTAAGAGTTCATGTTTACAGAGCTCAGAATTGGTGTCTAAAGCCTTTGAATCACGAGAATAGTTTTTGTGTTTACAATTTAGGAGGATTGGCTTTGGCGTTTTTTTTGTGTGAATCAGTCAAAATGGTGGCGGTTCCAGTAAATACTTCTAAGCAAACTGTCTAATTGTGGTAAAACTGTTAAAATACACAATGAGAGTTCCCAGAAATGATTAAGAACGTGTAATAAACCCCTCAAGTACACGTAAATAGATTCTTACTACATTTACTGTCGAATTCAACACGGAGGTTTCCAGTGGAAAGCTGTGAAATGACGAAAATACTGGTAATGTTTACAAGTACGGGTACTTCTGGTGGCGTTTTCACGGGACTGTGCTTTCAAATATTAAGAGTTCATGTTTACAGAGCTCAGAATTGGTGTCTAAAGCCTTTGAATGACGAGAATAGTGTTTTTGTTTACAATTTAGGAGGATTGGCTTTGGCGTTTTTTTGTGAGAATCAGTTAAAATGGTGGCGGTTCCAGTAAATACTTCTAAGCAAACTGTCTAATTGTGGTAAAACTGTTAAAATACACAATGAGAGTTCCCAGAAATGATTAAGAACGTGTAATAAACATCTCAAGTACACGTAAATAGATTCTTACTACTTTTACTGTCGAATTCAATCACGGAGGTTTCCAGTGGAAAGCTGTGAAATGACGAAAATACTGGTAATGTTTACAAGTACGGGTACTTCTGGTGGCGTTTTCACGGGACTGTGCTTTCAAATATTAAGAGTTCATGTTTACAGAGCTCAGAATTGGTGTCTAAAGCCTTTGAATCACGAGAATAGTTTTTGTGTTTACAATTTAGGAGGATTGGCTTTGGCGTTTTTTTTGTGTGAATCAGTTAAAATGGTGGCGGTTCCAGTGAACAGTTCTAAGCAAACTGTCTAATTGTGGTAAAACTGTTAAAATACACAATGAGAGTTCCCAGAAATGATTAAGAACGTGTAATAAACATCTCAAGTACACGTAAATAGATTCTTACTACATTTACTGTCTAATTCAACACGGAGGTTTCCAGTGGAAAGCTGTGAAATGACGAAAATACTGGTAATGTTTACAAGTCCGGGTACTTCTGGTGGCGTTTTCACGGGACTGTGCTTTCAATTATTACGAGTTCATGTTTACAGAGCTCAGAATTGGTGTCTAAAGCCTTTGAATCACGAGAATAGTTTTTGTGTTTACAATTTAGGAGGATTGGCTTTGGCGTTTTTTTTGTGTGAATCAGTTAAAATGGTGGCGGTTCCAGTAAATACTTCTTAGCAAACTGTCTAATTGTGGTAAAACTGTTAAAATACACAATGAGATTTCCCAGAAATGATTAAGAACGTGTAATAAACATCTCAAGTACACGTAAATAGATTCTTACTACATTTACTGTCGAATTAAACACGGAGGTTTCCAGTGGAAAGCTGTGAAATGACGAAAATACTGGTAATGTTTACAAGTCCGGGTACTTCTGGTGGCGTTTTCACGGGACTGTGCTTTCAATTATTACGAGTTCATGTTTACAGAGCTCAGAATTGGTGTCTAAAGCCTTTGAATCACGAGAATAGTTTTTGTGTTTACAATTTAGGAGGATTGGCTTTGGCGTTTTTTTTTGTGTGAATCAGTTAAAATGGTGGCGGTTCCAGTAAATACTTCTAAGCAAACTGTCTAATTGTGGTAAAACTGTTAAAATACACAATGAGAGTTCCCAGAAATGATTAAGAACGTGTAATAAACATCTCAAGTACACGTAAATAGATTCTTACTACATTTACTGTCGAATTAAACACGGAGGTTTCCAGTGGAAAGCTGTGAAATGAGGCAAATACTGGTAATGTTTACAAGTACGGGTACTTCTGGTGGCGTTTTCACGGGACTGTGCTTTCAAATATTAAGAGTTCATGTTTACAGAGCTCAGAATTGGTGTCTAAAGCCTTTGAATGACGAGAATAGTGTTTTTGTTTACAATTTAGGAGGATTGGCTTTGGCGTTTTTTTTGTGTGAATCAGTTAAAATGGTGGCGGTTCCAGTAAATACTTCTAAGCAAACTGTCTAATTGTGGTAAAACTGTTAAAATACACAATGAGAGTTCCCAGAAATGATTAAGAACGTGTAATAAACATCTCAAGTACACGTAAATAGATTCTTACTACATTTACTGTCGAATTCAATCACGGAGGTTTCCAGTGGAAAGGTGTGAAATGACGAAAATACTGGTAATGTTTACAAGTCCGGGTACTTCTGGTGGCGTTTTCACGGGACTGTGCTTTCAAATATTAAGAGTTCATGTTTACAGAGCTCAGAATTGGTGTCTAAAGCCTTTGAATCACGAGAATAGTTTTTGTGTTTACAATTTAGGAGGATTGGCTTTGGCGTTTTTTTTGTGTGAATCAGTCAAAATGGTGACGGTTCCAGGAAATACTTCTAAGCAAACTGTCTAATTGTGGTAAAACTGTTAAAATACACAATGAGAGTTCCCAGAAATGATTAAGAACGTGTAATAAACATCTCAAGTACACGTAAATAGATTCTTACTACATTTACTGTCAAATTCAATCACGGAGGTTTCCAGTGGAAAGCTGTGAAATGACGAAAATACTGGTAATGTTTACAAGTACGGGTACTTCTGGTGGCGTTTTCACGGGACTGTGCTTTCAAATATTAAGAGTTCATGTTTACAGAGCTCAGAATTGGTGTCTAAAGCCTTGGAATGACGAGAATAGTTTTTATGTTTACAATTTAGGAGGATTGGCTTTGGCGTTTTTTTTGTGTGAATCAGTTAAAATGGCGGCGGTTCCAGTAAATACTTCTAAGCAAACTGTCTAATTGTGGTAAAACTGTTAAAATACACAATGAGAGTTCCCAGAAATGATTAAGAACGTGTAATAAACATCTCAAGTACACGTAAATAGATTCTTGCTACATTTACTGTCGAATTCAATCACGGAGGTTTCCAGTGGAAAGCTGTGAAATGACGAAAATACTGGTAATGTTAACAAGTCCGGGTACTTCGGGTGGCGTTTTCACGGGACTGTGCTTTCAAATATTAAGAGTTCATTTTTACAGAGCTCAGAATTGGTGTCTAAAGCCTTTGAATCACGAGAATAGTTTTTGTGTTTACAATTTAGGAGGATTGGCTTTGGCGTTTTTTTTGTGTGAATCAGTTAAAATGGTGGCGGTTCCAGTAAATACTTCTAAGCAAACTGTCTAATTGTGGTAAAACTGTTAAAATACACAATGAGAGTTCCCAGAAATGATTAAGAACGTGTAATAAACATCTCAAGTACACGTAAATAGATTCTTACTACATTTACTGTCGAATTAAACACGGAGGTTTCCAGTGGAAAGCTGTGAAATGACGAAAATACTGGTAATGTTTACAAGTACGGGTACTTCTGGTGGCGTTTTCACGGGACTGTGCTTTCAAATATTAAGAGTTCATGTTTACAGAGCTCAGAATTGGTGTCTAAAGCCTTTGAATGACGAGAATAGTGTTTTTGTTTACAATTTAGGAGGATTGGCTTTGGCGTTTTTTTTGTGAGAATCAGTTAAAATGGTGGCGGTTCCAGTAAATACTTCTAAGCAAACTGTCTAATTGTGGTAAAACTGTTAAAATACACAATGAGAGTTCCCAGAAATGATTAAGAACGTGTAATAAACATCTCAAGTACACGTAAATAGATTCTTACTACATTTACTGTCGAATTCAATCACGGAGGTTTCCAGTGGAAAGGTGTGAAATGACGAAAATACTGGTAATGTTTACAAGTCCGGGTACTTCTGGTGGCGTTTTCACGGGACTGTGCTTTCAAATATTAAGAGTTCATGTTTACAGAGCTCAGAATTGGTGTCTAAAGCCTTTGAATCACGAGAATAGTTTTTGTGTTTACAATTTAGGAGGATTGGCTTTGGCGTTTTTTTTGTGTGAATCAGTCAAAATGGTGGCGGTTCAAGTAAATACTTCTAAGCAAACTGTCTAATTGTGGTAAAACTGTTAAAATACACAATGAGAGTTCCCAGAAATGATTAAGAACGTGTAATAAACCCCTCAAGTACACGTAAATAGATTCTTACTACATTTACTGTCGAATTCAACACGGAGGTTTCCAGTGGAAAGCTGTGAAATGACGAAAATACTGGTAATGTTTACAAGTACGGGTACTTCTGGTGGCGTTTTCACGGGACTGTGCTTTCAAATATTAAGAGTTCATGTTTACAGAGCTCAGAATTGGTGTCTAAAGCCTTTGAATGACGAGAATAGTGTTTTTGTTTACAATTTAGGAGGATTGGCTTTGGCGTTTTTTTGTGAGAATCAGTTAAAATGGTGGCGGTTCCAGTAAATACTTCTAAGCAAACTGTCTAATTGTGGTAAAACTGTTAAAATACACAATGAGAGTTCCCAGAAATGATTAAGAACGTGTAATAAACATCTCAAGTACACGTAAATAGATTCTTACTACTTTTACTGTCGAATTCAATCACGGAGGTTTCCAGTGGAAAGCTGTGAAATGACGAAAATACTGGTAATGTTTACAAGTACGGGTACTTCTGGTGGCGTTTTCACGGGACTGTGCTTTCAAATATTAAGAGTTCATGTTTACAGAGCTCAGAATTGGTGTCTAAAGCCTTTGAATCACGAGAATAGTTTTTGTGTTTACAATTTAGGAGGATTGGCTTTGGCGTTTTTTTTGTGTGAATCAGTTAAAATGGTGGCGGTTCCAGTGAACAGTTCTAAGCAAACTGTCTAATTGTGGTAAAACTGTTAAAATACACAATGAGAGTTCCCAGAAATGATTAAGAACGTGTAATAAACATCTCAAGTACACGTAAATAGATTCTTACTACATTTACTGTCGAATTCAACACGGAGGTTTCCAGTGGAAAGCTGTGAAATGACGAAAATACTGGTAATGTTTACAAGTCCGGGTACTTCTGGTGGCGTTTTCACGGGACTGTGCTTTCAATTATTACGAGTTCATGTTTACAGAGCTCAGAATTGGTGTCTAAAGCCTTTGAATCACGAGAATAGTTTTTGTGTTTACAATTTAGGAGGATTGGCTTTGGCGTTTTTTTTGTGTGAATCAGTTAAAATGGTGGCGGTTCCAGTAAATACTTCTTAGCAAACTGTCTAATTGTGGTAAAACTGTTAAAATACACAATGAGATTTCCCAGAAATGATTAAGAACGTGTAATAAACATCTCAAGTACACGTAAATAGATTCTTACTACATTTACTGTCGAATTAAACACGGAGGTTTCCAGTGGAAAGGTGTGAAATGACGAAAATACTGGTAATGTTTACAAGTCCGGGTACTTCTGGTGGCGTTTTCACGGGACTGTGCTTTCAAATATTAAGAGTTCATGTTTACAGAGCTCAGAATTGGTGTCTAAAGCCTTTGAATCACGAGAATAGTTTTTGTGTTTACAATTTAGGAGGATTGGCTTTGGCGTTTTTTTTGTGTGAATCAGTCAAAATGGTGACGGTTCCAGGAAATACTTCTAAGCAAACTGTCTAATTGTGGTAAAACTGTTAAAATACACAATGAGAGTTCCCAGAAATGATTAAGAACGTGTAATAAACATCTCAAGTACACGTAAATAGATTCTTACTACATTTACTGTCAAATTCAATCACGGAGGTTTCCAGTGGAAAGCTGTGAAATGACGAAAATACTGGTAATGTTTACAAGTACGGGTACTTCTGGTGGCGTTTTCACGGGACTGTGCTTTCAAATATTAAGAGTTCATGTTTACAGAGCTCAGAATTGGTGTCTAAAGCCTTGGAATGACGAGAATAGTTTTTATGTTTACAATTTAGGAGGATTGGCTTTGGCGTTTTTTTTGTGTGAATCAGTTAAAATGGCGGCGGTTCCGGTAAATACTTCTAAGCAAACTGTCTAATTGTGGTAAAACTGTTAAAATACACAATGAGAGTTCCCAGAAATGATTAAGAACGTGTAATAAACATCTCAAGTACACGTAAATAGATTCTTGCTACATTTACTGTCGAATTCAATCACGGAGGTTTCCAGTGGAAAGCTGTGAAATGACGAAAATACTGGTAATGTTAACAAGTCCGGGTACTTCGGGTGGCGTTTTCACGGGACTGTGCTTTCAAATATTAAGAGTTCATGTTTACAGAGCTCAGAATTGGTGTCTAAAGCCTTTGAATCACGAGAATAGTTTTTGTGTTTACAATTTAGGAGGATTGGCTTTGGCGTTTTTTTTGTGTGAATCAGTCAAAATGGTGGCGGTTCCAGTAAATACTTCTAAGCAAACTGTCTAATTGTGGTAAAACTGTTAAAATACACAATGAGAGTTCCCAGAAATGATTAAGAACGTGTAATAAACATCTCAAGTACACGTAAATAGATTCTTACTACATTTACTGTCGAATTCAACACGGAGGTTTCCAGTGGAAAGCTGTGAAATGACGAAAATACTGGTAATGTTTACAAGTACGGGTACTTCTGGTGGCGTTTTCACGGGACTGTGCTTTCAAATATTAAGAGTTCATGTTTACAGAGCTAAGAATTGGTGTCTAAAGCCTTTGAATCACGAGAATAGTTTTTGTGTTTACAATTTAGGAGGATTGGCTTTGGCGTTTTTTTTGTGTGAATCAGTCAAAATGGTGGCGGTTCCAGTAAATACTTCTAAGCAAACTGTCTAATTGTGGTAAAACTGTTAAAATACACAATGAGAGTTCCCAGAAATGATTAAGAACGTGTAATAAACATCTCAAGTACACGTAAATAGAGTCTTACTACATTTACTGTCGAATTCAACACGGAGGTTTCCAGTGGAAAGCTGTGAAATGATGAAAATACTGGTAATGTTTACAAGTACGGGTACTTCTGGTGGCGTTTTCACGGGACTGTGCTTTCAAATATTAAGAGTTCATGTTTACAGAGCTAAGAATTGGTGTCTAAAGCCTTTGAATCACGAGAATAGTTTTTGTGTTTACAATTTAGGAGGATTGGCTTTGGCGTTTTTTTTGTGTGAATCAGTTAAAATGGTGGCGGTTCCAGTAAATACTTCTAAGCAAACTGTCTAATTGTGGTAAAACTGTTAAAATACACAATGAGAGTTCCCAGAAATGATTAAGAACGTGTAATAAACCCCTCAAGTACACGTAAATAGATTCTTACTACATTTACTGTCGAATTCAATCACGGAGGTTTCCAGTGGAAAGCTGTGAAATGACGAAAATACTGGTAATGTTTACAAGTCCGGGTACTTCGGGTGGCGTTTTCACGGGACTGTGCTTTCAATTATTACGAGTTCATGTTTACAGAGCTCAGAATTGGTGTCTAAAGCCTTTGAATCACGAGAATAGTTTTTGTGTTTACAATTTAGGAGGATTGGCTTTGGCGTTTTTTTTGTGTGAATCAGTTAAAATGGTGGCGGTTCCAGTAAATACTTCTAAGCAAACTGTCTAATTGTGGTAAAACTGTTAAAATACACAATGAGAGTTCCCAGAAATGATTAAGAACGTGTAATAAACATCTCAAGTACACGTAAATAGATTCTTACTACATTTACTGTCAAATTCAATCACGGAGGTTTCTAGTGGAAAGCTGTGAAATGACGAAAATACTGGTAATGTTTACAAGTACGGGTACTTCTGGTGGCGTTTTCACGGGACTGTGCTTTCATATATTAAGAGTTCATGTTTACAGAGCTCAGAATTGGTGTCTAAAGCCTTGGAATGACGAGAATAATTTTTATGTTTACAATTTAGGAGGATTGGCTTTGGCGTTTTTTTTGTGTGAATCAGTTAAAATCGCGGCGGTTCCAGTAAATACTTCTAAGCAAACTGTCTAATTGTGGTAAAACTGTTAAAATACACAATGAGAGTTCCCAGAAATAATTAAGAACGTGTAATAAACATCTCAAGTACACGTAAATAGATTCTTGCTACATTTACTGTCGAATTCAATCACGGAGGTTTCCAGTGGAAAGCTGTGAAATGACGAAAATACTGGTAATGTTTACAAGTACGGGTACTTCTGGTGGCGTTTTCACGGGACTGTGCTTTCAAATATTAAGAGTTCATTTTTACAGAGCTCAGAATTGGTGTCTAAAGCCTTTGAATAACGAGAATAGTTTTTGTGTTTACAATTTAGGAGGATTGGCTTTGGCGTTTTTTTTGTGTGAATCAGTCAAAATGGTGGCGGTTCCAGTAAATACTTCTAAGCAAACGGTCTAATTGTGGTAAAACTGTTAAAATACACAATGAGAGTTCCCAGAAATGATTAAGAACGTGTAATAAACATCTCAAGTACACGTAAATAGATTCTTACTACATTTACTGTCGAATTCAACACGGAGGTTTCCAGTGGAAAGCTGTGAAATGATGAAAATACTGGTAATGTTTACAAGTACGGGTACTTCTGGTGGCGTTTTCACGGGACTGTGCTTTCAAATATTAATAGTTCATGTTTACAGAGCTAAGAATTGGTGTCTAAAGCCTTTGAATCACGAGAATAGTTTTTGTGTTTACAATTTAGGAGGATTGGCTTTGGCGTTTTTTTTGTGTGAATCAGTCAAAATCGTGGCGGTTCCAGTAAATACTTCTAAGCAAACTGTCTAATTGTGGTAAAACTGTTAAAATACACAATGAGAGTTCCCAGAAATGATTAAGAACGTGTAATAAACATCTCAAGTACACGTAAATAGATTCTTACTACATTTACTGTCGAATTCAACACGGAGGTTTCCAGTGGAAAGCTGTGAAATGATGACAATACTGGTAATGTTTACAAGTCCGGGTACTTCTGGTGGCGTTTTCACGGGACTGTGCTTTCAAATATTAAGAGTTCATGTTTACAGAGCTAAGAATTGGTGTCTAAAGCCTTTGAATCACGAGAATAGTTTTTGTGTTTACAATTTAGGAGGATTGGCTTTGGCGTTTTTTTTGTGTGAATCAGTCAAAATGGTGGCGGTTCCAGTAAATACTTCTAAGCAAACTGTCTAATTGTGGTAAAACTGTTAAAATACACAATGAGAGTTCCCAGAAATGATTAAGAACGTGTAATAAACCCCTCAAGAACACGTAAATAGATTCTTGCTACATTTACTGTCGAATTCAATCACGGAGGTTTCCAGTGGAAAGCTTTCAAATGACGAAAATACTGGTAATGTTTACAAGTCTGGGTACTTCGCGTGGCGTTTTCACGGGACTGTGCTTTCAATTATTACGAGTTCATGTTTACAGAGCTCAGAATTGGTGTCTAAAGCCTTTGAATCACGAGAATAGTTTTTGTGTTTACAATTTAGGAGGATTGGCTTTGGCGTTTTTTTTGTGTGAATCAGTTAAAATGGTGGCGGTTCCAGTAAATACTTCTAAGCAAACTGTCTAATTGTGGTAAAACTGTAAAATACACAATGAGAGTTCCCAGAAATGATTAAGAACGTGTAATAAACCCCTCAAGAACACGTAAATAGATTCTTGCTACATTTACTGTCGAATTCAATCACGGAGGTTTCCAGTGGAAAGCTGTGAAATGACGAAAATACTGGTAATGTTTACAAGTCCGGGTACTTCTGGTGGCGTTTTCACGGGACTGTGCTTTCAAATATTAAGAGTTCATGTTTACAGAGCTCAGAATTGGTGTCTAAAGCCTTTGAATCACGAGAATATTTTTTGTGTTTACAATTTAGGAGGATTGGCTTTGGCGTTTTTTTTTGTGTGAATCAGTTAAAATGGTGGCGGTTCCAGTAAACAGTTCTAAGCAAACTGTCTAATTGTGGTAAAACTGTGAAAATACACAATGAGAGTTCCCAGAAATGATTAAGAACGTGTAATAAACATCTCAAGTACACGTAAATAGATTCTTACTACATTTACTGTCGAATTCAACACGGAGGTTTCCAGTGGAAAGCTGTGAAATGACGAAAATACTGGTAATGTTTACAAGTCCGGGTACTTCTGGTGGCGTTTTCACGGGACTGTGCTTTCAATTATTACGAGTTCATGTTTACAGAGCTCAGAATTGGTGTCTAAAGCCTTTGAATCACGAGAATAGTTTTTGTGTTTACAATTTAGGAGGATTGGCTTTGGCGTTTTTTTTGTGTGAATCAGTTAAAATGGTGGCGGTTCCAGTAAATACTTCTAAGCAAACTGTCTAATTGTGGTAAAACTGTTAAAATACACAATGAGATTTCCCAGAAATGATTAAGAACGTGTAATAAACATCTCAAGTACACGTAAATAGATTCTTACTACATTTACTGTCGAATTAAACACGGAGGTTTCCAGTGGAAAGCTGTGAAATGACGAAAATACTGGTAATGTTTACAAGTCCGGGTACTTCTGGTGGCGTTTTCACGGGACTGTGCTTTCAATTATTACGAGTTCATGTTTACAGAGCTCAGAATTGGTGTCTAAAGCCTTTGAATCACGAGAATAGTTTTTGTGTTTACAATTTAGGAGGATTGGCTTTGGCGTTTTTTTTGTGTGAATCAGTTAAAATGGTGGCGGTTCCAGTAAATACTTCTAAGCAAACTGTCTAATTGTGGTAAAACTGTTAAAATACACAAGGAGAGTTCCCAGAAATGATTAAGAACATGTAATAAACCCCTCAAGTACACGTAAATAGATTCTTACAACATTTACTGTCGAATTCAACACGGAGGTTTCCAGTGGAAAGCTGTGAAATGACGAAAATACTGGTAATGTTTACAAGTACGGGTACTTCTGGTGGCGTTTTCACGGGACTGTGCTTTCAAATATTAAGAGTTCATGTTTACAGAGCTCAGAATTGGTGTCTAAAGCCTTTGAATCACGAGAATAGTTTTTGTGTTTACAATATAGGAGGATTGGCTTTGGCGTTTTTTTTGTGTGAATCAGTCAAAATGGTGGCGGTTCCAGTAAATACTTCTAAGCAAACTGTCTAATTGTGGTAAAACTGTTAAAATACACAATGAGAGTTCCCAGAAATGATTAAGAACGTGTAATAAACCCCTCAAGTACACGTAAATAGATTCTTACTACATTTACTGTCGAATTCAACACGGAGGTTTCCAGTGGAAAGTTGTGAGATGACGAAAATACTGGTAATGTTTACAAGTACGGGTACTTCTGGTGGCGTTTTCACGGGACTGTGCTTTCAAATATTAAGAGTTCATGTTTACAGAGCTCAGCATTGGTGTCTAAAGCCTTTGAATCACGAGAATAGTTTTTGTGTTTACAATTTAGGAGGATTGGCTTTGGCGTTTTTTTTGTGTGAATCAGTCAAAATGGTGGCGGTTCCAGTAAATACTTCTAAGCAAACTGTCTAATTGTGGTAAAACTGTTAAAATACACAATGAGAGTTCCCAGAAATGATTAAGAACGTGTAATAAACCCCTCAAGAACACGTAAATAGATTCTTGCTACATTTACTGTCGAATTCAATCACGGAGGTTTCCAGTGGAAAGCTTTCAAATGACGAAAATACTGGTAATGTTTACAAGTCCGGGTACTTCGGGTGGCGTTTTCACGGGACTGTGCTTTCAATTATTACGAGTTCATGTTTACAGAGCTCAGAATTGGTGTCTAAAGCCGTTGAATCACGAGAATAGTTTTTGTGTTTACAATTTAGGAGGATTGGCTTTGGCGTTTTTTTTGTGTGAATCAGTTAAAATGGTGGCGGTTCCAGTAAATACTTCTAAGCAAACCGTCTAATTGTGGTAAAACTGTAAAATACACAATGAGAGTTCCCAGAAATGATTAAGAACGTGTAATAAACATCTCAAGTACACGTAAATAGATTCTTACTACATTTACTGTCGAATTCAATCACGGAGGTTTCCAGTGGAAAGCTGTGAAATGACGAAAATACTGGTAATGTTTACAAGTCCGGGTACTTCTGGTGGCGTTTTCACGGGACTGTGCTTTCAAATATTAAGAGTTCATGTTTACAGAGCTCAGAATTGGTGTCTAAAGCCTTTGAATCACGAGAATATTTTTTGTGTTTACAATTTAGGAGGATTGGCTTTGGCGGTTTTTTTTGTGTGAATCAGTTAAAATGGTGGCGGTTCCAGTAAACAGTTCTAAGCAAATTGTCTAATTGTGGTAAAACTGTTAAAATACACAATGAGAGTTCCCAGAAATGATTAAGAACGTGTAATAAACATCTCAAGTACACGTAAATAGATTCTTACTACATTTACTGTCGAATTCAACACGGAGGTTTCCAGTGGAAAGCTGTGAAATGACGAAAATACTGGTAATGTTTACAAGTCCGGGTACTTCTGGTGGCGTTTTCACGGGACTGTGCTTTCAATTATTAGGAGTTCATGTTTACAGAGCTCAGAATTGGTGTCTAAAGCCTTTGAATCACGAGAATAGTTTTTGTGTTTACAATTTAGGAGGATTGGCTTTGGCGTTTTTTTTGTGTGAATCAGTTAAAATGGTGGCGGTTCCAGTAAATACTTCTAAGCAAACTGTCTAATTGTGGTAAAACTGTTAAAATACACAATGAGATTTCCCAGAAATGATTAAGAACGTGTAATAAACATCTCAAGTACACGTAAATAGATTCTTACTACATTTACTGTCGAATTAAACACGGAGGTTTCCAGTGGAAAGCTGTGAAATGACGAAAATACTGGTAATGTTTACAAGTCCGGGTACTTCTGGTGGCGTTTTCACGGGACTGTGCTTTCAATTATTACGAGTTCATGTTTACAGAGCTCAGAATTGGTGTCTAAAACCTTTGAATCACGAGAATAGTTTTTGTGTTTACAATTTAGGAGGATTGGCTTTGGCGTTTTTTTTGTGTGAATCAGTTAAAATGGTGGCGGTTCCAGTAAATACTTCTAAGCAAACTGTCTAATTGTGGTAAAACTGTTAAAATACCCAATGAGAGTTCCCAGAAATGATTAAGAACATGTAATAAACCCCTCAAGTACACGTAAATAGATTCTTACTACATTTACTGTCGAATTCAACACGGAGGTTTCCAGTGGAAAGCTGTGAAATGACGAAAATACTGGTAATGTTTACAAGTACGGGTACTTCTGGTGGCGTTTTCACGGGACTGTGCTTTCAAATATTAAGAGTTCATGTTTACAGAGCTCAGAATTGGTGTCTAAAGCCTTTGAATCACGAGAATAGTTTTTGTGTTTACAATATAGGAGGATTGGCTTTGGCGTTTTTTTTGTGTGAATCAGTCAAAATGGTGGCGGTTCCAGTAAATACTTCTAAGCAAACTGTCTAATTGTGGTAAAACTGTTAAAATACACAATGAGAGTTCCCAGAAATGATTAAGAACGTGTAATAAACCCCTCAAGTACACGTAAATAGATTCTTACTACATTTACTGTCGAATTCAACACGGAGGTTTCCAGTGGAAAGTTGTGAGATGACGAAAATACTGGTAATGTTTACAAGTACGGGTACTTCTGGTGGCGTTTTCACGGGACTGTGCTTTCAAATATTAAGAGTTCATGTTTACAGAGCTCAGCATTGGTGTCTAAAGCCTTTGAATCACGAGAATAGTTTTTGTGTTTACAATTTAGGAGGATTGGCTTTGGCGTTTTTTTTGTGTGAATCAGTCAAAATGGTGGCGGTTCCAGTAAATACTTCTAAGCAAACTGTCTAATTGTGGTAAAACTGTTAAAATACACAATGAGAGTTCCCAGAAATGATTAAGAACGTGTAATAAACCCCTCAAGAACACGTAAATAGATTCTTGCTACATTTACTGTCGAATTCAATCACGGAGGTTTCCAGTGGAAAGCTTTCAAATGACGAAAATACTGGTAATGTTTACAAGTCCGGGTACTTCGGGTGGCGTTTTCACGGGACTGTGCTTTCAATTATTACGAGTTCATGTTTACAGAGCTCAGAATTGGTGTCTAAAGCCGTTGAATCACGAGAATAGTTTTTGTGTTTACAATTTAGGAGGATTGGCTTTGGCGTTTTTTTTGTGTGAATCAGTTAAAATGGTGGCGGTTCCAGTAAATACTTCTAAGCAAACCGTCTAATTGTGGTAAAACTGTAAAATACACAATGAGAGTTCCCAGAAATGATTAAGAACGTGTAATAAACATCTCAAGTACACGTAAATAGATTCTTACTACATTTACTGTCGAATTCAATCACGGAGGTTTCCAGTGGAAAGCTGTGAAATGACGAAAATACTGGTAATGTTTACAAGTCCGGGTACTTCTGGTGGCGTTTTCACGGGACTGTGCTTTCAAATATTAAGAGTTCATGTTTACAGAGCTCAGAATTGGTGTCTAAAGCCTTTGAATCACGAGAATATTTTTTGTGTTTACAATTTAGGAGGATTGGCTTTGGCGGTTTTTTTTGTGTGAATCAGTTAAAATGGTGGCGGTTCCAGTAAACAGTTCTAAGCAAATTGTCTAATTGTGGTAAAACTGTTAAAATACACAATGAGAGTTCCCAGAAATGATTAAGAACGTGTAATAAACATCTCAAGTACACGTAAATAGATTCTTACTACATTTACTGTCGAATTCAACACGGAGGTTTCCAGTGGAAAGCTGTGAAATGACGAAAATACTGGTAATGTTTACAAGTCCGGGTACTTCTGGTGGCGTTTTCACGGGACTGTGCTTTCAATTATTAGGAGTTCATGTTTACAGAGCTCAGAATTGGTGTCTAAAGCCTTTGAATCACGAGAATAGTTTTTGTGTTTACAATTTAGGAGGATTGGCTTTGGCGTTTTTTTTGTGTGAATCAGTTAAAATGGTGGCGGTTCCAGTAGATACTTCTAAGCAAACTGTCTAATTGTGGTAAAACTGTTAAAATACACAATGAGATTTCCCAGAAATGATTAAGAACGTGTAATAAACATCTCAAGTACACGTAAATAGATTCTTACTACATTTACTGTCGAATTAAACACGGAGGTTTCCAGTGGAAAGCTGTGAAATGACGAAAATACTGGTAATGTTTACAAGTCCGGGTACTTCTGGTGGCGTTTTCACGGGACTGTGCTTTCAATTATTACGAGTTCATGTTTACAGAGCTCAGAATTGGTGTCTAAAACCTTTGAATCACGAGAATAGTTTTTGTGTTTACAATTTAGGAGGATTGGCTTTGGCGTTTTTTTTGTGTGAATCAGTTAAAATGGTGGCGGTTCCAGTAAATACTTCTAAGCAAACTGTCTAATTGTGGTAAAACTGTTAAAATACCCAATGAGAGTTCCCAGAAATGATTAAGAACATGTAATAAACCCCTCAAGTACACGTAAATAGATTCTTACTACATTTACTGTCGAATTCAACACGGAGGTTTCCAGTGGAAAGCTGTGAAATGACGAAAATACTGGTAATGTTTACAAGTACGGGTACTTCTGGTGGCGTTTTCACGGGACTGTGCTTTCAAATATTAAGAGTTCATGTTTACAGAGCTCAGAATTGGTGTCTAAAGCCTTTGAATCACGAGAAATTTTTTGTGTTTACAATTTAGGAGGATTGGCTTTGGCGTTTTTTTTGTGTGAATCAGTTAAAATGGTGGCGGTTCCAGTAAATACTTCTAAGCAAACTGTCTAATTGTGGTAATACTGTTAAAATACACAATGAGAGTTCCCAGAAATGATTAAGAACGTGTAATAAACCCCTCAAGTACACGTAAATAGATGCTTACTACATTTACTGTCGAATTCAATCACGGAGGTTTCCAGTGGAAAGCTGTGAAATGACGAAAATACTGGTAATGTTTACAAGTCCGGGTACTTCGGGTGGCGTTTTCACGGGACTGTGCTTTCAAATATTAAGAGTTCATGTTTACAGAGCTAAGAATTGGTGTCTAAAGCCTTTGAATCACGAGAATAGTTTTTGTGTTTACAATTTAGGAGGATTGGCTTTGGCGTTTTTTTTGTGTGAATCAGTCAAAATGGTGGCGGTTCCAGTAAATACTTCTAAGCAAACTGTCTAATTGTGGTAAAACTGTTAAAATACACAATGAGAGTTCCCAGAAATGATTAAGAACGTGTAATAAACCCCTCAAGAACACGTAAATAGATTCTTGCTACATTTACTGTCGAATTCAATCACGGAGGTTTCCAGTGGAAAGCTTTCAAATGACGAAAATACTGGTAATGTTTACAAGTCTGGGTACTTCGCGTGGCGTTTTCACGGGACTGTGCTTTCAATTATTACGAGTTCATGTTTACAGAGCTCAGAATTGGTGTCTAAAGCCTTTGAATCACGAGAATAGTTTTTGTGTTTACAATTTAGGAGGATTGGCTTTGGCGTTTTTTTTGTGTGAATCAGTTAAAATGGTGGCGGTTCCAGTAAATACTTCTAAGCAAACTGTCTAATTGTGGTAAAACTGTAAAATACACAATGAGAGTTCCCAGAAATGATTAAGAACGTGTAATAAACCCCTCAAGAACACGTAAATAGATTCTTGCTACATTTACTGTCGAATTCAATCACGGAGGTTTCCAGTGGAAAGCTGTGAAATGACGAAAATACTGGTAATGTTTACAAGTACGGGTACTTCTGGTGGCGTTTTCACGGGACTGTGCTTTCAAATATTAAGAGTTCATGTTTACAGAGCTCAGAATTGGTGTCTAAAGCCTTTGAATCACGAGAATATTTTTTGTGTTTACAATTTAGGAGGATTGGCTTTGGCGTTTTTTTTTGTGTGAATCAGTTAAAATGGTGGCGGTTCCAGTAAACAGTTCTAAGCAAACTGTCTAATTGTGGTAAAACTGTTAAAATACACAATGAGAGTTCCCAGAAATGATTAAGAACGTGTAATAAACATCTCAAGTACACGTAAATAGATTCTTACTACATTTACTGTCGAATTCAACACGGAGGTTTCCAGTGGAAAGCTGTGAAATGACGAAAATACTGGTAATGTTTACAAGTCCGGGTACTTCTGGTGGCGTTTTCACGGGACTGTGCTTTCAATTATTAGGAGTTCATGTTTACAGAGCTCAGAATTGGTGTCTAAAGCCTTTGAATCACGAGAATAGTTTTTGTGTTTACAATTTAGGAGGATTGGCTTTGGCGTTTTTTTTGTGTGAATCAGTTAAAATGGTGGCGGTTCCAGTAAATACTTCTAAGCAAACTGTCTAATTGTGGTAAAACTGTTAAAATACACAATGAGATTTCCCAGAAATGATTAAGAACGTGTAATAAACATCTCAAGTACACGTAAATAGATTCTTACTACATTTACTGTCGAATTAAACACGGAGGTTTCCAGTGGAAAGCTGTGAAATGACGAAAATACTGGTAATGTTTACAAGTCCGGGTACTTCTGGTGGCGTTTTCACGGGACTGTGCTTTCAATTATTACGAGTTCATGTTTACAGAGCTCAGAATTGGTGTCTAAAGCCTTTGAATCACGAGAATAGTTTTTGTGTTTACAATTTAGGAGGATTGGCTTTGGCGTTTTTTTTGTGTGAATCAGTTAAAATGGTGGCGGTTCCAGTAAATACTTCTAAGCAAACTGTCTAATTGTGGTAAAACTGTTAAAATACACAATGAGAGTTCCCAGAAATGATTAAGAACATGTAATAAACCCCTCAAGTACACGTAAATAGATTCTTACTACATTTACTGTCGAATTCAACACGGAGGTTTCCAGTGGAAAGCTGTGAAATGACGAAAATACTGGTAATGTTTACAAGTACGGGTACTTGTGGTGGCGTTTTCACGGGACTGTGCTTTCAAATATTAAGAGTTCATGTTTACAGAGCTCAGAATTGGTGTCTAAAGCCTTTGAATCACGAGAATAGTTTTTGTGTTTACAATATAGGAGGATTGGCTTTGGCGTTTTTTTTGTGTGAATCAGTCAAAATGGTGGCGGTTCCAGTAAATACTTCTAAGCAAACTGTCTAATTGTGGTAAAACTGTTAAAATACACAATGAGAGTTCCCAGAAATGATTAAGAACGTGTAATAAACCCCTCAAGTACACGTAAATAGATTCTTACTACATTTACTGTCGAATTCAACACGGAGGTTTCCAGTGGAAAGCTGTGAGATGACGAAAATACTGGTAATGTTTACAAGTACGGGTACTTCTGGTGGCGTTTTCACGGGACTGTGCTTTCAAATATTAAGAGTTCATGTTTACAGAGCTCAGCATTGGTGTCTAAAGCCTTTGAATCACGAGAATAGTTTTTGTGTTTACAATTTAGGAGGATTGGCTTTGGCGTTTTTTTTGTGTGAATCAGTCAAAATGGTGGCGGTTCCAGTAAATACTTCTAAGCAAACTGTCTAATTGTGGTAAAACTGTTAAAATACACAATGAGAGTTCCCAGAAATGATTAAGAACGTGTAATAAACCCCTCAAGAACACGTAAATAGATTCTTGCTACATTTACTGTCGAATTCAATCACGGAGGTTTCCAGTGGAAAGCTTTCAAATGACGAAAATACTGGTAATGTTTACAAGTCCGGGTACTTCGGGTGGCGTTTTCACGGGACTGTGCTTTCAATTATTACGAGTTCATGTTTACAGAGCTCAGAATTGGTGTCTAAAGCCGTTGAATCACGAGAATAGTTTTTGTGTTTACAATTTAGGAGGATTGGCTTTGGCGTTTTTTTTGTGTGAATCAGTTAAAATGGTGGCGGTTCCAGTAAATACTTCTAAGCAAACCGTCTAATTGTGGTAAAACTGTAAAATACACAATGAGAGTTCCCAGAAATGATTAAGAACGTGTAATAAACATCTCAAGTACACGTAAATAGATTCTTACTACATTTACTGTCGAATTCAATCACGGAGGTTTCCAGTGGAAAGCTGTGAAATGACGAAAATACTGGTAATGTTTACAAGTCCGGGTACTTCTGGTGGCGTTTTCACGGGACTGTGCTTTCAAATATTAAGAGTTCATGTTTACAGAGCTCAGAATTGGTGTCTAAAGCCTTTGAATCACGAGAATATTTTTTGTGTTTACAATTTAGGAGGATTGGCTTTGGCGGTTTTTTTTGTGTGAATCAGTTAAAATGGTGGCGGTTCCAGTAAACAGTTCTAAGCAAATTGTCTAATTGTGGTAAAACTGTTAAAATACACAATGAGAGTTCCCAGAAATGATTAAGAACGTGTAATAAACATC
Organism: Myotis daubentonii; assembly: GCF_963259705.1. Lineage (NCBI taxonomy): Eukaryota > Metazoa > Chordata > Mammalia > Chiroptera > Vespertilionidae > Myotis > Myotis daubentonii. The sequence goes on along the minus strand of NW_026775509.1, from coordinate 221,162 downwards.
TCAAGTACACGTAAATAGATTCTTACTACATTTACTGTCGAATTCAACACGGAGGTTTCCAGTGGAAAGCTGTGAAATGACGAAAATACTGGTAATGTTTACAAGTCCGGGTACTTCTGGTGGCGTTTTCACGGGACTGTGCTTTCAATTATTAGGAGTTCATGTTTACAGAGCTCAGAATTGGTGTCTAAAGCCTTTGAATCACGAGAATAGTTTTTGTGTTTACAATTTAGGAGGATTGGCTTTGGCGTTTTTTTTGTGTGAATCAGTTAAAATGGTGGCGTTTCCAGTAAATACTTCTAAGCAAACTGTCTAATTGTGGTAAAACTGTTAAAATACACAATGAGATTTCCCAGAAATGATTAAGAACGTGTAATAAACATCTCAAGTACACGTAAATAGATTCTTACTACATTTACTGTCGAATTAAACACGGAGGTTTCCAGTGGAAAGCTGTGAAATGACGAAAATACTGGTAATGTTTACAAGTCCGGGTACTTCTGGTGGCGTTTTCACGGGACTGTGCTTTCAATTATTACGAGTTCATGTTTACAGAGCTCAGAATTGGTGTCTAAAACCTTTGAATCACGAGAATAGTTTTTGTGTTTACAATTTAGGAGGATTGGCTTTGGCGTTTTTTTTGTGTGAATCAGTTAAAATGGTGGCGGTTCCAGTAAATACTTCTAAGCAAACTGTCTAATTGTGGTAAAACTGTTAAAATACACAATGAGAGTTCCCAGAAATGATTAAGAACATGTAATAAACCCCTCAAGTACACGTAAATAGATTCTTACTACATTTACTGTCGAATTCAACACGGAGGTTTCCAGTGGAAAGCTGTGAAATGACGAAAATACTGGTAATGTTTACAAGTACGGGTACTTCTGGTGGCGTTTTCACGGGACTGTGCTTTCAAATATTAAGAGTTCATGTTTACAGAGCTCAGAATTGGTGTCTAAAGCCTTTGAATCACGAGAAATTTTTTGTGTTTACAATTTAGGAGGATTGGCTTTGGCGTTTTTTTTTGTGTGAATCAGTTAAAATGGTGGCGGTTCCAGTAAATACTTCTAAGCAAACTGTCTAATTGTGGTAATACTGTTAAAATACACAATGAGAGTTCCCAGAAATGATTAAGAACGTGTAATAAACCCCTCAAGTACACGTAAATAGATGCTTACTACATTTACTGTCGAATTCAATCACGGAGGTTTCCAGTGGAAAGCTGTGAAATGACGAAAATACTGGTAATGTTTACAAGTCCGGGTACTTCGGGTGGCGTTTTCACGGGACTGTGCTTTCAAATATTAAGAGTTCATGTTTACAGAGCTAAGAATTGGTGTCTAAAGCCTTTGAATCACGAGAATAGTTTTTGTGTTTACAATTTAGGAGGATTGGCTTTGGCGTTTTTTTTGTGTGAATCAGTTAAAATGGTGGCGGTTCCAGTAAATACTTCTAAGCAAACTGTCTAATTGTGGTAAAACTGTTAAAATACACAATGAGAGTTCCCAGAAATGATTAAGAACGTGTAATAAACCCCTCAAGTACACGTAAATAGATTCTTACTACATTTACTGTCGAATTCAACACGGAGGTTTCCAGTGGAAAGCTGTGAGATGACGAAAATACTGGTAATGTTTACAAGTACGGGTACTTCTGGTGGCGTTTTCACGGGACTGTGCTTTCAAATATTAAGAGTTCATGTTTACAGAGCTCAGCATTGGTGTCTAAAGCCTTTGAATCACGAGAATAGTTTTTGTGTTTACAATTTAGGAGGATTGGCTTTGGCGTTTTTTTTGTGTGAATCAGTCAAAATGGTGGCGGTTCCAGTAAATACTTCTAAGCAAACTGTCTAATTGTGGTAAAACTGTTAAAATACACAATGAGAGTTCCCAGAAATGATTAAGAACGTGTAATAAACCCCTCAAGAACACGTAAATAGATTCTTGCTACATTTACTGTCGAATTCAATCACGGAGGTTTCCAGTGGAAAGCTTTCAAATGACGAAAATACTGGTAATGTTTACAAGTCCGGGTACTTCGGGTGGCGTTTTCACGGGACTGTGCTTTCAATTATTACGAGTTCATGTTTACAGAGCTCAGAATTGGTGTCTAAAGCCGTTGAATCACGAGAATAGTTTTTGTGTTTACAATTTAGGAGGATTGGCTTTGGCGTTTTTTTTGTGTGAATCAGTTAAAATGGTGGCGGTTCCAGTAAATACTTCTAAGCAAACCGTCTAATTGTGGTAAAACTGTAAAATACACAATGAGAGTTCCCAGAAATGATTAAGAACGTGTAATAAACATCTCAAGTACACGTAAATAGATTCTTACTACATTTACTGTCGAATTCAATCACGGAGGTTTCCAGTGGAAAGCTGTGAAATGACGAAAATACTGGTAATGTTTACAAGTCCGGGTACTTCTGGTGGCGTTTTCACGGGACTGTGCTTTCAAATATTAAGAGTTCATGTTTACAGAGCTCAGAATTGGTGTCTAAAGCCTTTGAATCACGAGAATATTTTTTGTGTTTACAATTTAGGAGGATTGGCTTTGGCGGTTTTTTTTGTGTGAATCAGTTAAAATGGTGGCGGTTCCAGTAAACAGTTCTAAGCAAATTGTCTAATTGTGGTAAAACTGTTAAAATACACAATGAGAGTTCCCAGAAATGATTAAGAACGTGTAATAAACATCTCAAGTACACGTAAATAGATTCTTACTACATTTACTGTCGAATTCAACACGGAGGTTTCCAGTGGAAAGCTGTGAAATGACGAAAATACTGGTAATGTTTACAAGTCCGGGTACTTCTGGTGGCGTTTTCACGGGACTGTGCTTTCAATTATTAGGAGTTCATGTTTACAGAGCTCAGAATTGGTGTCTAAAGCCTTTGAATCACGAGAATAGTTTTTGTGTTTACAATTTAGGAGGATTGGCTTTGGCGTTTTTTTTGTGTGAATCAGTTAAAATGGTGGCGTTTCCAGTAAATACTTCTAAGCAAACTGTCTAATTGTGGTAAAACTGTTAAAATACACAATGAGATTTCCCAGAAATGATTAAGAACGTGTAATAAACATCTCAAGTACACGTAAATAGATTCTTACTACATTTACTGTCGAATTAAACACGGAGGTTTCCAGTGGAAAGCTGTGAAATGACGAAAATACTGGTAATGTTTACAAGTCCGGGTACTTCTGGTGGCGTTTTCACGGGACTGTGCTTTCAATTATTACGAGTTCATGTTTACAGAGCTCAGAATTGGTGTCTAAAACCTTTGAATCACGAGAATAGTTTTTGTGTTTACAATTTAGGAGGATTGGCTTTGGCGTTTTTTTTGTGTGAATCAGTTAAAATGGTGGCGGTTCCAGTAAATACTTCTAAGCAAACTGTCTAATTGTGGTAAAACTGTTAAAATACACAATGAGAGTTCCCAGAAATGATTAAGAACATGTAATAAACCCCTCAAGTACACGTAAATAGATTCTTACTACATTTACTGTCGAATTCAACACGGAGGTTTCCAGTGGAAAGCTGTGAAATGACGAAAATACTGGTAATGTTTACAAGTACGGGTACTTCTGGTGGCGTTTTCACGGGACTGTGCTTTCAAATATTAAGAGTTCATGTTTACAGAGCTCAGAATTGGTGTCTAAAGCCTTTGAATCACGAGAAATTTTTTGTGTTTACAATTTAGGAGGATTGGCTTTGGCGTTTTTTTTGTGTGAATCAGTTAAAATGGTGGCGGTTCCAGTAAATACTTCTAAGCAAACTGTCTAATTGTGGTAATACTGTTAAAATACACAATGAGAGTTCCCAGAAATGATTAAGAACGTGTAATAAACCCCTCAAGTACACGTAAATAGATGCTTACTACATTTACTGTCGAATTCAATCACGGAGGTTTCCAGTGGAAAGCTGTGAAATGACGAAAATACTGGTAATGTTTACAAGTCCGGGTACTTCGGGTGGCGTTTTCACGGGACTGTGCTTTCAAATATTAAGAGTTCATGTTTACAGAGCTAAGAATTGGTGTCTAAAGCCTTTGAATCACGAGAATAGTTTTTGTGTTTACAATTTAGGAGGATTGGCTTTGGCGTTTTTTTTGTGTGAATCAGTTAAAATGGTGGCGGTTCCAGTAAATACTTCTAAGCAAACTGTCTAATTGTGGTAAAACTGTTAAAATACACAATGAGAGTTCCCAGAAATGATTAAGAACGTGTAATAAACATCTCAAGTACACGTAAATAGATTCTTACTACATTTACTGTCGAATTCAACACGGAGGTTTCCAGTGGAAAGCTGTGAAATGATGAAAATACTGGTAATGTTTACAAGTACGGGTACTTCTGGTGGCGTTTTCACGGGACTGTGCTTTCAAATATTAAGAGTTCATGTTTACAGAGCTAAGAATTGGTGTCTAAAGCCTTTGAATCACGAGAAATTTTTTGTGTTTACAATTTAGGAGGATTGGCTTTGGCGTTTTTTTTGTGTGAATCAGTTAAAATGGTGGCGGTTCCAGTAAATACTTCTAAGCAAACTGTCTAATTGTGGTAATACTGTTAAAATACACAATGAGAGTTCCCAGAAATGATTAAGAACGTGTAATAAACCCCTCAAGTACACGTAAATAGATGCTTACTACATTTACTGTCGAATTCAATCACGGAGGTTTCCAGTGGAAAGCTGTGAAATGACGAAAATACTGGTAATGTTTACAAGTCCGGGTACTTCGGGTGGCGTTTTCATGGGACTGTGCTTTCAAATATTAAGAGTTCATGTTTACAGAGCTAAGAATTGGTGTCTAAAGCCTTTGAATCACGAGAATAGTTTTTGTGTTTACAATTTAGGAGGATTGGCTTTGGCGTTTTTTTTGTGTGAATCAGTCTAAATGGTGGCGGTTCCAGTAAATACTTCTAAGCAAACTGTCTAATTGTGGTAAAACTGTTAAAATACACAATGAGAGTTCCCAGAAATGATTAAGAACGTGTAATAAACATCTCAAGTACACGTAAATAGATTCTTACTACATTTACTGTCGAATTCAACACGGAGGTTTCCAGTGGAAAGCTGTGAAATGATGAAAATACTGGTAATGTTTACAAGTACGGGTACTTCTGGTGGCGTTTTCACGGGACTGTGCTTTCAAATATTAAGAGTTCATGTTTACAGAGCTAAGAATTGGTGTCTAAAGCCTTTGAATCACGAGAAATTTTTTGTGTTTACAATTTAGGAGGATTGGCTTTGGCGTTTTTTTTGTGTGAATCAGTTAAAATGGTGGCGGTTCCAGTAAATACTTCTAAGCAAACTGTCTAATTGTGGTAATACTGTTAAAATACACAATGAGAGTTCCCAGAAATGATTAAGAACGTGTAATAAACCCCTCAAGTACACGTAAATAGATGCTTACTACATTTACTGTCGAATTCAATCACGGAGGTTTCCAGTGGAAAGCTGTGAAATGACGAAAATACTGGTAATGTTTACAAGTCCGGGTACTTCGGGTGGCGTTTTCACGGGACTGTGCTTTCAAATATTAAGAGTTCATGTTTACAGAGCTAAGAATTGGTGTCTAAAGCCTTTGAATCACGAGAATATTTTTTGTGTTTACAATTTAGGAGGATTGGCTTTGGCGTTTTTTTTGTGTGAATCAGTTAAAATGGTGGCGGTTCCAGTAAACAGTTCTAAGCAAATTGTCTAATTGTGGTAAAACTGTTAAAATACACAATGAGAGTTCCCAGAAATGATTAAGAACGTGTAATAAACATCTCAAGTACACGTAAATAGATTCTTACTACATTTACTGTCGAATTCAACACGGAGGTTTCCAGTGGAAAGCTGTGAAATGACGAAAATACTGGTAATGTTTACAAGTCCGGGTACTTCTGGTGGCGTTTTCACGGGACTGTGCTTTCAATTATTACGAGTTCATGTTTACAGAGCTCAGAATTGGTGTCTAAAGCCTTTGAATCACGAGAATAGTTTTTGTGTTTACAATTTAGGAGGATTGGCTTTGGCGTTTTTTTTGTGTGAATCAGTTAAAATGGTGGCGGTTCCAGTAAATACTTCTAAGCAAACTGTCTAATTGTGGTAAAACTGTTAAAATACACAATGAGATTTCCCAGAAATGATTAAGAACGTGTAATAAACATCTCAAGTACACGTAAATAGATTCTTACTACATTTACTGTCGAATTAAACACGGAGGTTTCCAGTGGAAAGCTGTGAAATGACGAAAATACTGGTAATGTTTACAAGTCCGGGTACTTCTGGTGGCGTTTTCACGGGACTGTGCTTTCAATTATTACGAGTTCATGTTTACAGAGCTCAGAATTGGTGTCTAAAACCTTTGAATCACGAGAATAGTTTTTGTGTTTACAATTTAGGAGGATTGGCTTTGGCGTTTTTTTTGTGTGAATCAGTTAAAATGGTGGCGGTTCCAGTAAATACTTCTAAGCAAACTGTCTAATTGTGGTAAAACTGTTAAAATACACAATGAGAGTTCCCAGAAATGATTAAGAACATGTAATAAACCCCTCAAGTACACGTAAATAGATTCTTACTACATTTACTGTCGAATTCAACACGGAGGTTTCCAGTGGAAAGCTGTGAAATGACGAAAATACTGGTAATGTTTACAAGTCCGGGTACTTCTGGTGGCGTTTTCACGGGACTGTGCTTTCAATTATTACGAGTTCATGTTTACAGAGCTCAGAATTGGTGTCTAAAGCCTTTGAATCACGAGAATAGTTTTTGTGTTTACAATTTAGGAGGATTGGCTTTGGCGTTTTTTTTGTGTGAATCAGTTAAAATGGTGGCGGTTCCAGTAAATACTTCTAAGCAAACTGTCTAATTGTGGTAAAACTGTTAAAATACACAATGAGAGTTCCCAGAAATGATTAAGAACATGTAATAAACCCCTCAAGTACACGTAAATAGATTCTTACTACATTTACTGTCGAATTCAACACGGAGGTTTCCAGTGGAAAGCTGTGAAATGACGAAAATACTGGTAATGTTTACAAGTACGGGTACTTCTGGTGGCGTTTTCACGGGACTGTGCTTTCAAATATTAAGAGTTCATGTTTACAGAGCTCAGAATTGGTGTCTAAAGCCTTTGAATCACGAGAATAGTTTTTGTGTTTACAATATAGGAGGATTGGCTTTGGCGTTTTTTTTGTGTGAATCAGTCAAAATGGTGGCGGTTCCAGTAAATACTTCTAAGCAAACTGTCTAATTGTGGTAAAACTGTTAAAATACACAATGAGAGTTCCCAGAAATGATTAAGAACGTGTAATAAACCCCTCAAGTACACGTAAATAGATTCTTACTACATTTACTGTCGAATTCAACACGGAGGTTTCCAGTGGAAAGCTGTGAAATGACGAAAATACTGGTAATGTTTACAAGTCCGGGTACTTCTGGTGGCGTTTTCACGGGACTGTGCTTTCAAATATTAAGAGTTCATGTTTACAGAGCTCAGCATTGGTGTCTAAAGCCTTTGAATCACGAGAATAGTTTTTGTGTTTACAATTTAGGAGGATTGGCTTTGGCGTTTTTTTTGTGTGAATCAGTCAAAATGGTGGCGGTTCCAGTAAATACTTCTAAGCAAACTGTCTAATTGTGGTAAAACTGTTAAAATACACAATGAGAGTTCCCAGAAATGATTAAGAACGTGTAATAAACCCCTCAAGAACACGTAAATAGATTCTTGCTACATTTACTGTCGAATTCAATCACGGAGGTTTCCAGTGGAAAGCTTTCAAATGACGAAAATACTGGTAATGTTTACAAGTCCGGGTACTTCGGGTGGCGTTTTCACGGGACTGTGCTTTCAATTATTACGAGTTCATGTTTACAGAGCTCAGAATTGGTGTCTAAAGCCGTTGAATCACGAGAATAGTTTTTGTGTTTACAATTTAGGAGGATTGGCTTTGGCGTTTTTTTTGTGTGAATCAGTTAAAATGGTGGCGGTTCCAGTAAATACTTCTAAGCAAACTGTCTAATTGTGGTAAAACTGTAAAATACACAATGAGAGTTCCCAGAAATGATTAAGAACGTGTAATAAACATCTCAAGTACACGTAAATAGATTCTTACTACATTTACTGTCGAATTCAATCACGGAGGTTTCCAGTGGAAAGCTGTGAAATGACGAAATTACTGGTAATGTTTACAAGTCCGGGTACTTCTGGTGGCGTTTTCACGGGACTGTGCTTTCAAATATTAAGAGTTCATGTTTACAGAGCTCAGAATTGGTGTCTAAAGCCTTTGAATCACGAGAATATTTTTTGTGTTTACAATTTAGGAGGATTGGCTTTGGCGTTTTTTTTTGTGTGAATCAGTTAAAATGGTGGCGGTTCCAGTAAACAGTTCTAAGCAAATTGTCTAATTGTGGTAAAACTGTTAAAATACACAATGAGAGTTCCCAGAAATGATTAAGAACGTGTAATAAACATCTCAAGTACACGTAAATAGATTCTTACTACATTTACTGTCGAATTCAACACGGAGGTTTCCAGTGGAAAGCTGTGAAATGACGAAAATACTGGTAATGTTTACAAGTCCGGGTACTTCTGGTGGCGTTTTCACGGGACTGTGCTTTCAATTATTAGGAGTTCATGTTTACAGAGCTCAGAATTGGTGTCTAAAGCCTTTGAATCACGAGAATAGTTTTTGTGTTTACAATTTAGGAGGATTGGCTTTGGCGTTTTTTTTGTGTGAATCAGTTAAAATGGTGGCGGTTCCAGTAAATACTTCTAAGCAAACTGTCTAATTGTGGTAAAACTGTTAAAATACACAATGAGAGTTCCCAGAAATGATTAAGAACATGTAATAAACCCCTCAAGTACACGTAAATAGATTCTTACTACATTTACTGTCGAATTCAACACGGAGGTTTCCAGTGGAAAGCTGTGAAATGACGAAAATACTGGTAATGTTTACAAGTACGGGTACTTCTGGTGGCGTTTTCACGGGACTGTGCTTTCAAATATTAAGAGTTCATGTTTACAGAGCTCAGAATTGGTGTCTAAAGCCTTTGAATCACGAGAATAGTTTTTGTGTTTACAATATAGGAGGATTGGCTTTGGCGTTTTTTTTGTGTGAATCAGTCAAAATGGTGGCGGTTCCAGTAAATACTTCTAAGCAAACTGTCTAATTGTGGTAAAACTGTTAAAATACACAATGAGAGTTCCCAGAAATGATTAAGAACGTGTAATAAACCCCTCAAGTACACGTAAATAGATTCTTACTACATTTACTGTCGAATTCAACACGGAGGTTTCCAGTGGAAAGCTGTGAAATGACGAAAATACTGGTAATGTTTACAAGTACGGGTACTTCTGGTGGCGTTTTCACGGGACTGTGCTTTCAAATATTAAGAGTTCATGTTTACAGAGCTCAGCATTGGTGTCTAAAGCCTTTGAATCACGAGAATAGTTTTTGTGTTTACAATTTAGGAGGATTGGCTTTGGCGTTTTTTTTGTGTGAATCAGTCAAAATGGTGGCGGTTCCAGTAAATACTTCTAAGCAAACTGTCTAATTGTGGTAAAACTGTTAAAATACACAATGAGAGTTCCCAGAAATGATTAAGAACGTGTAATAAACCCCTCAAGAACACGTAAATAGATTCTTGCTACATTTACTGTCGAATTCAATCACGGAGGTTTCCAGTGGAAAGCTTTCAAATGACGAAAATACTGGTAATGTTTACAAGTCCGGGTACTTCGGGTGGCGTTTTCACGGGACTGTGCTTTCAATTATTACGAGTTCATGTTTACAGAGCTCAGCATTGGTGTCTAAAGCCTTTGAATCACGAGAATAGTTTTTGTGTTTACAATTTAGGAGGATTGGCTTTGGCGTTTTTTTTGTGTGAATCAGTCAAAATGGTGGCGGTTCCAGTAAATACTTCTAAGCAAACTGTCTAATTGTGGTAAAACTGTTAAAATACACAATGAGAGTTCCCAGAAATGATTAAGAACGTGTAATAAACCCCTCAAGAACACGTAAATAGATTCTTGCTACATTTACTGTCGAATTCAATCACGGAGGTTTCCAGTGGAAAGCTTTCAAATGACGAAAATACTGGTAATGTTTACAAGTCCGGGTACTTCGGGTGGCGTTTTCACGGGACTGTGCTTTCAATTATTACGAGTTCATGTTTACAGAGCTCAGAATTGGTGTCTAAAGCCGTTGAATCACGAGAATAGTTTTTGTGTTTACAATTTAGGAGGATTGGCTTTGGCGTTTTTTTTGTGTGAATCAGTTAAAATGGTGGCGGTTCCAGTAAATACTTCTAAGCAAACCGTCTAATTGTGGTAAAACTGTAAAATACACAATGAGAGTTCCCAGAAATGATTAAGAACGTGTAATAAACATCTCAAGTACACGTAAATAGATTCTTACTACATTTACTGTCGAATTCAATCACGGAGGTTTCCAGTGGAAAGCTGTGAAATGACGAAAATACTGGTAATGTTTACAAGTCCGGGTACTTCTGGTGGCGTTTTCACGGGACTGTGCTTTCAAATATTAAGAGTTCATGTTTACAGAGCTCAGAATTGGTGTCTAAAGCCTTTGAATCACGAGAATATTTTTTGTGTTTACAATTTAGGAGGATTGGCTTTGGCGGTTTTTTTTGTGTGAATCAGTTAAAATGGTGGCGGTTCCAGTAAACAGTTCTAAGCAAATTGTCTAATTGTGGTAAAACTGTTAAAATACACAATGAGAGTTCCCAGAAATGATTAAGAACGTGTAATAAACATCTCAAGTACACGTAAATAGATTCTTACTACATTTACTGTCGAATTCAACACGGAGGTTTCCAGTGGAAAGCTGTGAAATGACGAAAATACTGGTAATGTTTACAAGTCCGGGTACTTCTGGTGGCGTTTTCACGGGACTGTGCTTTCAATTATTAGGAGTTCATGTTTACAGAGCTCAGAATTGGTGTCTAAAGCCTTTGAATCACGAGAATAGTTTTTGTGTTTACAATTTAGGAGGATTGGCTTTGGCGTTTTTTTTGTGTGAATCAGTTAAAATGGTGGCGGTTCCAGTAGATACTTCTAAGCAAACTGTCTAATTGTGGTAAAACTGTTAAAATACACAATGAGATTTCCCAGAAATGATTAAGAACGTGTAATAAACATCTCAAGTACACGTAAATAGATTCTTACTACATTTACTGTCGAATTAAACACGGAGGTTTCCAGTGGAAAGCTGTGAAATGACGAAAATACTGGTAATGTTTACAAGTCCGGGTACTTCTGGTGGCGTTTTCACGGGACTGTGCTTTCAATTATTACGAGTTCATGTTTACAGAGCTCAGAATTGGTGTCTAAAACCTTTGAATCACGAGAATAGTTTTTGTGTTTACAATTTAGGAGGATTGGCTTTGGCGTTTTTTTTGTGTGAATCAGTTAAAATGGTGGCGGTTCCAGTAAATACTTCTAAGCAAACTGTCTAATTGTGGTAAAACTGTTAAAATACCCAATGAGAGTTCCCAGAAATGATTAAGAACATGTAATAAACCCCTCAAGTACACGTAAATAGATTCTTACTACATTTACTGTCGAATTCAACACGGAGGTTTCCAGTGGAAAGCTGTGAAATGACGAAAATACTGGTAATGTTTACAAGTACGGGTACTTCTGGTGGCGTTTTCACGGGACTGTGCTTTCAAATATTAAGAGTTCATGTTTACAGAGCTCAGAATTGGTGTCTAAAGCCTTTGAATCACGAGAAATTTTTTGTGTTTACAATTTAGGAGGATTGGCTTTGGCGTTTTTTTTGTGTGAATCAGTTAAAATGGTGGCGGTTCCAGTAAATACTTCTAAGCAAACTGTCTAATTGTGGTAATACTGTTAAAATACACAATGAGAGTTCCCAGAAATGATTAAGAACGTGTAATAAACCCCTCAAGTACACGTAAATAGATGCTTACTACATTTACTGTCGAATTCAATCACGGAGGTTTCCAGTGGAAAGCTGTGAAATGACGAAAATACTGGTAATGTTTACAAGTCCGGGTACTTCGGGTGGCGTTTTCACGGGACTGTGCTTTCAAATATTAAGAGTTCATGTTTACAGAGCTAAGAATTGGTGTCTAAAGCCTTTGAATCACGAGAATAGTTTTTGTGTTTACAATTTAGGAGGATTGGCTTTGGCGTTTTTTTTGTGTGAATCAGTCAAAATGGTGGCGGTTCCAGTAAATACTTCTAAGCAAACTGTCTAATTGTGGTAAAACTGTTAAAATACACAATGAGAGTTCCCAGAAATGATTAAGAACGTGTAATAAACCCCTCAAGAACACGTAAATAGATTCTTGCTACATTTACTGTCGAATTCAATCACGGAGGTTTCCAGTGGAAAGCTTTCAAATGACGAAAATACTGGTAATGTTTACAAGTCCGGGTACTTCGGGTGGCGTTTTCACGGGACTGTGCTTTCAATTATTACGAGTTCATGTTTACAGAGCTCAGAATTGGTGTCTAAAGCCGTTGAATCACGAGAATAGTTTTTGTGTTTACAATTTAGGAGGATTGGCTTTGGCGTTTTTTTTGTGTGAATCAGTTAAAATGGTGGCGGTTCCAGTAAATACTTCTAAGCAAACTGTCTAATTGTGGTAAAACTGTAAAATACACAATGAGAGTTCCCAGAAATGATTAAGAACGTGTAATAAACATCTCAAGTACACGTAAATAGATTCTTACTACATTTACTGTCGAATTCAATCACGGAGGTTTCCAGTGGAAAGCTGTGAAATGACGAAATTACTGGTAATGTTTACAAGTCCGGGTACTTCTGGTGGCGTTTTCACGGGACTGTGCTTTCAAATATTAAGAGTTCATGTTTACAGAGCTCAGAATTGGTGTCTAAAGCCTTTGAATCACGAGAATATTTTTTGTGTTTACAATTTAGGAGGATTGGCTTTGGCGTTTTTTTTTGTGTGAATCAGTTAAAATGGTGGCGGTTCCAGTAAACAGTTCTAAGCAAATTGTCTAATTGTGGTAAAACTGTTAAAATACACAATGAGAGTTCCCAGAAATGATTAAGAACGTGTAATAAACATCTCAAGTACACGTAAATAGATTCTTACTACATTTACTGTCGAATTCAACACGGAGGTTTCCAGTGGAAAGCTGTGAAATGACGAAAATACTGGTAATGTTTACAAGTCCGGGTACTTCTGGTGGCGTTTTCACGGGACTGTGCTTTCAATTATTAGGAGTTCATGTTTACAGAGCTCAGAATTGGTGTCTAAAGCCTTTGAATCACGAGAATAGTTTTTGTGTTTACAATTTAGGAGGATTGGCTTTGGCGTTTTTTTTGTGTGAATCAGTTAAAATGGTGGCGGTTCCAGTAAATACTTCTAAGCAAACTGTCTAATTGTGGTAAAACTGTTAAAATACACAATGAGAGTTCCCAGAAATGATTAAGAACATGTAATAAACCCCTCAAGTACACGTAAATAGATTCTTACTACATTTACTGTCGAATTCAACACGGAGGTTTCCAGTGGAAAGCTGTGAAATGACGAAAATACTGGTAATGTTTACAAGTACGGGTACTTCTGGTGGCGTTTTCACGGGACTGTGCTTTCAAATATTAAGAGTTCATGTTTACAGAGCTCAGAATTGGTGTCTAAAGCCTTTGAATCACGAGAATAGTTTTTGTGTTTACAATATAGGAGGATTGGCTTTGGCGTTTTTTTTGTGTGAATCAGTCAAAATGGTGGCGGTTCCAGTAAATACTTCTAAGCAAACTGTCTAATTGTGGTAAAACTGTTAAAATACACAATGAGAGTTCCCAGAAATGATTAAGAACGTGTAATAAACCCCTCAAGTACACGTAAATAGATTCTTACTACATTTACTGTCGAATTCAACACGGAGGTTTCCAGTGGAAAGCTGTGAAATGACGAAAATACTGGTAATGTTTACAAGTACGGGTACTTCTGGTGGCGTTTTCACGGGACTGTGCTTTCAAATATTAAGAGTTCATGTTTACAGAGCTCAGCATTGGTGTCTAAAGCCTTTGAATCACGAGAATAGTTTTTGTGTTTACAATTTAGGAGGATTGGCTTTGGCGTTTTTTTTGTGTGAATCAGTCAAAATGGTGGCGGTTCCAGTAAATACTTCTAAGCAAACTGTCTAATTGTGGTAAAACTGTTAAAATACACAATGAGAGTTCCCAGAAATGATTAAGAACGTGTAATAAACCCCTCAAGAACACGTAAATAGATTCTTGCTACATTTACTGTCGAATTCAATCACGGAGGTTTCCAGTGGAAAGCTTTCAAATGACGAAAATACTGGTAATGTTTACAAGTCCGGGTACTTCGGGTGGCGTTTTCACGGGACTGTGCTTTCAATTATTACGAGTTCATGTTTACAGAGCTCAGCATTGGTGTCTAAAGCCTTTGAATCACGAGAATAGTTTTTGTGTTTACAATTTAGGAGGATTGGCTTTGGCGTTTTTTTTGTGTGAATCAGTCAAAATGGTGGCGGTTCCAGTAAATACTTCTAAGCAAACTGTCTAATTGTGGTAAAACTGTTAAAATACACAATGAGAGTTCCCAGAAATGATTAAGAACGTGTAATAAACCCCTCAAGAACACGTAAATAGATTCTTGCTACATTTACTGTCGAATTCAATCACGGAGGTTTCCAGTGGAAAGCTTTCAAATGACGAAAATACTGGTAATGTTTACAAGTCCGGGTACTTCGGGTGGCGTTTTCACGGGACTGTGCTTTCAATTATTACGAGTTCATGTTTACAGAGCTCAGAATTGGTGTCTAAAGCCGTTGAATCACGAGAATAGTTTTTGTGTTTACAATTTAGGAGGATTGGCTTTGGCGTTTTTTTTGTGTGAATCAGTTAAAATGGTGGCGGTTCCAGTAAATACTTCTAAGCAAACCGTCTAATTGTGGTAAAACTGTAAAATACACAATGAGAGTTCCCAGAAATGATTAAGAACGTGTAATAAACATCTCAAGTACACGTAAATAGATTCTTACTACATTTACTGTCGAATTCAATCACGGAGGTTTCCAGTGGAAAGCTGTGAAATGACGAAAATACTGGTAATGTTTACAAGTCCGGGTACTTCTGGTGGCGTTTTCACGGGACTGTGCTTTCAAATATTAAGAGTTCATGTTTACAGAGCTCAGAATTGGTGTCTAAAGCCTTTGAATCACGAGAATATTTTTTGTGTTTACAATTTAGGAGGATTGGCTTTGGCGGTTTTTTTTGTGTGAATCAGTTAAAATGGTGGCGGTTCCAGTAAACAGTTCTAAGCAAATTGTCTAATTGTGGTAAAACTGTTAAAATACACAATGAGAGTTCCCAGAAATGATTAAGAACGTGTAATAAACATCTCAAGTACACGTAAATAGATTCTTACTACATTTACTGTCGAATTCAACACGGAGGTTTCCAGTGGAAAGCTGTGAAATGACGAAAATACTGGTAATGTTTACAAGTCCGGGTACTTCTGGTGGCGTTTTCACGGGACTGTGCTTTCAATTATTAGGAGTTCATGTTTACAGAGCTCAGAATTGGTGTCTAAAGCCTTTGAATCACGAGAATAGTTTTTGTGTTTACAATTTAGGAGGATTGGCTTTGGCGTTTTTTTTGTGTGAATCAGTTAAAATGGTGGCGGTTCCAGTAGATACTTCTAAGCAAACTGTCTAATTGTGGTAAAACTGTTAAAATACACAATGAGATTTCCCAGAAATGATTAAGAACGTGTAATAAACATCTCAAGTACACGTAAATAGATTCTTACTACATTTACTGTCGAATTAAACACGGAGGTTTCCAGTGGAAAGCTGTGAAATGACGAAAATACTGGTAATGTTTACAAGTCCGGGTACTTCTGGTGGCGTTTTCACGGGACTGTGCTTTCAATTATTACGAGTTCATGTTTACAGAGCTCAGAATTGGTGTCTAAAACCTTTGAATCACGAGAATAGTTTTTGTGTTTACAATTTAGGAGGATTGGCTTTGGCGTTTTTTTTGTGTGAATCAGTTAAAATGGTGGCGGTTCCAGTAAATACTTCTAAGCAAACTGTCTAATTGTGGTAAAACTGTTAAAATACCCAATGAGAGTTCCCAGAAATGATTAAGAACATGTAATAAACCCCTCAAGTACACGTAAATAGATTCTTACTACATTTACTGTCGAATTCAACACGGAGGTTTCCAGTGGAAAGCTGTGAAATGACGAAAATACTGGTAATGTTTACAAGTACGGGTACTTCTGGTGGCGTTTTCACGGGACTGTGCTTTCAAATATTAAGAGTTCATGTTTACAGAGCTCAGAATTGGTGTCTAAAGCCTTTGAATCACGAGAAATTTTTTGTGTTTACAATTTAGGAGGATTGGCTTTGGCGTTTTTTTTGTGTGAATCAGTTAAAATGGTGGCGGTTCCAGTAAATACTTCTAAGCAAACTGTCTAATTGTGGTAATACTGTTAAAATACACAATGAGAGTTCCCAGAAATGATTAAGAACGTGTAATAAACCCCTCAAGTACACGTAAATAGATGCTTACTACATTTACTGTCGAATTCAATCACGGAGGTTTCCAGTGGAAAGCTGTGAAATGACGAAAATACTGGTAATGTTTACAAGTCCGGGTACTTCGGGTGGCGTTTTCACGGGACTGTGCTTTCAAATATTAAGAGTTCATGTTTACAGAGCTAAGAATTGGTGTCTAAAGCCTTTGAATCACGAGAATAGTTTTTGTGTTTACAATTTAGGAGGATTGGCTTTGGCGTTTTTTTTGTGTGAATCAGTCAAAATGGTGGCGGTTCCAGTAAATACTTCTAAGCAAACTGTCTAATTGTGGTAAAACTGTTAAAATACACAATGAGAGTTCCCAGAAATGATTAAGAACGTGTAATAAACCCCTCAAGAACACGTAAATAGATTCTTGCTACATTTACTGTCGAATTCAATCACGGAGGTTTCCAGTGGAAAGCTTTCAAATGACGAAAATACTGGTAATGTTTACAAGTCTGGGTACTTCGCGTGGCGTTTTCACGGGACTGTGCTTTCAATTATTACGAGTTCATGTTTACAGAGCTCAGAATTGGTGTCTAAAGCCTTTGAATCACGAGAATAGTTTTTGTGTTTACAATTTAGGAGGATTGGCTTTGGCGTTTTTTTTGTGTGAATCAGTTAAAATGGTGGCGGTTCCAGTAAATACTTCTAAGCAAACTGTCTAATTGTGGTAAAACTGTAAAATACACAATGAGAGTTCCCAGAAATGATTAAGAACGTGTAATAAACCCCTCAAGAACACGTAAATAGATTCTTGCTACATTTACTGTCGAATTCAATCACGGAGGTTTCCAGTGGAAAGCTGTGAAATGACGAAAATACTGGTAATGTTTACAAGTCCGGGTACTTCGGGTGGCGTTTTCACGGGACTGTGCTTTCAAATATTAAGAGTTCATGTTTACAGAGCTCAGAATTGGTGTCTAAAGCCTTTGAATCACGAGAATATTTTTTGTGTTTACAATTTAGGAGGATTGGCTTTGGCGTTTTTTTTTGTGTGAATCAGTTAAAATGGTGGCGGTTCCAGTAAACAGTTCTAAGCAAACTGTCTAATTGTGGTAAAACTGTTAAAATACACAATGAGAGTTCCCAGAAATGATTAAGAACGTGTAATAAACATCTCAAGTACACGTAAATAGATTCTTACTACATTTACTGTCGAATTCAACACGGAGGTTTCCAGTGGAAAGCTGTGAAATGACGAAAATACTGGTAATGTTTACAAGTCCGGGTACTTCTGGTGGCGTTTTCACGGGACTGTGCTTTCAATTATTAGGAGTTCATGTTTACAGAGCTCAGAATTGGTGTCTAAAGCCTTTGAATCACGAGAATAGTTTTTGTGTTTACAATTTAGGAGGATTGGCTTTGGCGTTTTTTTTGTGTGAATCAGTTAAAATGGTGGCGGTTCCAGTAAATACTTCTAAGCAAACTGTCTAATTGTGGTAAAACTGTTAAAATACACAATGAGATTTCCCAGAAATGATTAAGAACGTGTAATAAACATCTCAAGTACACGTAAATAGATTCTTACTACATTTACTGTCGAATTAAACACGGAGGTTTCCAGTGGAAAGCTGTGAAATGACGAAAATACTGGTAATGTTTACAAGTCCGGGTACTTCTGGTGGCGTTTTCACGGGACTGTGCTTTCAATTATTACGAGTTCATGTTTACAGAGCTCAGAATTGGTGTCTAAAGCCTTTGAATCACGAGAATAGTTTTTGTGTTTACAATTTAGGAGGATTGGCTTTGGCGTTTTTTTTGTGTGAATCAGTTAAAATGGTGGCGGTTCCAGTAAATACTTCTAAGCAAACTGTCTAATTGTGGTAAAACTGTTAAAATACACAATGAGAGTTCCCAGAAATGATTAAGAACATGTAATAAACCCCTCAAGTACACGTAAATAGATTCTTACTACATTTACTGTCGAATTCAACACGGAGGTTTCCAGTGGAAAGCTGTGAAATGACGAAAATACTGGTAATGTTTACAAGTACGGGTACTTGTGGTGGCGTTTTCACGGGACTGTGCTTTCAAATATTAAGAGTTCATGTTTACAGAGCTCAGAATTGGTGTCTAAAGCCTTTGAATCACGAGAATAGTTTTTGTGTTTACAATATAGGAGGATTGGCTTTGGCGTTTTTTTTGTGTGAATCAGTCAAAATGGTGGCGGTTCCAGTAAATACTTCTAAGCAAACTGTCTAATTGTGGTAAAACTGTTAAAATACACAATGAGAGTTCCCAGAAATGATTAAGAACGTGTAATAAACCCCTCAAGTACACGTAAATAGATTCTTACTACATTTACTGTCGAATTCAACACGGAGGTTTCCAGTGGAAAGCTGTGAGATGACGAAAATACTGGTAATGTTTACAAGTACGGGTACTTCTGGTGGCGTTTTCACGGGACTGTGCTTTCAAATATTAAGAGTTCATGTTTACAGAGCTCAGCATTGGTGTCTAAAGCCTTTGAATCACGAGAATAGTTTTTGTGTTTACAATTTAGGAGGATTGGCTTTGGCGTTTTTTTTGTGTGAATCAGTCAAAATGGTGGCGGTTCCAGTAAATACTTCTAAGCAAACTGTCTAATTGTGGTAAAACTGTTAAAATACACAATGAGAGTTCCCAGAAATGATTAAGAACGTGTAATAAACCCCTCAAGAACACGTAAATAGATTCTTGCTACATTTACTGTCGAATTCAATCACGGAGGTTTCCAGTGGAAAGCTTTCAAATGACGAAAATACTGGTAATGTTTACAAGTCCGGGTACTTCGGGTGGCGTTTTCACGGGACTGTGCTTTCAATTATTACGAGTTCATGTTTACAGAGCTCAGAATTGGTGTCTAAAGCCGTTGAATCACGAGAATAGTTTTTGTGTTTACAATTTAGGAGGATTGGCTTTGGCGTTTTTTTTGTGTGAATCAGTTAAAATGGTGGCGGTTCCAGTAAATACTTCTAAGCAAACCGTCTAATTGTGGTAAAACTGTAAAATACACAATGAGAGTTCCCAGAAATGATTAAGAACGTGTAATAAACATCTCAAGTACACGTAAATAGATTCTTACTACATTTACTGTCGAATTCAATCACGGAGGTTTCCAGTGGAAAGCTGTGAAATGACGAAAATACTGGTAATGTTTACAAGTCCGGGTACTTCTGGTGGCGTTTTCACGGGACTGTGCTTTCAAATATTAAGAGTTCATGTTTACAGAGCTCAGAATTGGTGTCTAAAGCCTTTGAATCACGAGAATATTTTTTGTGTTTACAATTTAGGAGGATTGGCTTTGGCGGTTTTTTTTGTGTGAATCAGTTAAAATGGTGGCGGTTCCAGTAAACAGTTCTAAGCAAATTGTCTAATTGTGGTAAAACTGTTAAAATACACAATGAGAGTTCCCAGAAATGATTAAGAACGTGTAATAAACATCTCAAGTACACGTAAATAGATTCTTACTACATTTACTGTCGAATTCAACACGGAGGTTTCCAGTGGAAAGCTGTGAAATGACGAAAATACTGGTAATGTTTACAAGTCCGGGTACTTCTGGTGGCGTTTTCACGGGAGTGTGCTTTCAATTATTAGGAGTTCATGTTTACAGAGCTCAGAATTGGTGTCTAAAGCCTTTGAATCACGAGAATAGTTTTTGTGTTTACAATTTAGGAGGATTGGCTTTGGCGTTTTTTTTGTGTGAATCAGTTAAAATGGTGGCGTTTCCAGTAAATACTTCTAAGCAAACTGTCTAATTGTGGTAAAACTGTTAAAATACACAATGAGATTTCCCAGAAATGATTAAGAACGTGTAATAAACATCTCAAGTACACGTAAATAGATTCTTACTACATTTACTGTCGAATTAAACACGGAGGTTTCCAGTGGAAAGCTGTGAAATGACGAAAATACTGGTAATGTTTACAAGTCCGGGTACTTCTGGTGGCGTTTTCACGGGACTGTGCTTTCAATTATTACGAGTTCATGTTTACAGAGCTCAGAATTGGTGTCTAAAACCTTTGAATCACGAGAATAGTTTTTGTGTTTACAATTTAGGAGGATTGGCTTTGGCGTTTTTTTTGTGTGAATCAGTTAAAATGGTGGCGGTTCCAGTAAATACTTCTAAGCAAACTGTCTAATTGTGGTAAAACTGTTAAAATACACAATGAGAGTTCCCAGAAATGATTAAGAACATGTAATAAACCCCTCAAGTACACGTAAATAGATTCTTACTACATTTACTGTCGAATTCAACACGGAGGTTTCCAGTGGAAAGCTGTGAAATGACGAAAATACTGGTAATGTTTACAAGTACGGGTACTTCTGGTGGCGTTTTCACGGGACTGTGCTTTCAAATATTAAGAGTTCATGTTTACAGAGCTCAGAATTGGTGTCTAAAGCCTTTGAATCACGAGAAATTTTTTGTGTTTACAATTTAGGAGGATTGGCTTTGGCGTTTTTTTTGTGTGAATCAGTTAAAATGGTGGCGGTTCCAGTAAATACTTCTAAGCAAACTGTCTAATTGTGGTAATACTGTTAAAATACACAATGAGAGTTCCCAGAAATGATTAAGAACGTGTAATAAACCCCTCAAGTACACGTAAATAGATGCTTACTACATTTACTGTCGAATTCAATCACGGAGGTTTCCAGTGGAAAGCTGTGAAATGACGAAAATACTGGTAATGTTTACAAGTCCGGGTACTTCGGGTGGCGTTTTCACGGGACTGTGCTTTCAAATATTAAGAGTTCATGTTTACAGAGCTAAGAATTGGTGTCTAAAGCCTTTGAATCACGAGAATAGTTTTTGTGTTTACAATTTAGGAGGATTGGCTTTGGCGTTTTTTTTGTGTGAATCAGTTAAAATGGTGGCGGTTCCAGTAAATACTTCTAAGCAAACTGTCTAATTGTGGTAAAACTGTTAAAATACACAATGAGAGTTCCCAGAAATGATTAAGAACGTGTAATAAACCCCTCAAGTACACGTAAATAGATTCTTACTACATTTACTGTCGAATTCAACACGGAGGTTTCCAGTGGAAAGCTGTGAGATGACGAAAATACTGGTAATGTTTACAAGTACGGGTACTTCTGGTGGCGTTTTCACGGGACTGTGCTTTCAAATATTAAGAGTTCATGTTTACAGAGCTCAGCATTGGTGTCTAAAGCCTTTGAATCACGAGAATAGTTTTTGTGTTTACAATTTAGGAGGATTGGCTTTGGCGTTTTTTTTGTGTGAATCAGTCAAAATGGTGGCGGTTCCAGTAAATACTTCTAAGCAAACTGTCTAATTGTGGTAAAACTGTTAAAATACACAATGAGAGTTCCCAGAAATGATTAAGAACGTGTAATAAACCCCTCAAGAACACGTAAATAGATTCTTGCTACATTTACTGTCGAATTCAATCACGGAGGTTTCCAGTGGAAAGCTTTCAAATGACGAAAATACTGGTAATGTTTACAAGTCCGGGTACTTCGGGTGGCGTTTTCACGGGACTGTGCTTTCAATTATTACGAGTTCATGTTTACAGAGCTCAGAATTGGTGTCTAAAGCCGTTGAATCACGAGAATAGTTTTTGTGTTTACAATTTAGGAGGATTGGCTTTGGCGTTTTTTTTGTGTGAATCAGTTAAAATGGTGGCGGTTCCAGTAAATACTTCTAAGCAAACCGTCTAATTGTGGTAAAACTGTAAAATACACAATGAGAGTTCCCAGAAATGATTAAGAACGTGTAATAAACATCTCAAGTACACGTAAATAGATTCTTACTACATTTACTGTCGAATTCAATCACGGAGGTTTCCAGTGGAAAGCTGTGAAATGACGAAAATACTGGTAATGTTTACAAGTCCGGGTACTTCTGGTGGCGTTTTCACGGGACTGTGCTTTCAAATATTAAGAGTTCATGTTTACAGAGCTCAGAATTGGTGTCTAAAGCCTTTGAATCACGAGAATATTTTTTGTGTTTACAATTTAGGAGGATTGGCTTTGGCGGTTTTTTTTGTGTGAATCAGTTAAAATGGTGGCGGTTCCAGTAAACAGTTCTAAGCAAATTGTCTAATTGTGGTAAAACTGTTAAAATACACAATGAGAGTTCCCAGAAATGATTAAGAACGTGTAATAAACATCTCAAGTACACGTAAATAGATTCTTACTACATTTACTGTCGAATTCAACACGGAGGTTTCCAGTGGAAAGCTGTGAAATGACGAAAATACTGGTAATGTTTACAAGTCCGGGTACTTCTGGTGGCTTTTTCACGGGACTGTGCTTTCAATTATTAGGAGTTCATGTTTACAGAGCTCAGAATTGGTGTCTAAAGCCTTTGAATCACGAGAATAGTTTTTGTGTTTACAATTTAGGAGGATTGGCTTTGGCGTTTTTTTTGTGTGAATCAGTTAAAATGGTGGCGTTTCCAGTAAATACTTCTAAGCAAACTGTCTAATTGTGGTAAAACTGTTAAAATACACAATGAGATTTCCCAGAAATGATTAAGAACGTGTAATAAACATCTCAAGTACACGTAAATAGATTCTTACTACATTTACTGTCGAATTAAACACGGAGGTTTCCAGTGGAAAGCTGTGAAATGACGAAAATACTGGTAATGTTTACAAGTCCGGGTACTTCTGGTGGCGTTTTCACGGGACTGTGCTTTCAATTATTACGAGTTCATGTTTACAGAGCTCAGAATTGGTGTCTAAAACCTTTGAATCACGAGAATAGTTTTTGTGTTTACAATTTAGGAGGATTGGCTTTGGCGTTTTTTTTGTGTGAATCAGTTAAAATGGTGGCGGTTCCAGTAAATACTTCTAAGCAAACTGTCTAATTGTGGTAAAACTGTTAAAATACACAATGAGAGTTCCCAGAAATGATTAAGAACATGTAATAAACCCCTCAAGTACACGTAAATAGATTCTTACTACATTTACTGTCGAATTCAACACGGAGGTTTCCAGTGGAAAGCTGTGAAATGACGAAAATACTGGTAATGTTTACAAGTACGGGTACTTCTGGTGGCGTTTTCACGGGACTGTGCTTTCAAATATTAAGAGTTCATGTTTACAGAGCTCAGAATTGGTGTCTAAAGCCTTTGAATCACGAGAAATTTTTTGTGTTTACAATTTAGGAGGATTGGCTTTGGCGTTTTTTTTGTGTGAATCAGTTAAAATGGTGGCGGTTCCAGTAAATACTTCTAAGCAAACTGTCTAATTGTGGTAATACTGTTAAAATACACAATGAGAGTTCCCAGAAATGATTAAGAACGTGTAATAAACCCCTCAAGTACACGTAAATAGATGCTTACTACATTTACTGTCGAATTCAATCACGGAGGTTTCCAGTGGAAAGCTGTGAAATGACGAAAATACTGGTAATGTTTACAAGTCCGGGTACTTCGGGTGGCGTTTTCACGGGACTGTGCTTTCAAATATTAAGAGTTCATGTTTACAGAGCTAAGAATTGGTGTCTAAAGCCTTTGAATCACGAGAATAGTTTTTGTGTTTACAATTTAGGAGGATTGGCTTTGGCGTTTTTTTTGTGTGAATCAGTTAAAATGGTGGCGGTTCCAGTAAATACTTCTAAGCAAACTGTCTAATTGTGGTAAAACTGTTAAAATACACAATGAGAGTTCCCAGAAATGATTAAGAACGTGTAATAAACATCTCAAGTACACGTAAATAGATTCTTACTACATTTACTGTCGAATTCAACACGGAGGTTTCCAGTGGAAAGCTGTGAAATGATGAAAATACTGGTAATGTTTACAAGTACGGGTACTTCTGGTGGCGTTTTCACGGGACTGTGCTTTCAAATATTAAGAGTTCATGTTTACAGAGCTAAGAATTGGTGTCTAAAGCCTTTGAATCACGAGAAATTTTTTGTGTTTACAATTTAGGAGGATTGGCTTTGGCGTTTTTTTTGTGTGAATCAGTTAAAATGGTGGCGGTTCCAGTAAATACTTCTAAGCAAACTGTCTAATTGTGGTAATACTGTTAAAATACACAATGAGAGTTCCCAGAAATGATTAAGAACGTGTAATAAACCCCTCAAGTACACGTAAATAGATGCTTACTACATTTACTGTCGAATTCAATCACGGAGGTTTCCAGTGGAAAGCTGTGAAATGACGAAAATACTGGTAATGTTTACAAGTCCGGGTACTTCGGGTGGCGTTTTCACGGGACTGTGCTTTCAAATATTAAGAGTTCATGTTTACAGAGCTAAGAATTGGTGTCTAAAGCCTTTGAATCACGAGAATATTTTTTGTGTTTACAATTTAGGAGGATTGGCTTTGGCGTTTTTTTTGTGTGAATCAGTTAAAATGGTGGCGGTTCCAGTAAACAGTTCTAAGCAAATTGTCTAATTGTGGTAAAACTGTTAAAATACACAATGAGAGTTCCCAGAAATGATTAAGAACGTGTAATAAACATCTCAAGTACACGTAAATAGATTCTTACTACATTTACTGTCGAATTCAACACGGAGGTTTCCAGTGGAAAGCTGTGAAATGACGAAAATACTGGTAATGTTTACAAGTCCGGGTACTTCTGGTGGCGTTTTCACGGGACTGTGCTTTCAATTATTACGAGTTCATGTTTACAGAGCTCAGAATTGGTGTCTAAAGCCTTTGAATCACGAGAATAGTTTTTGTGTTTACAATTTAGGAGGATTGGCTTTGGCGTTTTTTTTGTGTGAATCAGTTAAAATGGTGGCGGTTCCAGTAAATACTTCTAAGCAAACTGTCTAATTGTGGTAAAACTGTTAAAATACACAATGAGATTTCCCAGAAATGATTAAGAACGTGTAATAAACATCTCAAGTACACGTAAATAGATTCTTACTACATTTACTGTCGAATTAAACACGGAGGTTTCCAGTGGAAAGCTGTGAAATGACGAAAATACTGGTAATGTTTACAAGTCCGGGTACTTCTGGTGGCGTTTTCACGGGACTGTGCTTTCAATTATTACGAGTTCATGTTTACAGAGCTCAGAATTGGTGTCTAAAACCTTTGAATCACGAGAATAGTTTTTGTGTTTACAATTTAGGAGGATTGGCTTTGGCGTTTTTTTTGTGTGAATCAGTTAAAATGGTGGCGGTTCCAGTAAATACTTCTAAGCAAACTGTCTAATTGTGGTAAAACTGTTAAAATACACAATGAGAGTTCCCAGAAATGATTAAGAACATGTAATAAACCCCTCAAGTACACGTAAATAGATTCTTACTACATTTACTGTCGAATTCAACACGGAGGTTTCCAGTGGAAAGCTGTGAAATGACGAAAATACTGGTAATGTTTACAAGTCCGGGTACTTCTGGTGGCGTTTTCACGGGACTGTGCTTTCAATTATTACGAGTTCATGTTTACAGAGCTCAGAATTGGTGTCTAAAGCCTTTGAATCACGAGAATAGTTTTTGTGTTTACAATTTAGGAGGATTGGCTTTGGCGTTTTTTTTGTGTGAATCAGTTAAAATGGTGGCGGTTCCAGTAAATACTTCTAAGCAAACTGTCTAATTGTGGTAAAACTGTTAAAATACACAATGAGAGTTCCCAGAAATGATTAAGAACATGTAATAAACCCCTCAAGTACACGTAAATAGATTCTTACTACATTTACTGTCGAATTCAACACGGAGGTTTCCAGTGGAAAGCTGTGAAATGACGAAAATACTGGTAATGTTTACAAGTACGGGTACTTCTGGTGGCGTTTTCACGGGACTGTGCTTTCAAATATTAAGAGTTCATGTTTACAGAGCTCAGAATTGGTGTCTAAAGCCTTTGAATCACGAGAATAGTTTTTGTGTTTACAATATAGGAGGATTGGCTTTGGCGTTTTTTTTGTGTGAATCAGTCAAAATGGTGGCGGTTCCAGTAAATACTTCTAAGCAAACTGTCTAATTGTGGTAAAACTGTTAAAATACACAATGAGAGTTCCCAGAAATGATTAAGAACGTGTAATAAACCCCTCAAGTACACGTAAATAGATTCTTACTACATTTACTGTCGAATTCAACACGGAGGTTTCCAGTGGAAAGCTGTGAAATGACGAAAATACTGGTAATGTTTACAAGTCCGGGTACTTCTGGTGGCGTTTTCACGGGACTGTGCTTTCAAATATTAAGAGTTCATGTTTACAGAGCTCAGCATTGGTGTCTAAAGCCTTTGAATCACGAGAATAGTTTTTGTGTTTACAATTTAGGAGGATTGGCTTTGGCGTTTTTTTTGTGTGAATCAGTCAAAATGGTGGCGGTTCCAGTAAATACTTCTAAGCAAACTGTCTAATTGTGGTAAAACTGTTAAAATACACAATGAGAGTTCCCAGAAATGATTAAGAACGTGTAATAAACCCCTCAAGAACACGTAAATAGATTCTTGCTACATTTACTGTCGAATTCAATCACGGAGGTTTCCAGTGGAAAGCTTTCAAATGACGAAAATACTGGTAATGTTTACAAGTCCGGGTACTTCGGGTGGCGTTTTCACGGGACTGTGCTTTCAATTATTACGAGTTCATGTTTACAGAGCTCAGAATTGGTGTCTAAAGCCGTTGAATCACGAGAATAGTTTTTGTGTTTACAATTTAGGAGGATTGGCTTTGGCGTTTTTTTTGTGTGAATCAGTTAAAATGGTGGCGGTTCCAGTAAATACTTCTAAGCAAACTGTCTAATTGTGGTAAAACTGTAAAATACACAATGAGAGTTCCCAGAAATGATTAAGAACGTGTAATAAACATCTCAAGTACACGTAAATAGATTCTTACTACATTTACTGTCGAATTCAATCACGGAGGTTTCCAGTGGAAAGCTGTGAAATGACGAAATTACTGGTAATTTTTACAAGTCCGGGTACTTCTGGTGGCGTTTTCACGGGACTGTGCTTTCAAATATTAAGAGTTCATGTTTACAGAGCTCAGAATTGGTGTCTAAAGCCTTTGAATCACGAGAATATTTTTTGTGTTTACAATTTAGGAGGATTGGCTTTGGCGTTTTTTTTTGTGTGAATCAGTTAAAATGGTGGCGGTTCCAGTAAACAGTTCTAAGCAAATTGTCTAATTGTGGTAAAACTGTTAAAATACACAATGAGAGTTCCCAGAAATGATTAAGAACGTGTAATAAACATCTCAAGTACACGTAAATAGATTCTTACTACATTTACTGTCGAATTCAACACGGAGGTTTCCAGTGGAAAGCTGTGAAATGACGAAAATACTGGTAATGTTTACAAGTCCGGGTACTTCTGGTGGCGTTTTCACGGGACTGTGCTTTCAATTATTAGGAGTTCATGTTTACAGAGCTCAGAATTGGTGTCTAAAGCCTTTGAATCACGAGAATAGTTTTTGTGTTTACAATTTAGGAGGATTGGCTTTGGCGTTTTTTTTGTGTGAATCAGTTAAAATGGTGGCGGTTCCAGTAAATACTTCTAAGCAAACTGTCTAATTGTGGTAAAACTGTTAAAATACACAATGAGAGTTCCCAGAAATGATTAAGAACATGTAATAAACCCCTCAAGTACACGTAAATAGATTCTTACTACATTTACTGTCGAATTCAACACGGAGGTTTCCAGTGGAAAGCTGTGAAATGACGAAAATACTGGTAATGTTTACAAGTACGGGTACTTCTGGTGGCGTTTTCACGGGACTGTGCTTTCAAATATTAAGAGTTCATGTTTACAGAGCTCAGAATTGGTGTCTAAAGCCTTTGAATCACGAGAATAGTTTTTGTGTTTACAATATAGGAGGATTGGCTTTGGCGTTTTTTTTGTGTGAATCAGTCAAAATGGTGGCGGTTCCAGTAAATACTTCTAAGCAAACTGTCTAATTGTGGTAAAACTGTTAAAATACACAATGAGAGTTCCCAGAAATGATTAAGAACGTGTAATAAACCCCTCAAGTACACGTAAATAGATTCTTACTACATTTACTGTCGAATTCAACACGGAGGTTTCCAGTGGAAAGCTGTGAAATGACGAAAATACTGGTAATGTTTACAAGTACGGGTACTTCTGGTGGCGTTTTCACGGGACTGTGCTTTCAAATATTAAGAGTTCATGTTTACAGAGCTCAGCATTGGTGTCTAAAGCCTTTGAATCACGAGAATAGTTTTTGTGTTTACAATTTAGGAGGATTGGCTTTGGCGTTTTTTTTGTGTGAATCAGTCAAAATGGTGGCGGTTCCAGTAAATACTTCTAAGCAAACTGTCTAATTGTGGTAAAACTGTTAAAATACACAATGAGAGTTCCCAGAAATGATTAAGAACGTGTAATAAACCCCTCAAGAACACGTAAATAGATTCTTGCTACATTTACTGTCGAATTCAATCACGGAGGTTTCCAGTGGAAAGCTTTCAAATGACGAAAATACTGGTAATGTTTACAAGTCCGGGTACTTCGGGTGGCGTTTTCACGGGACTGTGCTTTCAATTATTACGAGTTCATGTTTACAGAGCTCAGAATTGGTGTCTAAAGCCGTTGAATCACGAGAATAGTTTTTGTGTTTACAATTTAGGAGGATTGGCTTTGGCGTTTTTTTTGTGTGAATCAGTTAAAATGGTGGCGGTTCCAGTAAATACTTCTAAGCAAACTGTCTAATTGTGGTAAAACTGTAAAATACACAATGAGAGTTCCCAGAAATGATTAAGAACGTGTAATAAACATCTCAAGTACACGTAAATAGATTCTTACTACATTTACTGTCGAATTCAATCACGGAGGTTTCCAGTGGAAAGCTGTGAAATGACGAAATTACTGGTAATGTTTACAAGTCCGGGTACTTCTGGTGGCGTTTTCACGGGACTGTGCTTTCAAATATTAAGAGTTCATGTTTACAGAGCTCAGAATTGGTGTCTAAAGCCTTTGAATCACGAGAATATTTTTTGTGTTTACAATTTAGGAGGATTGGCTTTGGCGTTTTTTTTTGTGTGAATCAGTTAAAATGGTGGCGGTTCCAGTAAACAGTTCTAAGCAAATTGTCTAATTGTGGTAAAACTGTTAAAATACACAATGAGAGTTCCCAGAAATGATTAAGAACGTGTAATAAACATCTCAAGTACACGTAAATAGATTCTTACTACATTTACTGTCGAATTCAACACGGAGGTTTCCAGTGGAAAGCTGTGAAATGACGAAAATACTGGTAATGTTTACAAGTCCGGGTACTTCTGGTGGCGTTTTCACGGGACTGTGCTTTCAATTATTAGGAGTTCATGTTTACAGAGCTCAGAATTGGTGTCTAAAGCCTTTGAATCACGAGAATAGTTTTTGTGTTTACAATTTAGGAGGATTGGCTTTGGCGTTTTTTTTGTGTGAATCAGTTAAAATGGTGGCGGTTCCAGTAAATACTTCTAAGCAAACTGTCTAATTGTGGTAAAACTGTTAAAATACACAATGAGAGTTCCCAGAAATGATTAAGAACATGTAATAAACCCCTCAAGTACACGTAAATAGATTCTTACTACATTTACTGTCGAATTCAACACGGAGGTTTCCAGTGGAAAGCTGTGAAATGACGAAAATACTGGTAATGTTTACAAGTACGGGTACTTCTGGTGGCGTTTTCACGGGACTGTGCTTTCAAATATTAAGAGTTCATGTTTACAGAGCTCAGAATTGGTGTCTAAAGCCTTTGAATCACGAGAATAGTTTTTGTGTTTACAATTTAGGAGGATTGGCTTTGGCGTTTTTTTTGTGTGAATCAGTCAAAATGGTGGCGGTTCCAGTAAATACTTCTAAGCAAACTGTCTAATTGTGGTAAAACTGTTAAAATACACAATGAGAGTTCCCAGAAATGATTAAGAACGTGTAATAAACATCTCAAGTACACGTAAATAGATTCTTACTACATTTACTGTCGAATTCAACACGGAGGTTTCCAGTGGAAAGCTGTGAAATGACGAAAATACTGGTAATGTTTACAAGTACGGGTACTTCTGGTGGCGTTTTCACGGGACTGTGCTTTCAAATATTAAGAGTTCATGTTTACAGAGCTAAGAATTGGTGTCTAAAGCCTTTGAATCACGAGAATAGTTTTTGTGTTTACAATTTAGGAGGTTTGGCTTTGGCGTTTTTTTTGTGTGAATCAGTCAAAATGGTGGCGGTTCCAGTAAATACTTCTAAGCAAACTGTCTAATTGTGGTAAAACTGTTAAAATACACAATGAGAGTTCCCAGAAATGATTAAGAACGTGTAATAAACATCTCAAGTACACGTAAATAGATTCTTACTACATTTACTGTCGAATTCAACACGGAGGTTTCCAGTGGAAAGCTGTGAAATGATGAAAATACTGGTAATGTTTACAAGTACGGGTACTTCTGGTGGCGTTTTCACGGGACTGTGCTTTCAAATATTAAGAGTTCATGTTTACAGAGCTAAGAATTGGTGTCTAAAGCCTTTGAATCACGAGAAATTTTTTGTGTTTACAATTTAGGAGGATTGGCTTTGGCTTTTTTTTGTGTGAATCAGTTAAAATGGTCGCGGTTCCAGTAAATACTTCTAAGCAAACTGTCTAATTGTGGTAAAACTGTTAAAATACACAATGAGAGTTCCCAGAAATGATTAAGAACGTGTAATAAACCCCTCAAGTACACGTAAATAGATTCTTACTACATTTACTGTCGAATTCAATCACGGAGGTTTCCAGTGGAAAGCTGTGAAATGACGAAAATACTGGTAATGTTTACAAGTCCGGGTACTTCTGGTGGCGTTTTCACGGGACTGTGCTTTCAATTATTACGAGTTCATGTTTACAGAGCTCAGAATTGGTGTCTAAAGCCTTTGAATCACGAGAATAGTTTTTGTGTTTACAATTTAGGAGGATTGGCTTTGGCGTTTTTTTTGTGTGAATCAGTTAAAATGGTGGCGGTTCCAGTAAATACTTCTAAGCAAACTGTCTAATTGTGGTAAAACTGTTAAAATACACAATGAGAGTTCCCAGAAATGATTCAGAACGTGTAATAAACATCTCAAGTACACGTAAATAGATTCTTACTACATTTACTGTCGAATTAAACACGGAGGTTTCCAGTGGAAAGCTGTGAAATGACGAAAATACTGGTAATGTTTACAAGTACGGGTACTTCTGGTGGCGTTTTCACGGGACTGTGCTTTCAAATATTAAGAGTTCATGTTTACAGAGCTCAGAATTGGTGTCTAAAGCCTTTGAATCACGAGAATAGTTTTTGTGTTTACAATTTAGGAGGATTGGCTTTGGCGTTTTTTTTGTGTGAATCAGTTAAAATGGTGGCGGTTCCAGTAAATACTTCTAAGCAAACTGTCTAATTGTGGTAAAACTGTTAAAATACACAATGAGATTTCCCAGAAATGATTAAGAACGTGTAATAAACATCTCAAGTACACGTAAATAGATTCTTACTACATTTACTGTCGAATTCAACACGGAGGTTTCCAGTGGAAAGCTGTGAAATGACGAAAATACTGGTAATGTTTACAAGTCCGGGTACTTCTGGTGGCGTTTTCACGGGACTGTGCTTTCAATTATTACGAGTTCATGTTTACAGAGCTCAGAATTGGTGTCTAAAGCCTTTGAATCACGAGAATAGTTTTTGTGTTTACAATTTAGGAGGATTGGCTTTGGCGTTTTTTTTGTGTGAATCAGTTAAAATGGTGGCGGTTCCAGTAAATACTTCTAAGCAAACTGTCTAATTGTGGTAAAACTGTTAAAATACACAATGAGAGTTCCCAGAAATGATTAAGAACGTGTAATAAACATCTCAAGTACACGTAAATAGATTCTTACTACATTTACTGTCGAATTCAACACGGAGGTTTCCAGTGGAAAGCTGTGAAATGATGAAAATACTGGTAATGTTTACAAGTACGGGTACTTCTGTTGGCGTTTTCACGGGACTGTGCTTTCAAATATTAAGAGTTCATGTTTACAGAGCTAAGAATTGGTGTCTAAAGCCTTTGAATCACGAGAAATTTTTTGTGTTTACAATTTAGGAGGATTGGCTTTGGCGTTTTTTTTGTGTGAATCAGTTAAAATGGTGGCGGTTCCAGTAAATACTTCTAAGCAAACTGTCTAATTGTGGTAATACTGTTAAAATACACAATGAGAGTTCCCAGAAATGATTAAGAACGTGTAATAAACCCCTCAAGTACATGTAAATAGATTCTTACTACATTTACTGTCGAATTCAACACGGAGGTTTCCAGTGGAAAGCTGTGAAATGACGAAAATACTGGTAATGTTTACAAGTACGGGTACTTCTGGTGGCGTTTTCACGGGACTGTGCTTTCAAATATTAAGAGTTCATGTTTACAGAGCTCAGCATTGGTGTCTAAAGCCTTTGAATCACGAGAATAGTTTTTGTGTTTACAATTTAGGAGGATTGGCTTTGGCGTTTTTTTTGTGTGAATCAGTCAAAATGGTGGCGGTTCCAGTAAATACTTCTAAGCAAACTGTCTAATTGTGGTAAAACTGTTAAAATACACAATGAGAGTTCCCAGAAATGATTAAGAACGTGTAATAAACCCCTCAAGAACACGTAAATAGATTCTTGCTACATTTACTGTCGAATTCAATCACGGAGGTTTCCAGTGGAAAGCTTTCAAATGACGAAAATACTGGTAATGTTTACAAGTCCGGGTACTTCTGGTGGCGTTTTCACGGGACTGTGCTTTCAATTATTAGGAGTTCATGTTTACAGAGCTCAGAATTGGTGTCTAAAGCCTTTGAATCACGAGAATAGTTTTTGTGTTTACAATTTAGGAGGATTGGCTTTGGCGTTTTTTTTGTGTGAATCAGTTAAAATGGTGGCGGTTCCAGTAAATACTTCTAAGCAAACTGTCTAATTGTGGTAAAACTGTTAAAATACACAATGAGATTTCCCAGAAATGATTAAGAACGTGTAATAAACATCTCAAGTACACGTAAATAGATTCTTACTACATTTACTGTCGAATTAAACACGGAGTTTTCCAGTGGAAAGCTGTGAAATGACGAAAATACTGGTAATGTTTACAAGTCCGGGTACTTCTGGTGGCGTTTTCACGGGACTGTGCTTTCAATTATTACGAGTTCATGTTTACAGAGCTCAGAATTGGTGTCTAAAACCTTTGAATCACGAGAATAGTTTTTGTGTTTACAATTTAGGAGGATTGGCTTTGGCGTTTTTTTTGTGTGAATCAGTTAAAATGGTGGCGGTTCCAGTAAATACTTCTAAGCAAACTGTCTAATTGTGGTAAAACTGTTAAAATACACAATGAGAGTTCCCAGAAATGATTAAGAACATGTAATAAACCCCTCAAGTACAAGTAAATAGATTCTTACTACATTTACTGTCGAATTCAACACGGAGGTTTCCAGTGGAAAGCTGTGAAATGATGAAAATACTGGTAATGTTTACAAGTACGGGTACTTCTGGTGGCGTTTTCACGGGACTGTGCTTTCAAATATTAAGAGTTCATGTTTACAGAGCTAAGAATTGGTGTCTAAAGCCTTTGAATCACGAGAAATTTTTTGTGTTTACAATTTAGGAGGATTGGCTTTGGCGTTTTTTTTGTGTGAATCAGTCAAAATGGTGGCGGTTCCAGTAAATACTTCTAAGCAAACTGTCTAATTGTGGTAATACTGTTAAAATACACAATGAGAGTTCCCAGAAATGATTAAGAACGTGTAATAAACCCCTCAAGTACACGTAAATAGATTCTTACTACATTTACTGTCGAATTCAACACGGAGGTTTCCAGTGGAAAGCTGTGAAATGACGAAAATACTGGTAATGTTTACAAGTACGGGTACTTCTGGTGGCGTTTTCACGGGACTGTGCTTTCAAATATTAAGAGTTCATGTTTACAGAGCTCAGCATTGGTGTCTAAAGCCTTTGAATCACGAGAATAGTTTTTGTGTTTACAATTTAGGAGGATTGGCTTTGGCGTTTTTTTTGTGTGAATCAGTCAAAATGGTGGCGGTTCCAGTAAATACTTCTAAGCAAACTGTCTAATTGTGGTAAAACTGTTAAAATACACAATGAGAGTTCCCAGAAATGATTAAGAACGTGTAATAAACCCCTCAAGAACACGTAAATAGATTCTTGCTACATTTACTGTCGAATTCAATCACGGAGGTTTCCAGTGGAAAGCTTTCAAATGACGAAAATACTGGTAATGTTTACAAGTCCGGGTACTTCTGGTGGCGTTTTCACGGGACTGTGCTTTCAATTATTAGGAGTTCATGTTTACAGAGCTCAGAATTGGTGTCTAAAGCCTTTGAATCACGAGAATAGTTTTTGTGTTTACAATTTAGGAGGATTGGCTTTGGCGTTTTTTTTGTGTGAATCAGTTAAAATGGTGGCGGTTCCAGTAAATACTTCTAAGCAAACTGTCTGTGGTAAAACTGTTAAAATACACAATGAGATTTCCCAGAAATGATTAAGAACGTGTAATAAACATCTCAAGTACACGTAAATAGATTCTTACTACATTTACTGTCGAATTAAACACGGAGGTTTCCAGTGGAAAGCTGTGAAATGACGAAAATACTGGTAATGTTTACAAGTCCGGGTACTTCTGGTGGCGTTTTCACGGGACTGTGCTTTCAATTATTACGAGTTCATGTTTACAGAGCTCAGAATTGGTGTCTAAAACCTTTGAATCACGAGAATAGTTTTTGTGTTTACAATTTAGGAGGATTGGCTTTGGCGTTTTTTTTTGTGTGAATCAGTTAAAATGGTGGCGGTTCCAGTAAATACTTCTAAGCAAACTGTCTAATTGTGGTAAAACTGTTAAAATACACAATGAGAGTTCCCAGAAATGATTAAGAACATGTAATAAACCCCTCAAGTACACGTAAATAGATTCTTACTACATTTACTGTCGAATTCAACACGGAGGTTTCCAGTGGAAAGCTGTGAAATGACGAAAATACTGGTAATGTTTACAAGTACGGGTACTTCTGGTGGCGTTTTCACGGGACTGTGCTTTCAAATATTAAGAGTTCATGTTTACAGAGCTCAGAATTGGTGTCTAAAGCCTTTGAATCACGAGAATAGTTTTTGTGTTTACAATTTAGGAGGATTGGCTTTGGCGTTTTTTTTGTGTGAATCAGTTAAAATGGTGGCGGTTCCAGTAAATACTTCTAAGCAAACTGTCTAATTGTGGTAAAACTGTTAAAATACACAATGAGATTTCCCAGAAATGATTAAGAACGTGTAATAAACATCTCAAGTACACGTAAATAGATTCTTACTACATTTACTGTCGAATTAAACACGGAGGTTTCCAGTGGAAAGCTGTGAAATGACGAAAATACTGGTAATGTTTACAAGTCCGGGTACTTCTGGTGGCGTTTTCACGGGACTGTGCTTTCAATTATTACGAGTTCATGTTTACAGAGCTCAGAATTGGTGTCTAAAACCTTTGAATCACGAGAATAGTTTTTGTGTTTACAATTTAGGAGGATTGGCTTTGGCGTTTTTTTTGTGTGAATCAGTTAAAATGGTGGCGGTTCCAGTAAATACTTCTAAGCAAACTGTCTAATTGTGGTAAAACTGTTAAAATACACAATGAGAGTTCCCAGAAATGATTAAGAACATGTAATAAACCCCTCAAGTACACGTAAATAGATTCTTACTACATTTACTGTCGAATTCAACACGGAGGTTTCCAGTGGAAAGCTGTGAAATGACGAAAATACTGGTAATGTTTACAAGTACGGGTACTTCTGGTGGCGTTTTCACGGGACTGTGCTTTCAAATATTAAGAGTTCATGTTTACAGAGCTCAGAATTGGTGTCTAAAGCCTTTGAATCACGAGAATAGTTTTTGTGTTTACAATTTAGGAGGATTGGCTTTGGCGTTTTTTTTGTGTGAATCAGTCAAAATGGTGGCGGTTCCAGTAAATACTTCTAAGCAAACTGTCTAATTGTGGTAAAACTGTTAAAATACACAATGAGAGTTCCCAGAAATGATTAAGAACGTGTAATAAACATCTCAAGTACACGTAAATAGATTCTTACTACATTTACTGTCGAATTCAACACGGAGGTTTCCAGTGGAAAGCTGTGAAATGACGAAAATACTGGTAATGTTTACAAGTACGGGTACTTCTGGTGGCGTTTTCACGGGACTGTGCTTTCAAATATTAAGAGTTCATGTTTACAGAGCTAAGAATTGGTGTCTAAAGCCTTTGAATCACGAGAATAGTTTTTGTGTTTACAATTTAGGAGGTTTGGCTTTGGCGTTTTTTTTGTGTGAATCAGTCAAAATGGTGGCGGTTCCAGTAAATACTTCTAAGCAAACTGTCTAATTGTGGTAAAACTGTTAAAATACACAATGAGAGTTCCCAGAAATGATTAAGAACGTGTAATAAACATCTCAAGTACACGTAAATAGATTCTTACTACATTTACTGTCGAATTCAACACGGAGGTTTCCAGTGGAAAGCTGTGAAATGATGAAAATACTGGTAATGTTTACAAGTACGGGTACTTCTGGTGGCGTTTTCACGGGACTGTGCTTTCAAATATTAAGAGTTCATGTTTACAGAGCTAAGAATTGGTGTCTAAAGCCTTTGAATCACGAGAAATTTTTTGTGTTTACAATTTAGGAGGATTGGCTTTGGCGTTTTTTTTGTGTGAATCAGTTAAAATGGTGGCGGTTCCAGTAAATACTTCTAAGCAAACTGTCTAATTGTGGTAATACTGTTAAAATACACAATGAGAGTTCCCAGAAATGATTAAGAACGTGTAATAAACCCCTCAAGTACACGTAAATAGATGCTTACTACATTTACTGTCGAATTCAATCACGGAGGTTTCCAGTGGAAAGCTGTGAAATGACGAAAATACTGGTAATGTTTACAAGTCCGGGTACTTCGGGTGGCGTTTTCATGGGACTGTGCTTTCAAATATTAAGAGTTCATGTTTACAGAGCTAAGAATTGGTGTCTAAAGCCTTTGAATCACGAGAATAGTTTTTGTGTTTACAATTTAGGAGGATTGGCTTTGGCTTTTTTTTGTGTGAATCAGTTAAAATGGTCGCGGTTCCAGTAAATACTTCTAAGCAAACTGTCTAATTGTGGTAAAACTGTTAAAATACACAATGAGAGTTCCCAGAAATGATTAAGAACGTGTAATAAACCCCTCAAGTACACGTAAATAGATTCTTACTACATTTACTGTCGAATTCAATCACGGAGGTTTCCAGTGGAAAGCTGTGAAATGACGAAAATACTGGTAATGTTTACAAGTCCGGGTACTTCGGGTGGCGTTTTCACGGGACTGTGCTTTCAATTATTACGAGTTCATGTTTACAGAGCTCAGAATTGGTGTCTAAAGCCTTTGAATCACGAGAATAGTTTTTGTGTTTACAATTTAGGAGGATTGGCTTTGGCGTTTTTTTTTGTGTGAATCAGTTAAAATGGTGGCGGTTCCAGTAAATACTTCTAAGCAAACTGTCTAATTGTGGTAAAACTGTTAAAATACACAATGAGAGTTCCCAGAAATGATTAAGAACGTGTAATAAACATCTCAAGTACACGTAAATAGATTCTTACTACATTTACTGTCGAATTAAACACGGAGGTTTCCAGTGGAAAGCTGTGAAATGACGAAAATACTGGTAATGTTTACAAGTACGGGTACTTCTGGTGGCGTTTTCACGGGACTGTGCTTTCAAATATTAAGAGTTCATGTTTACAGAGCTCAGAATTGGTGTCTAAAGCCTTTGAATCACGAGAATAGTTTTTGTGTTTACAATTTAGGAGGATTGGCTTTGGCGTTTTTTTTGTGTGAATCAGTTAAAATGGTGGCGGTTCCAGTAAATACTTCTAAGCAAACTGTCTAATTGTGGTAAAACTGTTAAAATACACAATGAGAGTTCCCAGAAATGATTAAGAACGTGTAATAAACATCTCAAGTACACGTAAATAGATTCTTACTACATTTACTGTCGAATTCAACACGGAGGTTTCCAGTGGAAAGCTGTGAAATGATGAAAATACTGGTAATGTTTACAAGTACGGGTACTTCTGGTGGCGTTTTCACGGGACTGTGCTTTCAAATATTAAGAGTTCATGTTTACAGAGCTAAGAATTGGTGTCTAAAGCCTTTGAATCACGAGAAATTTTTTGTGTTTACAATTTAGGAGGATTGGCTTTGGCGTTTTTTTTGTGTGAATCAGTTAAAATGGTGGCGGTTCCAGTAAATACTTCTAAGCAAACTGTCTAATTGTGGTAATACTGTTAAAATACACAATGAGAGTTCCCAGAAATGATTAAGAACGTGTAATAAACATCTCAAGTACACGTAAATAGATGCTTACTACATTTACTGTCGAATTCAACACGGAGGTTTCCAGTGGAAAGCTGTGAAATGACGAAAATACTGGTAATGTTTACAAGTCCGGGTACTTCTGGTGGCGTTTTCACGGGACTGTGCTTTCAATTATTAGGAGTTCATGTTTACAGAGCTAAGAATTGGTGTCTAAAGCCTTTGAATCACGAGAATAGTTTTTGTGTTTACAATTTAGGAGGATTGGCTTTGGCGTTTTTTTTGTGTGAATCAGTTAAAATGGTGGCGGTTCCAGTAAATACTTCTAAGCAAACTGTCTAATTGTGGTAAAACTGTTAAAATACACAATGAGATTTCCCAGAAATGATTAAGAACGTGTAATAAACATCTCAAGTACACGTAAATAGATTCTTACTACATTTACTGTCGAATTAAACACGGAGGTTTCCAGTGGAAAGCTGTGAAATGACGAAAATACTGGTAATGTTTACAAGTCCGGGTACTTCTGGTGGCGTTTTCACGGGACTGTGCTTTCAATTATTACGAGTTCATGTTTACAGAGCTCAGAATTGGTGTCTAAAACCTTTGAATCACGAGAATAGTTTTTGTGTTTACAATTTAGGAGGATTGGCTTTGGCGTTTTTTTTGTGTGAATCAGTTAAAATGGTGGCGGTTCCAGTAAATACTTCTAAGCAAACTGTCTAATTGTGGTAAAACTGTTAAAATACACAATGAGAGTTCCCAGAAATGATTAAGAACATGTAATAAACCCCTCAAGTACACGTAAATAGATTCTTACTACATTTACTGTCGAATTCAACACGGAGGTTTCCAGTGGAAAGCTGTGAAATGACGAAAATACTGGTAATGTTTACAAGTCCGGGTACTTCTGGTGGCGTTTTCACGGGACTGTGCTTTCAATTATTACGAGTTCATGTTTACAGAGCTCAGAATTGGTGTCTAAAGCCTTTGAATCACGAGAATAGTTTTTGTGTTTACAATTTAGGAGGATTGGCTTTGGCTTTTTTTTGTGTGAATCAGTTAAAATGGTGGCGGTTCCAGTAAATACTTCTAAGCAAACTGTCTAATTGTGGTAAAACTGTTAAAATACACAATGAGAGTTCCCAGAAATGATTAAGAACATGTAATAAACCCCTCAAGTACACGTAAATAGATTCTTACTACATTTACTGTCGAATTCAACACGGAGGTTTCCAGTGGAAAGCTGTGAAATGACGAAAATACTGGTAATGTTTACAAGTACGGGTACTTCTGGTGGCGTTTTCACGGGACTGTGCTTTCAAATATTAAGAGTTCATGTTTACAGAGCTCAGAATTGGTGTCTAAAGCCTTTGAATCACGAGAATAGTTTTTGTGTTTACAATATAGGAGGATTGGCTTTGGCGTTTTTTTTGTGTGAATCAGTCAAAATGGTGGCGGTTCCAGTAAATACTTCTAAGCAAACTGTCTAATTGTGGTAAAACTGTTAAAATACACAATGAGAGTTCCCAGAAATGATTAAGAACGTGTAATAAACCCCTCAAGTACACGTAAATAGATTCTTACTACATTTACTGTCGAATTCAACACGGAGGTTTCCAGTGGAAAGCTGTGAAATGACGAAAATACTGGTAATGTTTACAAGTACGGGTACTTCTGGTGGCGTTTTCACGGGACTGTGCTTTCAAATATTAAGAGTTCATGTTTACAGAGCTCAGCATTGGTGTCTAAAGCCTTTGAATCACGAGAATAGTTTTTGTGTTTACAATTTAGGAGGATTGGCTTTGGCGTTTTTTTTGTGTGAATCAGTCAAAATGGTGGCGGTTCCAGTAAATACTTCTAAGCAAACTGTCTAATTGTGGTAAAACTGTTAAAATACACAATGAGAGTTCCCAGAAATGATTAAGAACGTGTAATAAACCCCTCAAGAACACGTAAATAGATTCTTGCTACATTTACTGTCGAATTCAATCACGGAGGTTTCCAGTGGAAAGCTTTCAAATGACGAAAATACTGGTAATGTTTACAAGTCCGGGTACTTCGGGTGGCGTTTTCACGGGACTGTGCTTTCAATTATTACGAGTTCATGTTTACAGAGCTCAGAATTGGTGTCTAAAGCCGTTGAATCACGAGAATAGTTTTTGTGTTTACAATTTAGGAGGATTGGCTTTGGCGTTTTTTTTGTGTGAATCAGTTAAAATGGTGGCGGTTCCAGTAAATACTTCTAAGCAAACTGTCTAATTGTGGTAAAACTGTAAAATACACAATGAGAGTTCCCAGAAATGATTAAGAACGTGTAATAAACATCTCAAGTACACGTAAATAGATTCTTACTACATTTACTGTCGAATTCAATCACGGAGGTTTCCAGTGGAAAGCTGTGAAATGACGAAATTACTGGTAATGTTTACAAGTCCGGGTACTTCTGGTGGCGTTTTCACGGGACTGTGCTTTCAAATATTAAGAGTTCATGTTTACAGAGCTCAGAATTGGTGTCTAAAGCCTTTGAATCACGAGAATATTTTTTGTGTTTACAATTTAGGAGGATTGGCTTTGGCGTTTTTTTTTGTGTGAATCAGTTAAAATGGTGGCGGTTCCAGTAAACAGTTCTAAGCAAATTGTCTAATTGTGGTAAAACTGTTAAAATACACAATGAGAGTTCCCAGAAATGATTAAGAACGTGTAATAAACATCTCAAGTACACGTAAATAGATTCTTACTACATTTACTGTCGAATTCAACACGGAGGTTTCCAGTGGAAAGCTGTGAAATGACGAAAATACTGGTAATGTTTACAAGTCCGGGTACTTCTGGTGGCGTTTTCACGGGACTGTGCTTTCAATTATTAGGAGTTCATGTTTACAGAGCTCAGAATTGGTGTCTAAAGCCTTTGAATCACGAGAATAGTTTTTGTGTTTACAATTTAGGAGGATTGGCTTTGGCGTTTTTTTTGTGTGAATCAGTTAAAATGGTGGCGGTTCCAGTAAATACTTCTAAGCAAACTGTCTAATTGTGGTAAAACTGTTAAAATACACAATGAGATTTCCCAGAAATGATTAAGAACGTGTAATAAACATCTCAAGTACACGTAAATAGATTCTTACTACATTTACTGTCGAATTAAACACGGAGGTTTCCAGTGGAAAGCTGTGAAATGACGAAAATACTGGTAATGTTTACAAGTCCGGGTACTTCTGGTGGCGTTTTCACGGGACTGTGCTTTCAATTATTACGAGTTCATGTTTACAGAGCTCAGAATTGGTGTCTAAAACCTTTGAATCACGAGAATAGTTTTTGTGTTTACAATTTAGGAGGATTGGCTTTGGCGTTTTTTTTGTGTGAATCAGTTAAAATGGTGGCGGTTCCAGTAAATACTTCTAAGCAAACTGTCTAATTGTGGTAAAACTGTTAAAATACACAATGAGAGTTCCCAGAAATGATTAAGAACATGTAATAAACCCCTCAAGTACACGTAAATAGATTCTTACTACATTTACTGTCGAATTCAACACGGAGGTTTCCAGTGGAAAGCTGTGAAATGACGAAAATACTGGTAATGTTTACAAGTACGGGTACTTCTGGTGGCGTTTTCACGGGACTGTGCTTTCAAATATTAAGAGTTCATGTTTACAGAGCTCAGAATTGGTGTCTAAAGCCTTTGAATCACGAGAATAGTTTTTGTGTTTACAATTTAGGAGGATTGGCTTTGGCGTTTTTTTTGTGTGAATCAGTCAAAATGGTGGCGGTTCCAGTAAATACTTCTAAGCAAACTGTCTAATTGTGGTAAAACTGTTAAAATACACAATGAGAGTTCCCAGAAATGATTAAGAACGTGTAATAAACATCTCAAGTACACGTAAATAGATTCTTACTACATTTACTGTCGAATTCAACACGGAGGTTTCCAGTGGAAAGCTGTGAAATGACGAAAATACTGGTAATGTTTACAAGTACGGGTACTTCTGGTGGCGTTTTCACGGGACTGTGCTTTCAAATATTAAGAGTTCATGTTTACAGAGCTAAGAATTGGTGTCTAAAGCCTTTGAATCACGAGAATAGTTTTTGTGTTTACAATTTAGGAGGTTTGGCTTTGGCGTTTTTTTTGTGTGAATCAGTCAAAATGGTGGCGGTTCCAGTAAATACTTCTAAGCAAACTGTCTAATTGTGGTAAAACTGTTAAAATACACAATGAGAGTTCCCAGAAATGATTAAGAACGTGTAATAAACATCTCAAGTACACGTAAATAGATTCTTACTACATTTACTGTCGAATTCAACACGGAGGTTTCCAGTGGAAAGCTGTGAAATGATGAAAATACTGGTAATGTTTACAAGTACGGGTACTTCTGGTGGCGTTTTCACGGGACTGTGCTTTCAAATATTAAGAGTTCATGTTTACAGAGCTAAGAATTGGTGTCTAAAGCCTTTGAATCACGAGAAATTTTTTGTGTTTACAATTTAGGAGGAATGGCTTTGGCGTTTTTTTTGTGTGAATCAGTTAAAATGGTGGCGGTTCCAGTAAATACTTCTAAGCAAACTGTCTAATTGTGGTAATACTGTTAAAATACACAATGAGAGTTCCCAGAAATGATTAAGAACGTGTAATAAACCCCTCAAGTACACGTAAATAGATGCTTACTACATTTACTGTCGAATTCAATCACGGAGGTTTCCAGTGGAAAGCTGTGAAATGACGAAAATACTGGTAATGTTTACAAGTCCGGGTACTTCGGGTGGCGTTTTCATGGGACTGTGCTTTCAAATATTAAGAGTTCATGTTTACAGAGCTAAGAATTGGTGTCTAAAGCCTTTGAATCACGAGAATAGTTTTTGTGTTTACAATTTAGGAGGATTGGCTTTGGCTTTTTTTTGTGTGAATCAGTTAAAATGGTCGCGGTTCCAGTAAATACTTCTAAGCAAACTGTCTAATTGTGGTAAAACTGTTAAAATACACAATGAGAGTTCCCAGAAATGATTAAGAACGTGTAATAAACCCCTCAAGTACACGTAAATAGATTCTTACTACATTTACTGTCGAATTCAATCACGGAGGTTTCCAGTGGAAAGCTGTGAAATGACGAAAATACTGGTAATGTTTACAAGTCCGGGTACTTCGAGTGGCGTTTTCACGGGACTGTGCTTTCAATTATTACGAGTTCATGTTTACAGAGCTCAGAATTGGTGTCTAAAGCCTTTGAATCACGAGAATAGTTTTTGTGTTTACAATTTAGGAGGATTGGCTTTGGCGTTTTTTTTGTGTGAATCAGTTAAAATGGTGGCGGTTCCAGTAAATACTTCTAAGCAAACTGTCTAATTGTGGTAAAACTGTTAAAATACACAATGAGAGTTCCCAGAAATGATTAAGAACGTGTAATAAACATCTCAAGTACACGTAAATAGATTCTTACTACATTTACTGTCGAATTAAACACGGAGGTTTCCAGTGGAAAGCTGTGAAATGACGAAAATACTGGTAATGTTTACAAGTACGGGTACTTCTGGTGGCGTTTTCACGGGACTGTGCTTTCAAATATTAAGAGTTCATGTTTACAGAGCTCAGAATTGGTGTCTAAAGCCTTTGAATCACGAGAATAGTTTTTGTGTTTACAATTTAGGAGGATTGGCTTTGGCGTTTTTTTTGTGTGAATCAGTTAAAATGGTGGCGGTTCCAGTAAATACTTCTAAGCAAACTGTCTAATTGTGGTAAAACTGTTAAAATACACAATGAGATTTCCCAGAAATGATTAAGAACGTGTAATAAACATCTCAAGTACACGTAAATAGATTCTTACTACATTTAC
Source organism: Myotis daubentonii (assembly GCF_963259705.1). NCBI lineage: Eukaryota > Metazoa > Chordata > Mammalia > Chiroptera > Vespertilionidae > Myotis > Myotis daubentonii. Next base: position 176,563 of record NW_026775509.1, on the reverse strand, counting down.
TGTCGAATTAAACACGGAGGTTTCCAGTGGAAAGCTGTGAAATGACGAAAATACTGGTAATGTTTACAAGTCCGGGTACTTCTGGTGGCGTTTTCACGGGACTGTGCTTTCAATTATTACGAGTTCATGTTTACAGAGCTCAGAATTGGTGTCTAAAGCCTTTGAATCACGAGAATAGTTTTTGTGTTTACAATTTAGGAGGATTGGCTTTGGCGTTTTTTTTGTGTGAATCAGTTAAAATGGTGGCGGTTCCAGTAAATACTTCTAAGCAAACTGTCTAATTGTGGTAAAACTGTTAAAATACACAATGAGAGTTCCCAGAAATGATTAAGAACGTGTAATAAACATCTCAAGTACACGTAAATAGATTCTTACTACATTTACTGTCGAATTCAACACGGAGGTTTCCAGTGGAAAGCTGTGAAATGATGAAAATACTGGTAATGTTTACAAGTACGGGTACTTCTGGTGGCGTTTTCACGGGACTGTGCTTTCAAATATTAAGAGTTCATGTTTACAGAGCTAAGAATTGGTGTCTAAAGCCTTTGAATCACGAGAAATTTTTTGTGTTTACAATTTAGGAGGATTGGCTTTGGCGTTTTTTTTGTGTGAATCAGTTAAAATGGTGGCGGTTCCAGTAAATACTTCTAAGCAAACTGTCTAATTGTGGTAATACTGTTAAAATACACAATGAGAGTTCCCAGAAATGATTAAGAACGTGTAATAAACCCCTCAAGTACACGTAAATAGATTCTTACTACATTTACTTTCGAATTCAACACGGAGGTTTCCAGTGGAAAGCTGTGAAATGACGAAAATACTGGTAATGTTTACAAGTACGGGTACTTCTGGTGGCGTTTTCACGGGACTGTGCTTTCAAATATTAAGAGTTCATGTTTACAGAGCTCAGCATTGGTGTCTAAAGCCTTTGAATCACGAGAATAGTTTTTGTGTTTACAATTTAGGAGGATTGGCTTTGGCGTTTTTTTTGTGTGAATCAGTCAAAATGGTGGCGGTTCCAGTAAATACTTCTAAGCAAACTGTCTAATTGTGGTAAAACTGTTAAAATACACAATGAGAGTTCCCAGAAATGATTAAGAACGTGTAATAAACCCCTCAAGAACACGTAAATAGATTCTTGCTACATTTACTGTCGAATTCAATCACGGAGGTTTCCAGTGGAAAGCTTTCAAATGACGAAAATACTGGTAATGTTTACAAGTCCGGGTACTTCTGGTGGCGTTTTCACGGGACTGTGCTTTCAATTATTAGGAGTTCATGTTTACAGAGCTCAGAATTGGTGTCTAAAGCCTTTGAATCACGAGAATAGTTTTTGTGTTTACAATTTAGGAGGATTGGCTTTGGCGTTTTTTTTGTGTGAATCAGTTAAAATGGTGGCGGTTCCAGTAAATACTTCTAAGCAAACTGTCTAATTGTGGTAAAACTGTTAAAATACACAATGAGATTTCCCAGAAATGATTAAGAACGTGTAATAAACATCTCAAGTACACGTAAATAGATTCTTACTACATTTACTGTCGAATTAAACACGGAGGTTTCCAGTGGAAAGCTGTGAAATGACGAAAATACTGGTAATGTTTACAAGTCCGGGTACTTCTGGTGGCGTTTTCACGGGACTGTGCTTTCAATTATTACGAGTTCATGTTTACAGAGCTCAGAATTGGTGTCTAAAACCTTTGAATCACGAGAATAGTTTTTGTGTTTACAATTTAGGAGGATTGGCTTTGGCGTTTTTTTTGTGTGAATCAGTTAAAATGGTGGCGGTTCCAGTAAATACTTCTAAGCAAACTGTCTAATTGTGGTAAAACTGTTAAAATACACAATGAGAGTTCCCAGAAATGATTAAGAACATGTAATAAACCCCTCAAGTACACGTAAATAGATTCTTACTACATTTACTGTCGAATTCAACACGGAGGTTTCCAGTGGAAAGCTGTGAAATGATGAAAATACTGGTAATGTTTACAAGTACGGGTACTTCTGGTGGCGTTTTCACGGGACTGTGCTTTCAAATATTAAGAGTTCATGTTTACAGAGCTAAGAATTGGTGTCTAAAGCCTTTGAATCACGAGAAATTTTTTGTGTTTACAATTTAGGAGGATTGGCTTTGGCGTTTTTTTTGTGTGAATCAGTTAAAATGGTGGCGGTTCCAGTAAATACTTCTAAGCAAACTGTCTAATTGTGGTAATACTGTTAAAATACACAATGAGAGTTCCCAGAAATGATTAAGAACGTGTAATAAACCCCTCAAGTACACGTAAATAGATTCTTACTACATTTACTGTCGAATTCAACACGGAGGTTTCCAGTGGAAAGCTGTGAAATGACGAAAATACTGGTAATGTTTACAAGTACGGGTACTTCTGGTGGCGTTTTCACGGGACTGTGCTTTCAAATATTAAGAGTTCATGTTTACAGAGCTCAGCATTGGTGTCTAAAGCCTTTGAATCACGAGAATAGTTTTTGTGTTTACAATTTAGGAGGATTGGCTTTGGCGTTTTTTTTGTGTGAATCAGTCAAAATGGTGGCGGTTCCAGTAAATACTTCTAAGCAAACTGTCTAATTGTGGTAAAACTGTTAAAATACACAATGAGAGTTCCCAGAAATGATTAAGAACGTGTAATAAACCCCTCAAGAACACGTAAATAGATTCTTGCTACATTTACTGTCGAATTCAATCACGGAGGTTTCCAGTGGAAAGCTTTCAAATGACGAAAATACTGGTAATGTTTACAAGTCCGGGTACTTCTGGTGGCGTTTTCACGGGACTGTGCTTTCAATTATTAGGAGTTCATGTTTACAGAGCTCAGAATTGGTGTCTAAAGCCTTTGAATCACGAGAATAGTTTTTGTGTTTACAATTTAGGAGGATTGGCTTTGGCGTTTTTTTTGTGTGAATCAGTTAAAATGGTGGCGGTTCCAGTAAATACTTCTAAGCAAACTGTCTAATTGTGGTAAAACTGTTAAAATACACAATGAGATTTCCCAGAAATGATTAAGAACGTGTAATAAACATCTCAAGTACACGTAAATAGATTCTTACTACATTTACTGTCGAATTAAACACGGAGGTTTCCAGTGGAAAGCTGTGAAATGACGAAAATACTGGTAATGTTTACAAGTCCGGGTACTTCTGGTGGCGTTTTCACGGGACTGTGCTTTCAATTATTACGAGTTCATGTTTACAGAGCTCAGAATTGGTGTCTAAAACCTTTGAATCACGAGAATAGTTTTTGTGTTTACAATTTAGGAGGATTGGCTTTGGCGTTTTTTTTGTGTGAATCAGTTAAAATGGTGGCGGTTCCAGTAAATACTTCTAAGCAAACGGTCTAATTGTGGTAAAACTGTTAAAATACACAATGAGAGTTCCCAGAAATGATTAAGAACATGTAATAAACCCCTCAAGTACACGTAAATAGATTCTTACTACATTTACTGTCGAATTCAACACGGAGGTTTCCAGTGGAAAGCTGTGAAATGACGAAAATACTGGTAATGTTTACAAGTACGGGTACTTCTGGTGGCGTTTTCACGGGACTGTGCTTTCAAATATTAAGAGTTCATGTTTACAGAGCTCAGAATTGGTGTCTAAAGCCTTTGAATCACGAGAATAGTTTTTGTGTTTACAATTTAGGAGGATTGGCTTTGGCGTTTTTTTTGTGTGAATCAGTCAAAATGGTGGCGGTTCCAGTAAATACTTCTAAGCAAACTGTCTAATTGTGGTAAAACTGTTAAAATACACAATGAGAGTTCCCAGAAATGATTAAGAACGTGTAATAAACATCTCAAGTACACGTAAATAGATTCTTACTACATTTACTGTCGAATTCAACACGGAGGTTTCCAGTGGAAAGCTGTGAAATGACGAAAATACTGGTAATGTTTACAAGTACGGGTACTTCTGGTGGCGTTTTCACGGGACTGTGCTTTCAAATATTAAGAGTTCATGTTTACAGAGCTAAGAATTGGTGTCTAAAGCCTTTGAATCACGAGAATAGTTTTTGTGTTTACAATTTAGGAGGTTTGGCTTTGGCGTTTTTTTTGTGTGAATCAGTCAAAATGGTGGCGGTTCCAGTAAATACTTCTAAGCAAACTGTCTAATTGTGGTAAAACTGTTAAAATACACAATGAGAGTTCCCAGAAATGATTAAGAACGTGTAATAAACATCTCAAGTACACGTAAATAGATTCTTACTACATTTACTGTCGAATTCAACACGGAGGTTTCCAGTGGAAAGCTGTGAAATGATGAAAATACTGGTAATGTTTACAAGTACGGGTACTTCTGGTGGCGTTTTCACGGGACTGTGCTTTCAAATATTAAGAGTTCATGTTTACAGAGCTAAGAATTGGTGTCTAAAGCCTTTGAATCACGAGAAATTTTTTGTGTTTACAATTTAGGAGGATTGGCTTTGGCGTTTTTTTTGTGTGAATCAGTTAAAATGGTGGCGGTTCCAGTAAATACTTCTAAGCAAACTGTCTAATTGTGGTAATACTGTTAAAATACACAATGAGAGTTCCCAGAAATGATTAAGAACGTGTAATAAACCCCTCAAGTACACGTAAATAGATGCTTACTACATTTACTGTCGAATTCAATCACGGAGGTTTCCAGTGGAAAGCTGTGAAATGACGAAAATACTGGTAATGTTTACAAGTCCGGGTACTTCGGGTGGCGTTTTCATGGGACTGTGCTTTCAAATATTAAGAGTTCATGTTTACAGAGCTAAGAATTGGTGTCTAAAGCCTTTGAATCACGAGAATAGTTTTTGTGTTTACAATTTAGGAGGATTGGCTTTGGCTTTTTTTTGTGTGAATCAGTTAAAATGGTGGCGGTTCCAGTAAATACTTCTAAGCAAACTGTCTAATTGTGGTAAAACTGTTAAAATACACAATGAGATTTCCCAGAAATGATTAAGAACGTGTAATAAACATCTCAAGTACACGTAAATAGATTCTTACTACATTTACTGTCGAATTAAACACGGAGGTTTCCAGTGGAAAGCTGTGAAATGACGAAAATACTGGTAATGTTTACAAGTCCGGGTACTTCTGGTGGCGTTTTCACGGGACTGTGCTTTCAATTATTACGAGTTCATGTTTACAGAGCTCAGAATTGGTGTCTAAAACCTTTGAATCACGAGAATAGTTTTTGTGTTTACAATTTAGGAGGATTGGCTTTGGCGTTTTTTTTGTGTGAATCAGTTAAAATGGTGGCGGTTCCAGTAAATACTTCTAAGCAAACTGTCTAATTGTGGTAAAACTGTTAAAATACACAATGAGAGTTCCCAGAAATGATTAAGAACATGTAATAAACCCCTCAAGTACACGTAAATAGATTCTTACTACATTTACTGTCGAATTCAACACGGAGGTTTCCAGTGGAAAGCTGTGAAATGATGAAAATACTGGTAATGTTTACAAGTACGGGTACTTCTGGTGGCGTTTTCACGGGACTGTGCTTTCAAATATTAAGAGTTCATGTTTACAGAGCTAAGAATTGGTGTCTAAAGCCTTTGAATCACGAGAAATTTTTTGTGTTTACAATTTAGGAGGATTGGCTTTGGCGTTTTTTTTGTGTGAATCAGTTAAAATGGTGGCGGTTCCAGTAAATACTTCTAAGCAAACTGTCTAATTGTGGTAATACTGTTAAAATACACAATGAGAGTTCCCAGAAATGATTAAGAACGTGTAATAAACCCCTCAAGTACACGTAAATAGATTCTTACTACATTTACTGTCGAATTCAACACGGAGGTTTCCAGTGGAAAGCTGTGAAATGACGAAAATACTGGTAATGTTTACAAGTACGGGTACTTCTGGTGGCGTTTTCACGGGACTGTGCTTTCAAATATTAAGAGTTCATGTTTACAGAGCTCAGCATTGGTGTCTAAAGCCTTTGAATCACGAGAATAGTTTTTGTGTTTACAATTTAGGAGGATTGGCTTTGGCGTTTTTTTTGTGTGAATCAGTCAAAATGGTGGCGGTTCCAGTAAATACTTCTAAGCAAACTGTCTAATTGTGGTAAAACTGTTAAAATACACAATGAGAGTTCCCAGAAATGATTAAGAACGTGTAATAAACCCCTCAAGAACACGTAAATAGATTCTTGCTACATTTACTGTCGAATTCAATCACGGAGGTTTCCAGTGGAAAGCTTTCAAATGACGAAAATACTGGTAATGTTTACAAGTCCGGGTACTTCTGGTGGCGTTTTCACGGGACTGTGCTTTCAATTATTAGGAGTTCATGTTTACAGAGCTCAGAATTGGTGTCTAAAGCCTTTGAATCACGAGAATAGTTTTTGTGTTTACAATTTAGGAGGATTGGCTTTGGCGTTTTTTTTGTGTGAATCAGTTAAAATGGTGGCGGTTCCAGTAAATACTTCTAAGCAAACTGTCTAATTGTGGTAAAACTGTTAAAATACACAATGAGATTTCCCAGAAATGATTAAGAACGTGTAATAAACATCTCAAGTACACGTAAATAGATTCTTACTACATTTACTGTCGAATTAAACACGGAGGTTTCCAGTGGAAAGCTGTGAAATGACGAAAATACTGGTAATGTTTACAAGTCCGGGTACTTCTGGTGGCGTTTTCACGGGACTGTGCTTTCAATTATTACGAGTTCATGTTTACAGAGCTCAGAATTGGTGTCTAAAACCTTTGAATCACGAGAATAGTTTTTGTGTTTACAATTTAGGAGGATTGGCTTTGGCGTTTTTTTTGTGTGAATCAGTTAAAATGGTGGCGGTTCCAGTAAATACTTCTAAGCAAACTGTCTAATTGTGGTAAAACTGTTAAAATACACAATGAGAGTTCCCAGAAATGATTAAGAACATGTAATAAACCCCTCAAGTACACGTAAATAGATTCTTACTACATTTACTGTCGAATTCAACACGGAGGTTTCCAGTGGAAAGCTGTGAAATGACGAAAATACTGGTAATGTTTACAAGTACGGGTACTTCTGGTGGCGTTTTCACGGGACTGTGCTTTCAAATATTAAGAGTTCATGTTTACAGAGCTCAGAATTGGTGTCTAAAGCCTTTGAATCACGAGAATAGTTTTTGTGTTTACAATTTAGGAGGATTGGCTTTGGCGTTTTTTTTGTGTGAATCAGTCAAAATGGTGGCGGTTCCAGTAAATACTTCTAAGCAAACTGTCTAATTGTGGTAAAACTGTTAAAATACACAATGAGAGTTCCCAGAAATGATTAAGAACGTGTAATAAACATCTCAAGTACACGTAAATAGATTCTTACTACATTTACTGTCGAATTCAACACGGAGGTTTCCAGTGGAAAGCTGTGAAATGACGAAAATACTGGTAATGTTTACAAGTACGGGTACTTCTGGTGGCGTTTTCACGGGACTGTGCTTTCAAATATTAAGAGTTCATGTTTACAGAGCTAAGAATTGGTGTCTAAAGCCTTTGAATCACGAGAATAGTTTTTGTGTTTACAATTTAGGAGGTTTGGCTTTGGCGTTTTTTTTGTGTGAATCAGTCAAAATGGTGGCGGTTCCAGTAAATACTTCTAAGCAAACTGTCTAATTGTGGTAAAACTGTTAAAATACACAATGAGAGTTCCCAGAAATGATTAAGAACGTGTAATAAACATCTCAAGTACACGTAAATAGATTCTTACTACATTTACTGTCGAATTCAACACGGAGGTTTCCAGTGGAAAGCTGTGAAATGATGAAAATACTGGTAATGTTTACAAGTACGGGTACTTCTGGTGGCGTTTTCACGGGACTGTGCTTTCAAATATTAAGAGTTCATGTTTACAGAGCTAAGAATTGGTGTCTAAAGCCTTTGAATCACGAGAAATTTTTTGTGTTTACAATTTAGGAGGATTGGCTTTGGCGTTTTTTTTGTGTGAATCAGTTAAAATGGTGGCGGTACCAGTAAATACTTCTAAGCAAACTGTCTAATTGTGGTAATACTGTTAAAATACACAATGAGAGTTCCCAGAAATGATTAAGAACGTGTAATAAACCCCTCAAGTACACGTAAATAGATGCTTACTACATTTACTGTCGAATTCAATCACGGAGGTTTCCAGTGGAAAGCTGTGAAATGACGAAAATACTGGTAATGTTTACAAGTCCGGGTACTTCGGGTGGCGTTTTCATGGGACTGTGCTTTCAAATATTAAGAGTTCATGTTTACAGAGCTAAGAATTTGTGTCTAAAGCCTTTGAATCACGAGAATAGTTTTTGTGTTTACAATTTAGGAGGATTGGCTTTGGCTTTTTTTTGTGTGAATCAGTCAAAATGGTGGCGGTTCCAGTAAATACTTCTAAGCAAACTGTCTAATTGTGGTAAAACTGTTAAAATACACAATGAGAGTTCCCAGAAATGATTAAGAACGTGTAATAAACCCCTCAAGTACACGTAAATAGATTCTTACTACATTTACTGTCGAATTCAATCACGGAGGTTTCCAGTGGAAAGCTGTGAAATGACGAAAATACTGGTAATGTTTACAAGTCCGGGTACTTCGGGTGGCGTTTTCACGGGACTGTGCTTTCAATTATTACGAGTTCATGTTTACAGAGCTCAGAATTGGTGTCTAAAGCCTTTGAATCACGAGAATAGTTTTTGTGTTTACAATTTAGGAGGATTGGCTTTGGCGTTTTTTTTTGTGTGAATCAGTTAAAATGGTGGCGGTTCCAGTAAATACTTCTAAGCAAACTGTCTAATTGTGGTAAAACTGTTAAAATACACAATGAGAGTTCCCAGAAATGATTAAGAACGTGTAATAAACATCTCAAGTACACGTAAATAGATTCTTACTACATTTACTGTCGAATTAAACACGGAGGTTTCCAGTGGAAAGCTGTGAAATGACGAAAATACTGGTAATGTTTACAAGTACGGGTACTTCTGGTGGCGTTTTCACGGGACTGTGCTTTCAAATATTAAGAGTTCATGTTTAAAGAGCTCAGAATTGGTGTCTAAAGCCTTTGAATCACGAGAATAGTTTTTGTGTTTACAATTTAGGAGGATTGGCTTTGGCGTTTTTTTTGTGTGAATCAGTTAAAATGGTGGCGGTTCCAGTAAATACTTCTAAGCAAACTGTCTAATTGTGGTAAAACTGTTAAAATACACAATGAGAGTTCCCAGAAATGATTAAGAACGTGTAATAAACATCTCAAGTACACGTAAATAGATTCTTACTACATTTACTGTCGAATTCAACACGGAGGTTTCCAGTGGAAAGCTGTGAAATGATGAAAATACTGGTAATGTTTACAAGTACGGGTACTTCTGGTGGCGTTTTCACGGGACTGTGCTTTCAAATATTAAGAGTTCATGTTTACAGAGCTAAGAATTGGTGTCTAAAGCCTTTGAATCACGAGAAATTTTTTGTGTTTACAATTTAGGAGGATTGGCTTTGGCGTTTTTTTTGTGTGAATCAGTTAAAATGGTGGCGGTTCCAGTAAATACTTCTAAGCAAACTGTCTAATTGTGGTAATACTGTTAAAATACACAATGAGAGTTCCCAGAAATGATTAAGAACGTGTAATAAACCCCTCAAGTACACGTAAATAGATGCTTACTACATTTACTGTCGAATTCAATCACGGAGGTTTCCAGTGGAAAGCTGTGAAATGACGAAAATACTGGTAATGTTTACAAGTCCGGGTACTTCGGGTGGCGTTTTCATGGGACTGTGCTTTCAAATATTAAGAGTTCATGTTTACAGAGCTAAGAATTGGTGTCTAAAGCCTTTGAATCACGAGAATAGTTTTTGTGTTTACAATTTAGGAGGATTGGCTTTGGCTTTTTTTTGTGTGAATCAGTTAAAATGGTGGCGGTTCCAGTAAATACTTCTAAGCAAACTGTCTAATTGTGGTAAAACTGTTAAAATACACAATGAGAGTTCCCAGAAATGATTAAGAACGTGTAATAAACCCCTCAAGTACACGTAAATAGATTCTTACTACATTTACTGTCGAATTCAATCACGGAGGTTTCCAGTGGAAAGCTGTGAAATGACGAAAATACTGGTAATGTTTACAAGTCCGGGTACTTCGGGTGGCGTTTTCACGGGACTGTGCTTTCAATTATTACGAGTTCATGTTTACAGAGCTCAGAATTGGTGTCTAAAGCCTTTGAATCACGAGAATAGTTTTTGTGTTTACAATTTAGGAGGATTGGCTTTGGCGTTTTTTTTGTGTGAATCAGTTAAAATGGTGGCGGTTCCAGTAAATACTTCTAAGCAAACTGTCTAATTGTGGTAAAACTGTTAAAATACACAATGAGAGTTCCCAGAAATGATTAAGAACGTGTAATAAACATCTCAAGTACACGTAAATAGATTCTTACTACATTTACTGTCGAATTAAACACGGAGGTTTCCAGTGGAAAGCTGTGAAATAACGAAAATACTGGTAATGTTTACAAGTACGGGTACTTCTGGTGGCGTTTTCACGGGACTGTGCTTTCAAATATTAAGAGTTCATGTTTACAGAGCTCAGAATTGGTGTCTAAAGCCTTTGAATCACGAGAATAGTTTTTGTGTTTACAATTTAGGAGGATTGGCTTTGGCGTTTTTTTTGTGTGAATCAGTTAAAATGGTGGCGGTTCCAGTAAATACTTCTAAGCAAACTGTCTAATTGTGGTAAAACTGTTAAAATACACAATGAGATTTCCCAGAAATGATTAAGAACGTGTAATAAACATCTCAAGTACACGTAAATAGATTCTTACTACATTTACTGTCGAATTAAACACGGAGGTTTCCAGTGGAAAGCTGTGAAATGACGAAAATACTGGTAATGTTTACAAGTCCGGGTACTTCTGGTGGCGTTTTCACGGGACTGTGCTTTCAAATATTAAGAGTTCATGTTTACAGAGCTCAGAATTGGTGTCTAAAGCCTTTGAATCACGAGAATAGTTTTTGTGTTTACAATTTAGGAGGATTGGCTTTGGCGTTTTTTTTGTGTGAATCAGTCAAAATGGTGGCGGTTCCAGTAAATACTTCTAAGCAAACTGTCTAATTGTGGTAAAACTGTTAAAATACACAATGAGAGTTCCCAGAAATGATTAAGAACGTGTAATAAACCCCTCAAGTACACGTAAATAGATTCTTACTACATTTACTGTCGAATTCAACACGGAGGTTTCCAGTGGAAAGCTGTGAAATGACGAAAATACTGGTAATGTTTACAATTCCGGGTACTTCTGGTGGCGTTTTCACGGGACTGTGCTTTCAAATATTAAGAGTTCATGTTTACAGAGCTCAGAATTGGTGTCTAAAGCCTTTGAATCACGAGAATAGTTTTTGTGTTTACAATTTAGGAGGATTGGCTTTGGCGTTTTTTTTGTGTGAATCAGTCAAAATGGTGGCGGTTCCAGTAAATACTTCTAAGCAAACTGTCTAATTGTGGTAAAACTGTTAAAATACACAATGAGAGTTCCCAGAAATGATTAAGAACGTGTAATAAACATCTCAAGTACACGTAAATAGATTCTTACTACATTTACTGTCGAATTCAACACGGAGGTTTCCAGTGGAAAGCTGTGAAATGACGAAAATACTGGTAATGTTTACAAGTACGGGTACTTCTGGTGGCGTTTTCACGGGACTGTGCTTTCAAATATTAAGAGTTCATGTTTACAGAGCTAAGAATTGGTGTCTAAAGCCTTTGAATCACGAGAATAGTTTTTGTGTTTACAATTTAGGAGGTTTGGCTTTGGCGTTTTTTTTGTGTGAATCAGTCAAAATGGTGGCGGTTCCAGTAAATACTTCTAAGCAAACTGTCTAATTGTGGTAAAACTGTTAAAATACACAATGAGAGTTCCCAGAAATGATTAAGAACGTGTAATAAACATCTCAAGTACACGTAAATAGATTCTTACTACATTTACTGTCGAATTCAACACGGAGGTTTCCAGTGGAAAGCTGTGAAATGATGAAAATACTGGTAATGTTTACAAGTACGGGTACTTCTGGTGGCGTTTTCACGGGACTGTGCTTTCAAATATTAAGAGTTCATGTTTACAGAGCTAAGAATTGGTGTCTAAAGCCTTTGAATCACGAGAAATTTTTTGTGTTTACAATTTAGGAGGATTGGCTTTGGCGTTTTTTTTGTGTGAATCAGTTAAAATGGTGGCGGTACCAGTAAATACTTCTAAGCAAACTGTCTAATTGTGGTAATACTGTTAAAATACACAATGAGAGTTCCCAGAAATGATTAAGAACGTGTAATAAACCCCTCAAGTACACGTAAATAGATGCTTACTACATTTACTGTCGAATTCAATCACGGAGGTTTCCAGTGGAAAGCTGTGAAATGACGAAAATACTGGTAATGTTTACAAGTCCGGGTACTTCGGGTGGCGTTTTCATGGGACTGTGCTTTCAAATATTAAGAGTTCATGTTTACAGAGCTAAGAATTGGTGTCTAAAGCCTTTGAATCACGAGAATAGTTTTTGTGTTTACAATTTAGGAGGATTGGCTTTGGCTTTTTTTTGTGTGAATCAGTTAAAATGGTGGCGGTTCCAGTAAATACTTCTAAGCAAACTGTCTAATTGTGGTAAAACTGTTAAAATACACAATGAGATTTCCCAGAAATGATTAAGAACGTGTAATAAACATCTCAAGTACACGTAAATAGATTCTTACTACATTTACTGTCGAATTAAACACGGAGGTTTCCAGTGGAAAGCTGTGAAATGACGAAAATACTGGTAATGTTTACAAGTCCGGGTACTTCTGGTGGCGTTTTCACGGGACTGTGCTTTCAATTATTACGAGTTCATGTTTACAGAGCTCAGAATTGGTGTCTAAAACCTTTGAATCACGAGAATAGTTTTTGTGTTTACAATTTAGGAGGATTGGCTTTGGCGTTTTTTTTGTGTGAATCAGTTAAAATGGTGGCGGTTCCAGTAAATACTTCTAAGCAAACTGTCTAATTGTGGTAAAACTGTTAAAATACACAATGAGAGTTCCCAGAAATGATTAAGAACATGTAATAAACCCCTCAAGTACACGTAAATAGATTCTTACTACATTTACTGTCGAATTCAACACGGAGGTTTCCAGTGGAAAGCTGTGAAATGATGAAAATACTGGTAATGTTTACAAGTACGGGTACTTCTGGTGGCGTTTTCACGGGACTGTGCTTTCAAATATTAAGAGTTCATGTTTACAGAGCTAAGAATTGGTGTCTAAAGCCTTTGAATCACGAGAAATTTTTTGTGTTTACAATTTAGGAGGATTGGCTTTGGCGTTTTTTTTGTGTGAATCAGTTAAAATGGTGGCGGTTCCAGTAAATACTTCTAAGCAAACTGTCTAATTGTGGTAATACTGTTAAAATACACAATGAGAGTTCCCAGAAATGATTAAGAACGTGTAATAAACCCCTCAAGTACACGTAAATAGATTCTTACTACATTTACTGTCGAATTCAACACGGAGGTTTCCAGTGGAAAGCTGTGAAATGACGAAAATACTGGTAATGTTTACAAGTACGGGTACTTCTGGTGGCGTTTTCACGGGACTGTGCTTTCAAATATTAAGAGTTCATGTTTACAGAGCTCAGCATTGGTGTCTAAAGCCTTTGAATCACGAGAATAGTTTTTGTGTTTACAATTTAGGAGGATTGGCTTTGGCGTTTTTTTTGTGTGAATCAGTCAAAATGGTGGCGGTTCCAGTAAATACTTCTAAGCAAACTGTCTAATTGTGGTAAAACTGTTAAAATACACAATGAGAGTTCCCAGAAATGATTAAGAACGTGTAATAAACCCCTCAAGAACACGTAAATAGATTCTTGCTACATTTACTGTCGAATTCAATCACGGAGGTTTCCAGTGGAAAGCTTTCAAATGACGAAAATACTGGTAATGTTTACAAGTCCGGGTACTTCTGGTGGCGTTTTCACGGGACTGTGCTTTCAATTATTAGGAGTTCATGTTTACAGAGCTCAGAATTGGTGTCTAAAGCCTTTGAATCACGAGAATAGTTTTTGTGTTTACAATTTAGGAGGATTGGCTTTGGCGTTTTTTTTGTGTGAATCAGTTAAAATGGTGGCGGTTCCAGTAAATACTTCTAAGCAAACTGTCTAATTGTGGTAAAACTGTTAAAATACACAATGAGATTTCCCAGAAATGATTAAGAACGTGTAATAAACATCTCAAGTACACGTAAATAGATTCTTACTACATTTACTGTCGAATTAAACACGGAGGTTTCCAGTGGAAAGCTGTGAAATGACGAAAATACTGGTAATGTTTACAAGTCCGGGTACTTCTGGTGGCGTTTTCACGGGACTGTGCTTTCAATTATTACGAGTTCATGTTTACAGAGCTCAGAATTGGTGTCTAAAACCTTTGAATCACGAGAATAGTTTTTGTGTTTACAATTTAGGAGGATTGGCTTTGGCGTTTTTTTTGTGTGAATCAGTTAAAATGGTGGCGGTTCCAGTAAATACTTCTAAGCAAACTGTCTAATTGTGGTAAAACTGTTAAAATACACAATGAGAGTTCCCAGAAATGATTAAGAACATGTAATAAACCCCTCAAGTACACGTAAATAGATTCTTACTACATTTACTGTCGAATTCAACACGGAGGTTTCCAGTGGAAAGCTGTGAAATGACGAAAATACTGGTAATGTTTACAAGTACGGGTACTTCTGGTGGCGTTTTCACGGGACTGTGCTTTCAAATATTAAGAGTTCATGTTTACAGAGCTCAGAATTGGTGTCTAAAGCCTTTGAATCACGAGAATAGTTTTTGTGTTTACAATTTAGGAGGATTGGCTTTGGCGTTTTTTTTGTGTGAATCAGTCAAAATGGTGGCGGTTCCAGTAAATACTTCTAAGCAAACTGTCTAATTGTGGTAAAACTGTTAAAATACACAATGAGAGTTCCCAGAAATGATTAAGAACGTGTAATAAACATCTCAAGTACACGTAAATAGATTCTTACTACATTTACTGTCGAATTCAACACGGAGGTTTCCAGTGGAAAGCTGTGAAATGACGAAAATACTGGTAATGTTTACAAGTACGGGTACTTCTGGTGGCGTTTTCACGGGACTGTGCTTTCAAATATTAAGAGTTCATGTTTACAGAGCTAAGAATTGGTGTCTAAAGCCTTTGAATCACGAGAATAGTTTTTGTGTTTACAATTTAGGAGGTTTGGCTTTGGCGTTTTTTTTGTGTGAATCAGTCAAAATGGTGGCGGTTCCAGTAAATACTTCTAAGCAAACTGTCTAATTGTGGTAAAACTGTTAAAATACACAATGAGAGTTCCCAGAAATGATTAAGAACGTGTAATAAACATCTCAAGTACACGTAAATAGATTCTTACTACATTTACTGTCGAATTCAACACGGAGGTTTCCAGTGGAAAGCTGTGAAATGATGAAAATACTGGTAATGTTTACAAGTACGGGTACTTCTGGTGGCGTTTTCACGGGACTGTGCTTTCAAATATTAAGAGTTCATGTTTACAGAGCTAAGAATTGGTGTCTAAAGCCTTTGAATCACGAGAAATTTTTTGTGTTTACAATTTAGGAGGATTGGCTTTGGCGTTTTTTTTGTGTGAATCAGTTAAAATGGTGGCGGTACCAGTAAATACTTCTAAGCAAACTGTCTAATTGTGGTAATACTGTTAAAATACACAATGAGAGTTCCCAGAAATGATTAAGAACGTGTAATAAACCCCTCAAGTACACGTAAATAGATGCTTACTACATTTACTGTCGAATTCAATCACGGAGGTTTCCAGTGGAAAGCTGTGAAATGACGAAAATACTGGTAATGTTTACAAGTCCGGGTACTTCGGGTGGCGTTTTCATGGGACTGTGCTTTCAAATATTAAGAGTTCATGTTTACAGAGCTAAGAATTTGTGTCTAAAGCCTTTGAATCACGAGAATAGTTTTTGTGTTTACAATTTAGGAGGATTGGCTTTGGCTTTTTTTTGTGTGAATCAGTCAAAATGGTGGCGGTTCCAGTAAATACTTCTAAGCAAACTGTCTAATTGTGGTAAAACTGTTAAAATACACAATGAGAGTTCCCAGAAATGATTAAGAACGTGTAATAAACCCCTCAAGTACACGTAAATAGATTCTTACTACATTTACTGTCGAATTCAATCACGGAGGTTTCCAGTGGAAAGCTGTGAAATGACGAAAATACTGGTAATGTTTACAAGTCCGGGTACTTCGGGTGGCGTTTTCACGGGACTGTGCTTTCAATTATTACGAGTTCATGTTTACAGAGCTCAGAATTGGTGTCTAAAGCCTTTGAATCACGAGAATAGTTTTTGTGTTTACAATTTAGGAGGATTGGCTTTGGCGTTTTTTTTTGTGTGAATCAGTTAAAATGGTGGCGGTTCCAGTAAATACTTCTAAGCAAACTGTCTAATTGTGGTAAAACTGTTAAAATACACAATGAGAGTTCCCAGAAATGATTAAGAACGTGTAATAAACATCTCAAGTACACGTAAATAGATTCTTACTACATTTACTGTCGAATTAAACACGGAGGTTTCCAGTGGAAAGCTGTGAAATGACGAAAATACTGGTAATGTTTACAAGTACGGGTACTTCTGGTGGCGTTTTCACGGGACTGTGCTTTCAAATATTAAGAGTTCATGTTTAAAGAGCTCAGAATTGGTGTCTAAAGCCTTTGAATCACGAGAATAGTTTTTGTGTTTACAATTTAGGAGGATTGGCTTTGGCGTTTTTTTTGTGTGAATCAGTTAAAATGGTGGCGGTTCCAGTAAATACTTCTAAGCAAACTGTCTAATTGTGGTAAAACTGTTAAAATACACAATGAGAGTTCCCAGAAATGATTAAGAACGTGTAATAAACATCTCAAGTACACGTAAATAGATTCTTACTACATTTACTGTCGAATTCAACACGGAGGTTTCCAGTGGAAAGCTGTGAAATGATGAAAATACTGGTAATGTTTACAAGTACGGGTACTTCTGGTGGCGTTTTCACGGGACTGTGCTTTCAAATATTAAGAGTTCATGTTTACAGAGCTAAGAATTGGTGTCTAAAGCCTTTGAATCACGAGAAATTTTTTGTGTTTACAATTTAGGAGGATTGGCTTTGGCGTTTTTTTTGTGTGAATCAGTTAAAATGGTGGCGGTTCCAGTAAATACTTCTAAGCAAACTGTCTAATTGTGGTAATACTGTTAAAATACACAATGAGAGTTCCCAGAAATGATTAAGAACGTGTAATAAACCCCTCAAGTACACGTAAATAGATGCTTACTACATTTACTGTCGAATTCAATCACGGAGGTTTCCAGTGGAAAGCTGTGAAATGACGAAAATACTGGTAATGTTTACAAGTCCGGGTACTTCGGGTGGCGTTTTCATGGGACTGTGCTTTCAAATATTAAGAGTTCATGTTTACAGAGCTAAGAATTGGTGTCTAAAGCCTTTGAATCACGAGAATAGTTTTTGTGTTTACAATTTAGGAGGATTGGCTTTGGCTTTTTTTTGTGTGAATCAGTTAAAATGGTGGCGGTTCCAGTAAATACTTCTAAGCAAACTGTCTAATTGTGGTAAAACTGTTAAAATACACAATGAGAGTTCCCAGAAATGATTAAGAACGTGTAATAAACCCCTCAAGTACACGTAAATAGATTCTTACTACATTTACTGTCGAATTCAATCACGGAGGTTTCCAGTGGAAAGCTGTGAAATGACGAAAATACTGGTAATGTTTACAAGTCCGGGTACTTCGGGTGGCGTTTTCACGGGACTGTGCTTTCAATTATTACGAGTTCATGTTTACAGAGCTCAGAATTGGTGTCTAAAGCCTTTGAATCACGAGAATAGTTTTTGTGTTTACAATTTAGGAGGATTGGCTTTGGCGTTTTTTTTGTGTGAATCAGTTAAAATGGTGGCGGTTCCAGTAAATACTTCTAAGCAAACTGTCTAATTGTGGTAAAACTGTTAAAATACACAATGAGAGTTCCCAGAAATGATTAAGAACGTGTAATAAACATCTCAAGTACACGTAAATAGATTCTTACTACATTTACTGTCGAATTAAACACGGAGGTTTCCAGTGGAAAGCTGTGAAATAACGAAAATACTGGTAATGTTTACAAGTACGGGTACTTCTGGTGGCGTTTTCACGGGACTGTGCTTTCAAATATTAAGAGTTCATGTTTACAGAGCTCAGAATTGGTGTCTAAAGCCTTTGAATCACGAGAATAGTTTTTGTGTTTACAATTTAGGAGGATTGGCTTTGGCGTTTTTTTTGTGTGAATCAGTTAAAATGGTGGCGGTTCCAGTAAATACTTCTAAGCAAACTGTCTAATTGTGGTAAAACTGTTAAAATACACAATGAGATTTCCCAGAAATGATTAAGAACGTGTAATAAACATCTCAAGTACACGTAAATAGATTCTTACTACATTTACTGTCGAATTAAACACGGAGGTTTCCAGTGGAAAGCTGTGAAATGACGAAAATACTGGTAATGTTTACAAGTCCGGGTACTTCTGGTGGCGTTTTCACGGGACTGTGCTTTCAAATATTAAGAGTTCATGTTTACAGAGCTCAGAATTGGTGTCTAAAGCCTTTGAATCACGAGAATAGTTTTTGTGTTTACAATTTAGGAGGATTGGCTTTGGCGTTTTTTTTGTGTGAATCAGTCAAAATGGTGGCGGTTCCAGTAAATACTTCTAAGCAAACTGTCTAATTGTGGTAAAACTGTTAAAATACACAATGAGAGTTCCCAGAAATGATTAAGAACGTGTAATAAACCCCTCAAGTACACGTAAATAGATTCTTACTACATTTACTGTCGAATTCAACACGGAGGTTTCCAGTGGAAAGCTGTGAAATGACGAAAATACTGGTAATGTTTACAATTCCGGGTACTTCTGGTGGCGTTTTCACGGGACTGTGCTTTCAAATATTAAGAGTTCATGTTTACAGAGCTCAGAATTGGTGTCTAAAGCCTTTGAATCACGAGAATAGTTTTTGTGTTTACAATTTAGGAGGATTGGCTTTGGCGTTTTTTTTGTGTGAATCAGTCAAAATGGTGGCGGTTCCAGTAAATACTTCTAAGCAAACTGTCTAATTGTGGTAAAACTGTTAAAATACACAATGAGAGTTCCCAGAAATGATTAAGAACGTGTAATAAACATCTCAAGTACACGTAAATAGATTCTTACTACATTTACTGTCGAATTCAACACGGAGGTTTCCAGTGGAAAGCTGTGAAATGACGAAAATACTGGTAATGTTTACAAGTACGGGTACTTCTGGTGGCGTTTTCACGGGACTGTGCTTTCAAATATTAAGAGTTCATGTTTACAGAGCTAAGAATTGGTGTCTAAAGCCTTTGAATCACGAGAATAGTTTTTGTGTTTACAATTTAGGAGGTTTGGCTTTGGCGTTTTTTTTGTGTGAATCAGTCAAAATGGTGGCGGTTCCAGTAAATACTTCTAAGCAAACTGTCTAATTGTGGTAAAACTGTTAAAATACACAATGAGAGTTCCCAGAAATGATTAAGAACGTATAATAAACATCTCAAGTACACGTAAATAGATTCTTACTACATTTACTGTCGAATTCAACACGGAGGTTTCCAGTGGAAAGCTGTGAAATGATGAAAATACTGGTAATGTTTACAAGTACGGGTACTTCTGGTGGCGTTTTCACGGGACTGTGCTTTCAAATATTAAGAGTTCATGTTTACAGAGCTAAGAATTGGTGTCTAAAGCCTTTGAATCACGAGAAATTTTTTGTGTTTACAATTTAGGAGGATTGGCTTTGGCGTTTTTTTTGTGTGAATCAGTTAAAATGGTGGCGGTACCAGTAAATACTTCTAAGCAAACTGTCTAATTGTGGTAATACTGTTAAAATACACAATGAGAGTTCCCAGAAATGATTAAGAACGTGTAATAAACCCCTCAAGTACACGTAAATAGATGCTTACTACATTTACTGTCGAATTCAATCACGGAGGTTTCCAGTGGAAAGCTGTGAAATGACGAAAATACTGGTAATGTTTACAAGTCCGGGTACTTCGGGTGGCGTTTTCATGGGACTGTGCTTTCAAATATTAAGAGTTCATGTTTACAGAGCTAAGAATTTGTGTCTAAAGCCTTTGAATCACGAGAATAGTTTTTGTGTTTACAATTTAGGAGGATTGGCTTTGGCTTTTTTTTGTGTGAATCAGTCAAAATGGTGGCGGTTCCAGTAAATACTTCTAAGCAAACTGTCTAATTGTGGTAAAACTGTTAAAATACACAATGAGAGTTCCCAGAAATGATTAAGAACGTGTAATAAACCCCTCAAGTACACGTAAATAGATTCTTACTACATTTACTGTCGAATTCAATCACGGAGGTTTCCAGTGGAAAGCTGTGAAATGACGAAAATACTGGTAATGTTTACAAGTCCGGGTACTTCGGGTGGCGTTTTCACGGGACTGTGCTTTCAATTATTACGAGTTCATGTTTACAGAGCTCAGAATTGGTGTCTAAAGCCTTTGAATCACGAGAATAGTTTTTGTGTTTACAATTTAGGAGGATTGGCTTTGGCGTTTTTTTTTGTGTGAATCAGTTAAAATGGTGGCGGTTCCAGTAAATACTTCTAAGCAAACTGTCTAATTGTGGTAAAACTGTTAAAATACACAATGAGAGTTCCCAGAAATGATTAAGAACGTGTAATAAACATCTCAAGTACACGTAAATAGATTCTTACTACATTTACTGTCGAATTAAACACGGAGGTTTCCAGTGGAAAGCTGTGAAATGACGAAAATACTGGTAATGTTTACAAGTACGGGTACTTCTGGTGGCGTTTTCACGGGACTGTGCTTTCAAATATTAAGAGTTCATGTTTAAAGAGCTCAGAATTGGTGTCTAAAGCCTTTGAATCACGAGAATAGTTTTTGTGTTTACAATTTAGGAGGATTGGCTTTGGCGTTTTTTTTGTGTGAATCAGTTAAAATGGTGGCGGTTCCAGTAAATACTTCTAAGCAAACTGTCTAATTGTGGTAAAACTGTTAAAATACACAATGAGAGTTCCCAGAAATGATTAAGAACGTGTAATAAACATCTCAAGTACACGTAAATAGATTCTTACTACATTTACTGTCGAATTCAACACGGAGGTTTCCAGTGGAAAGCTGTGAAATGATGAAAATACTGGTAATGTTTACAAGTACGGGTACTTCTGGTGGCGTTTTCACGGGACTGTGCTTTCAAATATTAAGAGTTCATGTTTACAGAGCTAAGAATTGGTGTCTAAAGCCTTTGAATCACGAGAAATTTTTTGTGTTTACAATTTAGGAGGATTGGCTTTGGCGTTTTTTTTGTGTGAATCAGTTAAAATGGTGGCGGTTCCAGTAAATACTTCTAAGCAAACTGTCTAATTGTGGTAATACTGTTAAAATACACAATGAGAGTTCCCAGAAATGATTAAGAACGTGTAATAAACCCCTCAAGTACACGTAAATAGATGCTTACTACATTTACTGTCGAATTCAATCACGGAGGTTTCCAGTGGAAAGCTGTGAAATGACGAAAATACTGGTAATGTTTACAAGTCCGGGTACTTCGGGTGGCGTTTTCATGGGACTGTGCTTTCAAATATTAAGAGTTCATGTTTACAGAGCTAAGAATTGGTGTCTAAAGCCTTTGAATCACGAGAATAGTTTTTGTGTTTACAATTTAGGAGGATTGGCTTTGGCTTTTTTTTGTGTGAATCAGTTAAAATGGTGGCGGTTCCAGTAAATACTTCTAAGCAAACTGTCTAATTGTGGTAAAACTGTTAAAATACACAATGAGAGTTCCCAGAAATGATTAAGAACGTGTAATAAACCCCTCAAGTACACGTAAATAGATTCTTACTACATTTACTGTCGAATTCAATCACGGAGGTTTCCAGTGGAAAGCTGTGAAATGACGAAAATACTGGTAATGTTTACAAGTCCGGGTACTTCGGGTGGCGTTTTCACGGGACTGTGCTTTCAATTATTACGAGTTCATGTTTACAGAGCTCAGAATTGGTGTCTAAAGCCTTTGAATCACGAGAATAGTTTTTGTGTTTACAATTTAGGAGGATTGGCTTTGGCGTTTTTTTTGTGTGAATCAGTTAAAATGGTGGCGGTTCCAGTAAATACTTCTAAGCAAACTGTCTAATTGTGGTAAAACTGTTAAAATACACAATGAGAGTTCCCAGAAATGATTAAGAACGTGTAATAAACATCTCAAGTACACGTAAATAGATTCTTACTACATTTACTGTCGAATTAAACACGGAGGTTTCCAGTGGAAAGCTGTGAAATAACGAAAATACTGGTAATGTTTACAAGTACGGGTACTTCTGGTGGCGTTTTCACGGGACTGTGCTTTCAAATATTAAGAGTTCATGTTTACAGAGCTCAGAATTGGTGTCTAAAGCCTTTGAATCACGAGAATAGTTTTTGTGTTTACAATTTAGGAGGATTGGCTTTGGCGTTTTTTTTGTGTGAATCAGTCAAAATGGTGGCGGTTCCAGTAAATACTTCTAAGCAAACTGTCTAATTGTGGTAAAACTGTTAAAATACACAATGAGAGTTCCCAGAAATGATTAAGAACGTGTAATAAACCCCTCAAGTACACGTAAATAGATTCTTACTACATTTACTGTCGAATTCAACACGGAGGTTTCCAGTGGAAAGCTGTGAAATGACGAAAATACTGGTAATGTTTACAATTCCGGGTACTTCTGGTGGCGTTTTCACGGGACTGTGCTTTCAAATATTAAGAGTTCATGTTTACAGAGCTCAGAATTGGTGTCTAAAGCCTTTGAATCACGAGAATAGTTTTTGTGTTTACAATTTAGGAGGATTGGCTTTGGGGTTTTTTTTGTGTGAATCAGTCAAAATGGTGGCGGTTCCAGTAAATACTTCTAAGCAAACTGTCTAATTGTGGTAAAACTGTTAAAATACACAATGAGAGTTCCCAGAAATGATTAAGAACGTGTAATAAACCCCTCAAGAACACGTAAATAGATTCTTGCTACATTTACTGTCGAATTCAATCACGGAGGTTTCCAGTGGAAAGCTTTCAAATGACGAAAATACTGGTAATGTTTACAAGTCCGGGTACTTCGGGTGGCGTTTTCACGGGACTGTGCTTTCAATTATTACGAGTTCATGTTTACAGAGCTCAGAATTGGTGTCTAAAGCCTTTGAATCACGAGAATAGTTTTTGTGTTTATAATTTAGGAGGATTGGCTTTGGCGTTTTTTTTTGTGTGAATCAGTTAAAATGGTGGCGGTTCCAGTAAATACTTCTAAGCAAACTGTCTAATTGTGGTAAAACTGTAAAATACACAATGAGAGTTCCCAGAAATGATTAAGAACGTGTAATAAACATCTCAAGTACACGTAAATAGATTCTTACTACATTTACTGTCGAATTCAATCACGGAGGTTTCCAGTGGAAAGCTGTGAAATGACGAAAATACTGGTAATGTTTACAAGTCCGGGTACTTCTGGTGGCGTTTTCACGGGACTGTGCTTTCAAATATTAAGAGTTCATGTTTACAGAGCTCAGAATTGGTGTCTAAAGCCTTTGAATCACGAGAATATTTTTTGTGTTTACAATTTAGGAGGATTGGCTTTGGCGTTTTTTTTTGTGTGAATCAGTTAAAATGGTGGCGGTTCCAGTAAACAGTTCTAAGCAAACTGTCTAATTGTGGTAAAACTGTTAAAATACACAATGAGAGTTCCCAGAAATGATTAAGAACGTGTAATAAACATCTCAAGTACACGTAAATAGATTCTTACTACATTTCCTGTCGAATTCAACACGGAGGTTTCCAGTGGAAAACTGTGAAATGACGAAAATACTGGTAATGTTTACAAGTCCGGGTACTTCTGGTGGCGTTTTCACGGGACTGTGCTTTCAATTATTAGGAGTTCATGTTTACAGAGCTCAGAATTGGTGTCTAAAGCCTTTGAATCACGAGAATAGTTTTTGTGTTTACAATTTAGGAGGATTGGCTTTGGCGTTTTTTTTGTGTGAATCAGTTAAAATGGTGGCGGTTCCAGGAAATACTTCTAAGCAAACTGTCTAATTGTGGTAAAACTGTTAAAATACACAATGAGATTTCCCAGAAATGATTAAGAACGTGTAATAAACATCTCAAGTACACGTAAATAGATTCTTACTACATTTACTGTCGAATTAAACACGGAGGTTTCCAGTGGAAAGCTGTGAAATGACGAAAATACTGGTAATGTTTACAAGTCCGGGTACTTCTGGTGGCGTTTTCACGGGACTGTGCTTTCAATTATTACGAGTTCATGTTTACAGAGCTCAGAATTGGTGTCTAAAGCCTTTGAATCACGAGAATAGTTTTTGTGTTTACAATTTAGGAGGATTGGCTTTGGCGTTTTTTTTGTGTGAATCAGTTAAAATGGTGGCGGTTCCAGTAAATACTTCTAAGCAAACTGTCTAATTGTGGTAAAACTGTTAAAATACACAATGAGATTTCCCAGAAATGATTAAGAACGTGTAATAAACATCTCAAGTACACGTAAATAGATTCTTACTACATTTACTGTCGAATTCAACACGGAGGTTTCCAGTGGAAAGCTGTGAAATGACGAAAATACTGGTAATGTTTACAAGTCCGGGTACTTCTGGTGGCGTTTTCACGGGACTGTGCTTTCAATTATTACGAGTTCATGTTTACAGAGCTCAGAATTGGTGTCTAAAGCCTTTGAATCACGAGAATAGTTTTTGTGTTTACAATTTAGGAGGATTGGCTTTGGCGTTTTTTTTGTGTGAATCAGTTAAAATGGTGGCGGTTCCAGTAAATACTTCTAAGCAAACTGTCTAATTGTGGTAAAACTGTTAAAATACACAATGAGAGTTCCCAGAAATGATTAAGAACATGTAATAAACCCCTCAAGTACACGTAAATAGATTCTTACTACATTTACTGTCGAATTCAACACGGAGGTTTCCACTGGAAAGCTGTGAAATGACGAAAATACTGGTAATGTTTACAAGTACGGGTACTTCTGGTGGCGTTTTCACGGGACTGTGCTTTCAAATATTAAGAGTTCATGTTTACAGAGCTCAGAATTGGTGTCTAAAGCCTTTGAATCACGAGAATAGTTTTTGTGTTTACAATTTAGGAGGATTGGCTTTGGCGTTTTTTTTGTGTGAATCAGTCAAAATGGTGGCGGTTCCAGTAAATACTTCTAAGCAAACTGTCTAATTGTGGTAAAACTGTTAAAATACACAATGAGAGTTCCCAGAAATGATTAAGAACGTGTAATAAACCCCTCAAGTACACGTAAATAGATTCTTACTACATTTACTGTCGAATTCAACACGGAGGTTTCCAGTGGAAAGCTGTGAAATGACGAAAATACTGGTAATGTTTACAAGTACGGGTACTTCTGGTGGCGTTTTCACGGGACTGTGCTTTCAAATATTAAGAGTTCATGTTTACAGAGCTCAGAATTGGTGTCTAAAGCCTTTGAATCACGAGAATAGTTTTTGTGTTTACAATTTAGGAGGATTGGCTTTGGCGTTTTTTTTGTGTGAATCAGTCAAAATGGTAGCGGTTCCAGTAAATACTTCTAAGCAAACTGTCTAATTGTGGTAAAACTGTTAAAATACACAATGAGAGTTCCCAGAAATGATTAAGAACGTGTAATAAACCCCTCAAGAACACGTAAATAGATTCTTGCTACATTTACTGTCGAATTCAATCACGGAGGTTTCCAGTGGAAAGCTTTCAAATGACGAAAATACTGGTAATGTTTACAAGTCCGGGTACTTCGGGTGGCGTTTTCACGGGACTGTGCTTTCAATTATTACGAGTTCATGTTTACAGAGCTCAGAATTGGTGTCTAAAGCCTTTGAATCACGAGAATAGTTTTTGTGTTTACAATTTAGGAGGATTGGCTTTGGCGTTTTTTTTGTGTGAATCAGTTAAAATGGTGGCGGTTCCAGTAAATACTTCTAAGCAAACTGTCTAATTGTGGTAAAACTGTAAAATACACAATGAGAGTTCCCAGAAATGATTAAGAACGTGTAATAAACATCTCAAGTACACGTAAATAGATTCTTACTACATATACTGTCGAATTCAATCACGGAGGTTTCCAGTGGAAAGCTGTGAAATGACGAAAATACTGGTAATGTTTACAAGTCCGGGTACTTCTGGTGGCGTTTTCACGGGACTGTGCTTTCAAATATTAAGAGTTCATGTTTACAGAGCTCAGAATTGGTGTCTAAAGCCTTTGAATCACCAGAATATTTTTTGTGTTTACAATTTAGGAGGATTGGCTTTGGCGTTTTTTTGTGTGTGAATCAGTTAAAATGGTGGCGGTTCCAGTAAACAGTTCTAAGCAAATTGTCTAATTGTGGTAAAACTGTTAAAATACACAATGAGAGTTCCCAGAAATGATTAAGAACGTGTAATAAACATCTCAAGTACACGTAAATAGATTCTTACTACATTTACTGTCGAATTCAACACGGAGGTTTCCAGTGGAAAGCTGTGAAATGACGAAAATACTGGTAATGTTTACAAGTCCGGGTACTTCTGGTGGCGTTTTCACGGGACTGTGCTTTCAATTATTACGAGTTCATGTTTACAGAGCTCAGAATTGGTGTCTAAAGCCTTTGAATCACGAGAATAGTTTTTGTGTTTACAATTTAGGAGGATTGGCTTTGGCGTTTTTTTTGTGTGAATCAGTTAAAATGGTGGCGGTTCCAGTAAATACTTCTAAGCAAACTGTCTAATTGTGGTAAAACTGTTAAAATACACAATGAGAGTTCCCAGAAATGATTAAGAACATGTAATAAACCCCTCAAGTACACGTAAATAGATTCTTACTACATTTACTGTCGAATTCAACACGGAGGTTTCCAGTGGAAAGCTGTGAAATGACGAAAATACTGGTAATGTTTACAAGTACGGGTACTTCTGGTGGCGTTTTCACGGGACTGTGTTTCAAATATTAAGAGTTCATGTTTACAGAGCTCAGAATTGGTGTCTAAAGCCTTTGAATCACGAGAATAGTTTTTGTGTTTACAATTTAGGAGGATTGGCTTTGGCGTTTTTTTTGTGTGAATCAGTCAAAATGGTGGCGGTTCCAGTAAATACTTCTAAGCAAACTGTCTAATTGTGGTAAAACTGTTAAAATACACAATGAGAGTTCCCAGAAATTATTAAGAACGTGTAATAAACATCTCAAGTACACGTAAATAGATTCTTACTACATTTACTGTCGAATTCAACACGGAGGTTTCCAGTGGAAAGCTGTGAAATGACGAAAATACTGGTAATGTTTACAAGTCCGGGTACTTCTGGTGGCGTTTTCACGGGACTGTGCTTTCAATTATTACGAGTTCATGTTTACAGAGCTCAGAATTGGTGTCTAAAGCCTTTGAATCACGAGAATAGTTTTTGTGTTTACAATTTAGGAGGATTGGCTTTGGCGTTTTTTTTGTGTGAATCAGTCAAAATGGTGGCGGTTCCAGTAAATACTTCTAAGCAAACTGTCTAATTGTGGTAAAACTGTTAAAATACACAATGAGAGTTCCCAGAAATGATTAAGAACGTGTAATAAACCCCTCAAGTACACGTAAATAGATTCTTACTACATTTACTGTCGAATTCAACACGGAGGTTTCCAGTGGAAAGCTGTGAAATGACGAAAATACTGGTAATGTTTACAAGTACGGGTACTTCTGGTGGCGTTTTCACGGGACTGTGCTTTCAAATATTAAGAGTTCATGTTTACAGAGCTCAGAATTGGTGTCTAAAGCCTTTGAATCACGAGAATAGTTTTTGTGTTTACAATTTAGGAGGATTGGCTTTGGCGTTTTTTTTGTGTGAATCAGTCAAAATGGTAGCGGTTCCAGTAAATACTTCTAAGCAAACTGTCTAATTGTGGTAAAACTGTTAAAATACACAATGAGAGTTCCCAGAAATGATTAAGAACGTGTAATAAACCCCTCAAGAACACGTAAATAGATTCTTGCTACATTTACTGTCGAATTCAATCACGGAGGTTTCCAGTGGAAAGCTTTCAAATGACGAAAATACTGGTAATGTTTACAAGTCCGGGTACTTCGGGTGGCGTTTTCACGGGACTGTGCTTTCAATTATTACGAGTTCATGTTTACAGAGCTCAGAATTGGTGTCTAAAGCCTTTGAATCACGAGAATAGTTTTTGTGTTTACAATTTAGGAGGATTGGCTTTGGCGTTTTTTTTGTGTGAATCAGTTAAAATGGTGGCGGTTCCAGTAAATACTTCTAAGCAAACTGTCTAATTGTGGTAAAACTGTAAAATACACAATGAGAGTTCCCAGAAATGATTAAGAACGTGTAATAAACATCTCAAGTACACGTAAATAGATTCTTACTACATTTACTGTCGAATTCAATCACGGAGGTTTCCAGTGGAAAGCTGTGAAATGACGAAAATACTGGTAATGTTTACAAGTCCGGGTACTTCTGGTGGCGTTTTCACGGGACTGTGCTTTCAAATATTAAGAGTTCATGTTTACAGAGCTCAGAATTGGTGTCTAAAGCCTTTGAATCACGAGAATATTTTTTGTGTTTACAATTTAGGAGGATTGGCTTTGGCGTTTTTTTGTGTGTGAATCAGTTAAAATGGTGGCGGTTCCAGTAAACAGTTCTAAGCAAATTGTCTAATTGTGGTAAAACTGTTAAAATACACAATGAGAGTTCCCAGAAATGATTAAGAACGTGTAATAAACATCTCAAGTACACGTAAATAGATTCTTACTACATTTACTGTCGAATTCAACACGGAGGTTTCCAGTGGAAAGCTGTGAAATGACGAAAATACTGGTAATGTTTACAAGTCCGGGTACTTCTGGTGGCGTTTTCACGGGACTGTGCTTTCAATTATTACGAGTTCATGTTTACAGAGCTCAGAATTGGTGTCTAAAGCCTTTGAATCACGAGAATAGTTTTTGTGTTTACAATTTAGGAGGATTGGCTTTGGCGTTTTTTTTGTGTGAATCAGTTAAAATGGTGGCGGTTCCAGTAAATACTTCTAAGCAAACTGTCTAATTGTGGTAAAACTGTTAAAATACACAATGAGAGTTCCCAGAAATGATTAAGAACATGTAATAAACCCCTCAAGTACACGTAAATAGATTCTTACTACATTTACTGTCGAATTCAACACGGAGGTTTCCAGTGGAAAGCTGTGAAATGACGAAAATACTGGTAATGTTTACAAGTACGGGTACTTCTGGTGGCGTTTTCACGGGACTGTGTTTCAAATATTAAGAGTTCATGTTTACAGAGCTCAGAATTGGTGTCTAAAGCCTTTGAATCACGAGAATAGTTTTTGTGTTTACAATTTAGGAGGATTGGCTTTGGCGTTTTTTTTGTGTGAATCAGTCAAAATGGTGGCGGTTCCAGTAAATACTTCTAAGCAAACTGTCTAATTGTGGTAAAACTGTTAAAATACACAATGAGAGTTCCCAGAAATTATTAAGAACGTGTAATAAACATCTCAAGTACACGTAAATAGATTCTTACTACATTTACTGTCGAATTCAACACGGAGGTTTCCAGTGGAAAGCTGTGAAATGACGAAAATACTGGTAATGTTTACAAGTACGGGTACTTCTGGTGGCGTTTTCACGGGACTGTGCTTTCAAATATTAAGAGTTCATGTTTACAGAGCTAAGAATTGGTGTCTAAAGCCTTTGAATCACGAGAATAGTTTTTGTGTTTACAATTTAGGAGGTTTGGCTTTGGCGTTTTTTTTGTGTGAATCAGTCAAAATGGTGGCGGTTCCAGTAAATACTTCTAAGCAAACTGTCTAATTGTGGTAAAACTGTTAAAATACACAATGAGAGTTCCCAGAAATGATTAAGAACGTGTAATAAACATCTCAAGTACACGTAAATAGATTCTTACTACATTTACTGTCGAATTCAACACGGAGGTTTCCAGTGGAAAGCTGTGAAATGATGAAAATACTGGTAATGTTTACAAGTACGGGTACTTCTGGTGGCGTTTTCACGGGACTGTGCTTTCAAATATTAAGAGTTCATGTTTACAGAGCTAAGAATTGGTGTCTAAAGCCTTTGAATCACGAGAAATTTTTTGTGTTTACAATTTAGGAGGATTGGCTTTGGCGTTTTTTTTGTGTGAATCAGTTAAAATGGTGGCGGTTCCAGTAAATACTTCTAAGCAAACTGTCTAATTGTGGTAATACTGTTAAAATACACAATGAGAGTTCCCAGAAATGATTAAGAACGTGTAATAAACCCCTCAAGTACACGTAAATAGATGCTTACTACATTTACTGTCGAATTCAATCACGGAGGTTTCCAGTGGAAAGCTGTGAAATGACGAAAATACTGGTAATGTTTACAAGTCCGGGTACTTCGGGTGGCGTTTTCATGGGACTGTGCTTTCAAATATTAAGAGTTCATGTTTACAGAGCTAAGAATTGGTGTCTAAAGCCTTTGAATCACGAGAATAGTTTTTGTGTTTACAATTTAGGAGGATTGGCTTTGGCTTTTTTTTGTGTGAATCAGTTAAAATGGTCGCGGTTCCAGTAAATACTTCTAAGCAAACTGTCTAATTGTGGTAAAACTGTTAAAATACACAATGAGAGTTCCCAGAAATGATTAAGAACGTGTAATAAACCCCTCAAGTACACGTAAATAGATTCTTACTACATTTACTGTCGAATTCAATCACGGAGGTTTCCAGTGGAAAGCTGTGAAATGACGAAAATACTGGTAATGTTTACAAGTCCGGGTACTTCGGGTGGCGTTTTCACGGGACTGTGCTTTCAATTATTACGAGTTCATGTTTACAGAGCTCAGAATTGGTGTCTAAAGCCTTTGAATCACGAGAATAGTTTTTGTGTTTACAATTTAGGAGGATTGGCTTTGGCGTTTTTTTTGTGTGAATCAGTTAAAATGGTGGCGGTTCCAGTAAATACTTCTAAGCAAACTGTCTAATTGTGGTAAAACTGTTAAAATACACAATGAGAGTTCCCAGAAATGATTAAGAACGTGTAATAAACATCTCAAGTACACGTAAATAGATTCTTACTACATTTACTGTCGAATTAAACACGGAGGTTTCCAGTGGAAAGCTGTGAAATGACGAAAATACTGGTAATGTTTACAAGTACGGGTACTTCTGGTGGCGTTTTCACGGGACTGTGCTTTCAAATATTAAGAGTTCATGTTTACAGAGCTCAGAATTGGTGTCTAAAGCCTTTGAATCACGAGAATAGTTTTTGTGTTTAAAATTTAGGAGGATTGGCTTTGGCGTTTTTTTTGTGTGAATCAGTTAAAATGGTGGCGGTTCCAGTAAATACTTCTAAGCAAACTGTCTAATTGTGGTAAAACTGTTAAAATACACAATGAGATTTCCCAGAAATGATTAAGAACGTGTAATAAACATCTCAAGTACACGTAAATAGATTCTTACTACATTTACTGTCGAATTAAACACGGAGGTTTCCAGTGGAAAGCTGTGAAATGACGAAAATACTGGTAATGTTTACAATTCCGGGTACTTCTGGTGGCGTTTTCACGGGACTGTGCTTTCAATTATTACGAGTTCATGTTTACAGAGCTCAGAATTGGTGTCTAAAGCCTTTGAATCACGAGAATAGTTTTTGTGTTTACAATTTAGGAGGATTGGCTTTGGCGTTTTTTTTGTGTGAATCAGTTAAAATGGTGGCGGTTCCAGTAAATACTTCTAAGCAAACTGTCTAATTGTGGTAAAACTGTTAAAATACACAATGAGAGTTCCCAGAAATGATTAAGAACATGTAATAAACCCCTCAAGTACACGTAAATAGATTCTTACTACATTTACTGTCGAATTCAACACGGAGGTTTCCAGTGGAAAGCTGTGAAATGACGAAAATACTGGTAATGTTTACAAGTCCGGGTACTTCTGGTGGCGTTTTCACGGGACTGTGCTTTCAAATATTAAGAGTTCATGTTTACAGAGCTCAGAATTGGTGTCTAAAGCCTTTGAATCACGAGAATAGTTTTTGTGTTTACAATTTAGGAGGATTGGCTTTGGCGTTTTTTTTGTGTGAATCAGTCAAAATGGTGGCGGTTCCAGTAAATACTTCTAAGCAAACTGTCTAATTGTGGTAAAACTGTTAAAATACACAATGAGAGTTCCCAGAAATGATTAAGAACGTGTAATAAACCCCTCAAGTACACGTAAATAGATTCTTACTACATTTACTGTCGAATTCAACACGGAGGTTTCCAGTGGAAAGCTTTTAAATGACGAAAATACTGGTAATGTTTCCAAGTACGGGTACTTCTGGTGGCGTTTTCACGGGACTGTGCTTTCAAATATTAAGAGTTCATGTTTACAGAGCTCAGAATTGGTGTCTAAAGCCTTTGAATCACGAGAATAGTTTTTGTGTTTACAATTTAGGAGGATTGGCTTTGGCGTTTTTTTTGTGTGAATCAGTCAAAATGGTGGCGGTTCCAGTAAATACTTCTAAGCAAACTGTCTAATTGTGGTAAAACTGTTAAAATACACAATGAGAGTTCCCAGAAATGATTAAGAACGTGTAATAAACCCCTCAAGAACACGTAAATAGATTCTTGCTACATTTACTGTCGAATTCAATCACGGAGGTTTCCAGTGGAAAGCTTTCAAATGACGAAAATACTGGTAATGTTTACAAGTCCGGGTACTTCGGGTGGCGTTTTCACGGGACTGTGCTTTCAATTATTACGAGTTCATGTTTACAGAGCTCAGAATTGGTGTCTAAAGCCTTTGAATCACGAGAATAGTTTTTGTGTTTACAATTTAGGAGGATTGGCTTTGGCGTTTTTTTTTGTGTGAATCAGTTAAAATGGTGGCGGTTCCAGTAAATACTTCTAAGCAAACTGTCTAATTGTGGTAAAACTGTAAAATACACAATGAGAGTTCCCAGAAATGATTAAGAACGTGTAATAAACATCTCAAGTACACGTAAATAGATTCTTACTACATTTACTGTCGAATTCAACACGGAGGTTTCCAGTGGAAAGCTGTGAAATGACGAAAATACTGGTAATGTTTACAAGTCCGGGTACTTCTGGTGGCGTTTTCACGGGACTGTGCTTTCAATTATTACGAGTTCATGTTTACAGAGCTCAGAATTGGTGTCTAAAGCCTTTGAATCACGAGAATAGTTTTTGTGTTTACAATTTAGGAGGATTGGCTTTGGCGTTTTTTTTGTGTGAATCAGTTAAAATGGTGGCGGTTCCAGTAAATACTTCTAAGCAAACTGTCTAATTGTGGTAAAACTGTTAAAATACACAATGAGAGTTCCCAGAAATGATTAAGAACATGTAATAAACCCCTCAAGTACACGTAAATAGATTCTTACTACATTTACTGTCGAATTCAACACGGAGGTTTCCAGTGGAAAGCTGTGAAATGACGAAAATACTGGTAATGTTTACAAGTACGGGTACTTCTGGTGGCGTTTTCACGGGACTGTGCTTTCAAATATTAAGAGTTCATGTTTACAGAGCTCAGAATTGGTGTCTAAAGCCTTTGAATCACGAGAATAGTTTTTGTGTTTACAATTTAGGAGGTTTGGCTTTGGCGTTTTTTTTGTGTGAATCAGTCAAAATGGTGGCGGTTCCAGTAAATACTTCTAAGCAAACTGTCTAATTGTGGTAAAACTGTTAAAATACACAATGAGAGTTCCCAGAAATGATTAAGAACGTGTAATAAACATCTCAAGTACACGTAAATAGATTCTTACTACATTTACTGTCGAATTCAACACGGAGGTTTCCAGTGGAAAGCTGTGAAATGACGAAAATACTGGTAATGTTTACAAGTACGGGTACTTCTGGTGTCGTTTTCACGGGACTGTGCTTTCAAATATTAAGAGTTCATGTTTACAGAGCTCAGAATTGGTGTCTAAAGCCTTTGAATCACGAGAATAGTTTTTGTGTTTACAATTTAGGAGGTTTGGCTTTGGCGTTTTTTTTGTGTGAATCAGTCAAAATGGTGGCGGTTCCAGTAAATACTTCTAAGCAAACTGTCTAATTGTGGTAAAACTGTTAAAATACACAATGAGAGTTCCCAGAAATGATTAAGAACGTGTAATAAACATCTCAAGTACACGTAAATAGATTCTTACTACATTTACTGTCGAATTCAACACGGAGGTTTCCAGTGGAAAGCTGTGAAATGATGAAAATACTGGTAATGTTTACAAGTACGGGTACTTCTGGTGGCGTTTTCACGGGACTGTGCTTTCAAATATTAAGAGTTAATGTTTACAGAGCTAAGAATTGGTGTCTAAAGCCTTTGAATCACGAGAATTTTTTGTGTTTACAATTTAGGAGGATTGGCTTTGGCGTTTTTTTGTGTGAATCAGTTAAAATGGTGGCGGTTCCAGTAAATACTTCTAAGCAAACTGTCTAATTGTGGTAATACTGTTAAAATACACAATGAGAGTTCCCAGAAATGATTAAGAACGTGTAATAAACCCCTCAAGTACACGTAAATAGATGCTTACTACATTTACTGTCGAATTCAATCACGGAGGTTTCCAGTGGAAAGCTGTGAAATGACGAAAATACTGGTAATGTTTACAAGTCCGGGTACTTCGGGTGGCGTTTTCACGGGACTGTGCTTTCAATTATTACGAGTTCATGTTTACAGAGCTCAGAATTGGTGTCTAAAGCCTTTGAATCACGAGAATAGTTTTTGTGTTTACAATTTAGGAGGATTGGCTTTGGCGTTTTTTTTGTGTGAATCAGTTAAAATGGTGGCGGTTCCAGTAAATACTTCTAAGCAAACTGTCTAATTGTGGTAAAACTGTTAAAATACACAATGAGAGTTCCCAGAAATGATTAAGAACGTGTAATAAACATCTCAAGTACACGTAAATAGATTCTTACTACATTTACTGTCGAATTCAACACGGAGGTTTCCAGTGGAAAGCTGTGAAATGACGAAAATACTGGTAATGTTTACAAGTACGGGTACTTCTGGTGGCGTTTTCACGGGACTGTGCTTTCAAATATTAAGAGTTCATGTTTACAGAGCTCAGAATTGGTGTCTAAAGCCTTTGAATCACGAGAATAGTTTTTGTGTTTACAATTTAGGAGGATTGGCTTTGGCGTTTTTTTTTGTGTGAATCAGTTAAAATGGTGGCGGTTCCAGTAAATACTTCTAAGCAAACTGTCTAATTGTGGTAAAACTGTTAAAATACACAATGAGAGTTCCCAGAAATGATTAAGAACGTGTAATAAACCCCTCAAGTACACGTAAATAGATTCTTACTACATTTACTGTCGAATTCAACACGGAGGTTTCCAGTGGAAAGCTGTGAAATGACGAAAATACTGGTAATGTTTACAAGTACGGGTACTTCTGGTGGCGTTTTCACGGGACTGTGCTTTCAAATATTAAGAGTTCATGTTTACAGAGCTCAGAATTGGTGTCTAAAGCCTTTGAATCACGAGAATAGTTTTTGTGTTTACAATTTAGGAGGATTGGCTTTGGCGTTTTTTTTGTGTGAATCAGTCAAAATGGTGGCGGTTCCAGTAAATACTTCTAAGCAAACTGTCTAATTGTGGTAAAACTGTTAAAATACACAATGAGAGTTCCCAGAAATGATTAAGAACGTGTAATAAACCCCTCAAGAACACGTAAATAGATTCTTGCTACATTTACTGTCGAATTCAATCACGGAGGTTTCCAGTGGAAAGCTTTCAAATGACGAAAATACTGGTAATGTTTACAAGTCCGGGTACTTCGGGTGGCGTTTTCACGAGACTGTGCTTTCAAATATTAAGAGTTCATGTTTACAGAGCTCAGAATTGGTGTCTAAAGCCTTTGAATCACGATAATAGTTTTTGTGTTTACAATTTAGGAGGATTGGCTTTGGCGTTTTTTTTTGTGTGAATCAGTTAAAATGGTGGCGGTTCCAGTAAATACTTCTAAGCAAACTGTCTAATTGTGGTAAAACTGTAAAATACACAATGAGAGTTCCCAGAAATATTAAGAACGTGTAATAAACATCTCAAGTACACGTAAATAGATTCTTACTACATTTACTGTCGAATTCAATCACGGAGGTTTCCAGTGGAAAGCTGTGAAATGACGAAAATACTGGTAATGTTTCCAAGTCCGGGTACTTCTGGTGGCGTTTTCACGGGACTGTGCTTTCAAATATTAAGAGTTCATGTTTACAGAGCTCAGAATTGGTGTCTAAAGCCTTTGAATCACGAGAATATTTTTTGTGTTTACAATTTAGGAGGATTGGCTTTGGCGTTTTTTTTTGTGTGAATCAGTTAAAATGGTGGCGGTTCCAGTAAACAGTTCTAAGCAAACTGTCTAATTGTGGTAAAACTGTTAAAATACACAATGAGAGTTCCCAGAAATGATTAAGAACGTGTAATAAACATCTCAAGTACACGTAAATAGATTCTTACTACATTTACTGTCGAATTCAACACGGAGGTTTCCAGTGGAAAGCTGTGAAATGACGAAAATACTGGTAATGTTTACAAGTACGGGTACTTCGGGTGGCGTTTTCACGGGACTGTGCTTTCAATTATTACGAGTTCATGTTTACAGAGCTCAGAATTGGTGTCTAAAGCCTTTGAATCACGAGAATAGTTTTTGTGTTTACAATTTAGGAGGATTGGCTTTGGCGTTTTTTTTGTGTGAATCAGTTAAAATGGTGGCGGTTCCAGTAAATACTTCTAAGCAAACTGTCTAATTGTGGTAAAACTGTTAAAATACACAATGAGAGTTCCCAGAAATGATTAAGAACATGTAATAAACCCCTCAAGTACACGTAAATAGATTCTTACTACATTTACTGTCGAATTCAACACGGAGGTTTCCAGTGGAAAGCTGTGAAATGACGAAAATACTGGTAATGTTTACAAGTCCGGGTACTTCCCGTGGCGTTTTCACGGGACTGTGCTTTCAAATATTAAGAGTTCATGTTTACAGAGCTCAGAATTGGTGTCTAAAGCCTTTGAATCACGAGAATAGTTTTTGTGTTTACAATTTAGGAGGATTGGCTTTGGCGTTTTTTTTGTGTGAATCAGTCAAAATGGTGGCGGTTCCAGTAAATACTTCTAAGCAAACTGTCTAATTGTGGTAAAACTGTTAAAATACACAATGAGAGTTCCCAGAAATGATTAAGAACGTGTAATAAACCCCTCAAGTACACGTAAATAGATTCTTACTACATTTACTGTCGAATTCAACACGGAGGTTTCCAGTGGAAAGCTTTCAAATGACGAAAATACTGGTAATGTTTCCAAGTACGGGTACTTCTGGTGGCGTTTTCACGGGACTGTGCTTTCAAATATTAAGAGTTCATGTTTACAGAGCTCAGAATTGGTGTCTAAAGCCTTTGAATCACGAGAATAGTTTTTGTGTTTACAATTTAGGAGGATTGGCTTTGGCGTTTTTTTTGTGTGAATCAGTTAAAATGGTGGCGGTTCCAGTAAATACTTCTAAGCAAACTGTCTAATTGTGGTAAAACTGTTAAAATACACAATGAGAGTTCCCAGAAATGATTAAGAACGTGTAATAAACCCCTCAAGAACACGTAAATAGATTCTTGCTACATTTACTGTCGAATTCAATCACGGAGGTTTCCAGTGGAAAGCTTTCAAATGACGAAAATACTGGTAATGTTTACAAGTCCGGGTACTTCGGGTGGCGTTTTCACGGGACTGTGCTTTCAATTATTACGAGTTCATGTTTACAGAGCTCAGAATTGGTGTCTAAAGCCTTTGAATCACGAGAATAGTTTTTGTGTTTACAATTTAGGAGGATTGGCTTTGGCGTTTTTTTTTGTGTGAATCAGTTAAAATGGTGGCGGTTCCAGTAAATACTTCTAAGCAAACTGTCTAATTGTGGTAAAACTGTAAAATACACAATGAGAGTTCCCAGAAATGATTAAGAACGTGTAATAAACATCTCAAGTACACGTAAATAGATTCTTACTACATTTACTGTCGAATTCAACACGGAGGTTTCCAGTGGAAAGCTGTGAAATGACGAAAATACTGGTAATGTTTACAAGTCCGGGTACTTCTGGTGGCGTTTTCACGGGACTGTGCTTTCAATTATTACGAGTTCATGTTTACAGAGCTCAGAATTGGTGTCTAAAGCCTTTGAATCACGAGAATAGTTTTTGTGTTTACAATTTAGGAGGATTGGCTTTGGCGTTTTTTTTGTGTGAATCAGTTAAAATGGTGGCGGTTCCAGTAAATACTTCTAAGCAAACTGTCTAATTGTGGTAAAACTGTTAAAATACACAATGAGAGTTCCCAGAAATGATTAAGAACATGTAATAAACCCCTCAAGTACACGTAAATAGATTCTTACTACATTTACTGTCGAATTCAACACGGAGGTTTCCAGTGGAAAGCTGTGAAATGACGAAAATACTGGTAATGTTTACAAGTACGGGTACTTCTGGTGGCGTTTTCACGGGACTGTGCTTTCAAATATTAAGAGTTCATGTTTACAGAGCTCAGAATTGGTGTCTAAAGCCTTTGAATCACGAGAATAGTTTTTGTGTTTACAATTTAGGAGGATTGGCTTTGGCGTTTTTTTTGTGTGAATCAGTCAAAATGGTGGCGGTTCCAGTAAATACTTCTAAGCAAACTAATTGTGGTAAAACTGTTAAAATACACAATGAGAGTTCCCAGAAATGATTAAGAACGTGTAATAAACATCTCAAGTACACGTAAATAGATTCTTACTACATTTACTGTCGAATTCAACACGGAGGTTTCCAGTGGAAAGCTGTGAAATGACGAAAATACTGGTAATGTTTACAAGTACGGGTACTTCTGGTGGCGTTTTCACGGGACTGTGCTTTCAAATATTAAGAGTTCATGTTTACAGAGCTAAGAATTGGTGTCTAAAGCCTTTGAATCACGAGAATAGTTTTTGTGTTTACAATTTAGGAGGTTTGGCTTTGGCGTTTTTTTTGTGTGAATCAGTCAAAATGGTGGCGGTTCCAGTAAATACTTCTAAGCAAACTGTCTAATTGTGGTAAAACTGTTAAAATACACAATGAGAGTTCCCAGAAATGATTAAGAACGTGTAATAAACATCTCAAGTACACGTAAATAGATTCTTACTACATTTACTGTCGAATTCAACACGGAGGTTTCCAGTGGAAAGCTGTGAAATGATGAAAATACTGGTAATGTTTACAAGTACGGGTACTTCTGGTGGCGTTTTCACGGGACTGTGCTTTCAAATATTAAGAGTTAATGTTTACAGAGCTAAGAATTGGTGTCTAAAGCCTTTGAATCACGAGAATTTTTTGTGTTTACAATTTAGGAGGATTGGCTTTGGCGTTTTTTTTGTGTGAATCAGTTAAAATGGTGGCGGTTCCAGTAAATACTTCTAAGCAAACTGTCTAATTGTGGTAATACTGTTAAAATACACAATGAGAGTTCCCAGAAATGATTAAGAACGTGTAATAAACCCCTCAAGTACACGTAAATAGATGCTTACTACATTTACTGTCGAATTCAATCACGGAGGTTTCCAGTGGAAAGCTGTGAAATGACGAAA
The DNA here is from genome assembly GCF_963259705.1 of Myotis daubentonii. Classification (NCBI taxonomy): domain Eukaryota; kingdom Metazoa; phylum Chordata; class Mammalia; order Chiroptera; family Vespertilionidae; genus Myotis; species Myotis daubentonii. The sequence goes on along the minus strand of NW_026775509.1, from coordinate 136,957 downwards.
ATACTGGTAATGTTTACAAGTCCGGGTACTTCGGGTGGCGTTTTCACGGGACTGTGCTTTCAATTATTACGAGTTCATGTTTACAGAGCTCAGAATTGGTGTCTAAAGCCTTTGAATCACGAGAATAGTTTTTGTGTTTACAATTTAGGAGGATTGGCTTTGGCGTTTTTTTTGTGTGAATCAGTTAAAATGGTGGCGGTTCCAGTAAATACTTCTAAGCAAACTGTCTAATTGTGGTAAAACTGTTAAAATACACAATGAGAGTTCCCAGAAATGATTAAGAACGTGTAATAAACATCTCAAGTACACGTAAATAGATTCTTACTACATTTACTGTCGAATTCAACACGGAGGTTTCCAGTGGAAAGCTGTGAAATGACGAAAATACTGGTAATGTTTACAAGTACGGGTACTTCTGGTGGCGTTTTCTCGGGACTGTGCTTTCAAATATTAAGAGTTCATGTTTACAGAGCTCAGAATTGGTGTCTAAAGCCTTTGAATCACGAGAATAGTTTTTGTGTTTACAATTTAGGAGGATTGGCTTTGGCGTTTTTTTTGTGTGAATCAGTTAAAATGGTGGCGGTTCCAGTAAATACTTCTAAGCAAACTGTCTAATTGTGGTAAAACTGTTAAAATACACAATGAGAGTTCCCAGAAATGATTAAGAACGTGTAATAAACATCTCAAGTACACGTAAATAGATTCTTACTACATTTACTGTCGAATTCAACACGGAGGTTTCCAGTGGAAAGCTGTGAAATGACGAAAATACTGGTAATGTTTACAAGTACGGGTACTTCGGGTGGCGTTTTCACGGGACTGTGCTTTCAATTATTACGAGTTCATGTTTACAGAGCTCAGAATTGGTGTCTAAAGCCTTTGAATCACGAGAATAGTTTTTGTGTTTACAATTTAGGAGGATTGGCTTTGGCGTTTTTTTTGTGTGAATCAGTTAAAATGGTGGCGGTTCCAGTAAATACTTCTAAGCAAACTGTCTAATTGTGGTAAAACTGTTAAAATACACAATGAGAGTTCCCAGAAATGATTAAGAACATGTAATAAACCCCTCAAGTACACGTAAATAGATTCTTACTACATTTACTGTCGAATTCAACACGGAGGTTTCCAGTGGAAAGCTGTGAAATGACGAAAATACTGGTAATGTTTACAAGTCCGGGTACTTCCCGTGGCGTTTTCACGGGACTGTGCTTTCAAATATTAAGAGTTCATGTTTACAGAGCTCAGAATTGGTGTCTAAAGCCTTTGAATCACGAGAATAGTTTTTGTGTTTACAATTTAGGAGGATTGGCTTTGGCGTTTTTTTTGTGTGAATCAGTCAAAATGGTGGCGGTTCCAGTAAATACTTCTAAGCAAACTGTCTAATTGTGGTAAAACTGTTAAAATACACAATGAGAGTTCCCAGAAATGATTAAGAACGTGTAATAAACCCCTCAAGTACACGTAAATAGATTCTTACTACATTTACTGTCGAATTCAACACGGAGGTTTCCAGTGGAAAGCTTTCAAATGACGAAAATACTGGTAATGTTTCCAAGTACGGGTACTTCTGGTGGCGTTTTCACGGGACTGTGCTTTCAAATATTAAGAGTTCATGTTTACAGAGCTCAGAATTGGTGTCTAAAGCCTTTGAATCACGAGAATAGTTTTTGTGTTTACAATTTAGGAGGATTGGCTTTGGCGTTTTTTTTGTGTGAATCAGTTAAAATGGTGGCGGTTCCAGTAAATACTTCTAAGCAAACTGTCTAATTGTGGTAAAACTGTTAAAATACACAATGAGAGTTCCCAGAAATGATTAAGAACGTGTAATAAACCCCTCAAGAACACGTAAATAGATTCTTGCTACATTTACTGTCGAATTCAATCACGGAGGTTTCCAGTGGAAAGCTTTCAAATGACGAAAATACTGGTAATGTTTACAAGTCCGGGTACTTCGGGTGGCGTTTTCACGGGACTGTGCTTTCAATTATTACGAGTTCATGTTTACAGAGCTCAGAATTGGTGTCTAAAGCCTTTGAATCACGAGAATAGTTTTTGTGTTTACAATTTAGGAGGATTGGCTTTGGCGTTTTTTTTTGTGTGAATCAGTTAAAATGGTGGCGGTTCCAGTAAATACTTCTAAGCAAACTGTCTAATTGTGGTAAAACTGTAAAATACACAATGAGAGTTCCCAGAAATGATTAAGAACGTGTAATAAACATCTCAAGTACACGTAAATAGATTCTTACTACATTTACTGTCGAATTCAACACGGAGGTTTCCAGTGGAAAGCTGTGAAATGACGAAAATACTGGTAATGTTTACAAGTCCGGGTACTTCTGGTGGCGTTTTCACGGGACTGTGCTTTCAATTATTACGAGTTCATGTTTACAGAGCTCAGAATTGGTGTCTAAAGCCTTTGAATCACGAGAATAGTTTTTGTGTTTACAATTTAGGAGGATTGGCTTTGGCGTTTTTTTTGTGTGAATCAGTTAAAATGGTGGCGGTTCCAGTAAATACTTCTAAGCAAACTGTCTAATTGTGGTAAAACTGTTAAAATACACAATGAGAGTTCCCAGAAATGATTAAGAACATGTAATAAACCCCTCAAGTACACGTAAATAGATTCTTACTACATTTACTGTCGAATTCAACACGGAGGTTTCCAGTGGAAAGCTGTGAAATGACGAAAATACTGGTAATGTTTACAAGTACGGGTACTTCTGGTGGCGTTTTCACGGGACTGTGCTTTCAAATATTAAGAGTTCATGTTTACAGAGCTCAGAATTGGTGTCTAAAGCCTTTGAATCACGAGAATAGTTTTTGTGTTTACAATTTAGGAGGATTGGCTTTGGCGTTTTTTTTGTGTGAATCAGTCAAAATGGTGGCGGTTCCAGTAAATACTTCTAAGCAAACTAATTGTGGTAAAACTGTTAAAATACACAATGAGAGTTCCCAGAAATGATTAAGAACGTGTAATAAACATCTCAAGTACACGTAAATAGATTCTTACTACATTTACTGTCGAATTCAACACGGAGGTTTCCAGTGGAAAGCTGTGAAATGACGAAAATACTGGTAATGTTTACAAGTACGGGTACTTCTGGTGGCGTTTTCACGGGACTGTGCTTTCAAATATTAAGAGTTCATGTTTACAGAGCTAAGAATTGGTGTCTAAAGCCTTTGAATCACGAGAATAGTTTTTGTGTTTACAATTTAGGAGGTTTGGCTTTGGCGTTTTTTTTGTGTGAATCAGTCAAAATGGTGGCGGTTCCAGTAAATACTTCTAAGCAAACTGTCTAATTGTGGTAAAACTGTTAAAATACACAATGAGAGTTCCCAGAAATGATTAAGAACGTGTAATAAACATCTCAAGTACACGTAAATAGATTCTTACTACATTTACTGTCGAATTCAACACGGAGGTTTCCAGTGGAAAGCTGTGAAATGATGAAAATACTGGTAATGTTTACAAGTACGGGTACTTCTGGTGGCGTTTTCACGGGACTGTGCTTTCAAATATTAAGAGTTAATGTTTACAGAGCTAAGAATTGGTGTCTAAAGCCTTTGAATCACGAGAATTTTTTGTGTTTACAATTTAGGAGGATTGGCTTTGGCGTTTTTTTTGTGTGAATCAGTTAAAATGGTGGCGGTTCCAGTAAATACTTCTAAGCAAACTGTCTAATTGTGGTAATACTGTTAAAATACACAATGAGAGTTCCCAGAAATGATTAAGAACGTGTAATAAACCCCTCAAGTACACGTAAATAGATGCTTACTACATTTACTGTCGAATTCAATCACGGAGGTTTCCAGTGGAAAGCTGTGAAATGACGAAAATACTGGTAATGTTTACAAGTCCGGGTACTTCGGGTGGCGTTTTCACGGGACTGTGCTTTCAATTATTACGAGTTCATGTTTACAGAGCTCAGAATTGGTGTCTAAAGCCTTTGAATCACGAGAATAGTTTTTGTGTTTACAATTTAGGAGGATTGGCTTTGGCGTTTTTTTTGTGTGAATCAGTTAAAATGGTGGCGGTTCCAGTAAATACTTCTAAGCAAACTGTCTAATTGTGGTAAAACTGTTAAAATACACAATGAGAGTTCCCAGAAATGATTAAGAACGTGTAATAAACATCTCAAGTACACGTAAATAGATTCTTACTACATTTACTGTCGAATTCAACACGGAGGTTTCCAGTGGAAAGCTGTGAAATGACGAAAATACTGGTAATGTTTACAAGTACGGGTACTTCTGGTGGCGTTTTCTCGGGACTGTGCTTTCAAATATTAAGAGTTCATGTTTACAGAGCTCAGAATTGGTGTCTAAAGCCTTTGAATCACGAGAATAGTTTTTGTGTTTACAATTTAGGAGGATTGGCTTTGGCGTTTTTTTTTGTGTGAATCAGTTAAAATGGTGGCGGTTCCAGTAAATACTTCTAAGCAAACTGTCTAATTGTGGTAAAACTGTTAAAATACACAATGAGAGTTCCCAGAAATGATTAAGAACGTGTAATAAACCCCTCAAGTACACGTAAATAGATTCTTACTACATTTACTGTCGAATTCAACACGGAGGTTTCCAGTGGAAAGCTGTGAAATGACGAAAATACTGGTAATGTTTACAAGTACGGGTACTTCTGGTGGCGTTTTCACGGGACTGTGCTTTCAAATATTAAGAGTTCATGTTTACAGAGCTCAGAATTGGTGTCTAAAGCCTTTGAATCACGAGAATAGTTTTTGTGTTTACAATTTAGGAGGATTGGCTTTGGCGTTTTTTTTGTGTGAATCAGTCAAAATGGTGGCGGTTCCAGTAAATACTTCTAAGCAAACTGTCTAATTGTGGTAAAACTGTTAAAATACACAATGAGAGTTCCCAGAAATGATTAAGAACGTGTAATAAACCCCTCAAGAACACGTAAATAGATTCTTGCTACATTTACTGTCGAATTCAATCACGGAGGTTTCCAGTGGAAAGCTTTCAAATGACGAAAATACTGGTAATGTTTACAAGTCCGGGTACTTCGGGTGGCGTTTTCACGAGACTGTGCTTTCAAATATTAAGAGTTCATGTTTACAGAGCTCAGAATTGGTGTCTAAAGCCTTTGAATCACGATAATAGTTTTTGTGTTTACAATTTAGGAGGATTGGCTTTGGCGTTTTTTTTTGTGTGAATCAGTTAAAATGGTGGCGGTTCCAGTAAATACTTCTAAGCAAACTGTCTAATTGTGGTAAAACTGTAAAATACACAATGAGAGTTCCCAGAAATATTAAGAACGTGTAATAAACATCTCAAGTACACGTAAATAGATTCTTACTACATTTACTGTCGAATTCAATCACGGAGGTTTCCAGTGGAAAGCTGTGAAATGACGAAAATACTGGTAATGTTTCCAAGTCCGGGTACTTCTGGTGGCGTTTTCACGGGACTGTGCTTTCAAATATTAAGAGTTCATGTTTACAGAGCTCAGAATTGGTGTCTAAAGCCTTTGAATCACGAGAATATTTTTTGTGTTTACAATTTAGGAGGATTGGCTTTGGCGTTTTTTTTTGTGTGAATCAGTTAAAATGGTGGCGGTTCCAGTAAACAGTTCTAAGCAAACTGTCTAATTGTGGTAAAACTGTTAAAATACACAATGAGAGTTCCCAGAAATGATTAAGAACGTGTAATAAACATCTCAAGTACACGAAAATAGATTCTTACTACATTTACTGTCGAATTCAACACGGAGGTTTCCAGTGGAAAGCTGTGAAATGACGAAAATACTGGTAATGTTTACAAGTACGGGTACTTCGGGTGGCGTTTTCACGGGACTGTGCTTTCAATTATTACGAGTTCATGTTTACAGAGCTCAGAATTGGTGTCTAAAGCCTTTGAATCACGAGAATAGTTTTTGTGTTTACAATTTAGGAGGATTGGCTTTGGCGTTTTTTTTGTGTGAATCAGTTAAAATGGTGGCGGTTCCAGTAAATACTTCTAAGCAAACTGTCTAATTGTGGTAAAACTGTTAAAATACACAATGAGAGTTCCCAGAAATGATTAAGAACGTGTAATAAACATCTCAAGTACACGTAAATAGATCCTTACTACATTTACTGTCGAATTAAACACGGAGGTTTCCAGTGGAAAGCTGTGAAATGACGAAAATACTGGTAATGTTTACAAGTCCGGGTACTTCTGGTGGCGTTTTCACGGGACTGTGCTTTCAATTATTACGAGTTCATGTTTACAGAGCTCAGAATTGGTGTCTAAAGCCTTTGAATCACGAGAATAGTTTTTGTGTTTACAATTTAGGAGGATTGGCTTTGGCGTTTTTTTTATGTGAATCAGTTAAAATGGTGGCGGTTCCAGTAAATACTTCTAAGCAAACTGTCTAATTGTGGTAAAACTGTTAAAATACACAATGAGAGTTCCCAGAAATGATTAAGAACATGTAATAAACCCCTCAAGTACACGTAAATAGATTCTTACTACATTTACTGTCGAATTCAACACGGAGGTTTCCAGTGGAAAGCTGTGAAATGACGAAAATACTGGTAATGTTTACAAGTACGGGTACTTCTGGTGGCGTTTTCACGGGACTGTGCTTTCAAATATTAAGAGTTCATGTTTACAGAGCTCAGAATTGGTGTCTAAAGCCTTTGAATCACGAGAATTGTTTTTGTGTTTACAATTTAGGAGGATTGGCTTTGGCGTTTTTTTTGTGTGAATCAGTTAAAATGGTGGCGGTTCCAGTAAATACTTCTAAGCAAACTAATTGTGGTAAAACTGTTAAAATACACAATGAGAGTTCCCAGAAATGATTAAGAACGTGTAATAAACATCTCAAGTACACGTAAATAGATTCTTACTACATTTACTGTCGAATTCAACACGGAGGTTTCCAGTGGAAAGCTGTGAAATGACGAAAATACTGGTAATGTTTACAAGTACGGGTACTTCGGGTGGCGTTTTCACGGGACTGTGCTTTCAATTATTACGAGTTCATGTTTACAGAGCTCAGAATTGGTGTCTAAAGCCTTTGAATCACGAGAATAGTTTTTGTGTTTACAATTTAGGAGGATTGGCTTTGGCGTTTTTTTTGTGTGAATCAGTCAAAATGGTGGCGGTTCCAGTAAATACTTCTAAGCAAACTGTCTAATTGTGGTAAAACTGTTAAAATACACAATGAGAGTTCCCAGAAATGATTAAGAACGTGTAATAAACCCCTCAAGTACACGTAAATAGATTCTTACTACATTTACTGTCGAATTCAACACGGAGGTTTCCAGTGGAAAGCTGTGAAATGACGAAAATACTGGTAATGTTTACAAGTACGGGTACTTCTGGTGGCGTTTTCACGGGACTGTGCTTTCAAATATTAAGAGTTCATGTTTACAGAGCTCAGAATTGGTGTCTAAAGCCTTTGAATCACGAGAATAGTTTTTGTGTTTACAATTTAGGAGGATTGGCTTTGGCGTTTTTTTTGTGTGAATCAGTCAAAATGGTGGCGGTTCCAGTAAATACTTCTAAGCAAACTGTCTAATTGTGGTAAAACTGTTAAAATACACAATGAGAGTTCCCAGAAATGATTAAGAACGTGTAATAAACCCCTCAAGAACACGTAAATAGATTCTTGCTACATTTACTGTCGAATTCAATCACGGAGGTTTCCAGTGGAAAGCTTTCAAATGACGAAAATACTGGTAATGTTTACAAGTCCGGGTACTTCGGGTGGCGTTTTCACGGGACTGTGCTTTCAATTATTACGAGTTCATGTTTACAGAGCTCAGAATTGGTGTCTAAAGCCTTTGAATCACGAGAATAGTTTTTGTGTTTACAATTTAGGAGGATTGGCTTTGGCGTTTTTTTTTGTGTGAATCAGTTAAAATGGTGGCGGTTCCAGTAAATACTTCTAAGCAAACTGTCTAATTGTGGTAAAACTGTAAAATACACAATGAGAGTTCCCAGAAATGATTAAGAACGTGTAATAAACATCTCAAGTACACGTAAATAGATTCTTACTACATTTACTGTCGAATTCAATCACGGAGGTTTCCAGTGGAAAGCTGTGAAATGACGAAAATACTGGTAATGTTTACAAGTCCGGGTACTTCTGGTGGCGTTTTCACGGGACTGTGCTTTCAAATATTAAGAGTTCATGTTTACAGAGCTCAGAATTGGTGTCTAAAGCCTTTGAATCACGAGAATATTTTTTGTGTTTACAATTTAGGAGGATTGGCTTTGGCGTTTTTTTTTGTGTGAATCAGTTAAAATGGTGGCGGTTCCAGTAAACAGTTCTAAGCAAACTGTCTAATTGTGGTAAAACTGTTAAAATACACAATGAGAGTTCCCAGAAATGATTAAGAACGTGTAATAAACATCTCAAGTACACGTAAATAGATTCTTACTACATTTACTGTCGAATTCAACACGGAGGTTTCCAGTGGAAAACTGTGAAATGACGAAAATACTGGTAATGTTTACAAGTCCGGGTACTTCTGGTGGCGTTTTCACGGGACTGTGCTTTCAATTATTAGGAGTTCATGTTTACAGAGCTCAGAATTGGTGTCTAAAGCCTTTGAATCACGAGAATAGTTTTTGTGTTTACAATTTAGGAGGATTGGCTTTGGCGTTTTTTTTGTGTGAATCAGTTAAAATGGTGGCGGTTCCAGTAAATACTTCTAAGCAAACTGTCTAATTGTGGTAAAACTGTTAAAATACACAATGAGATTTCCCAGAAATGATTAAGAACGTGTAATAAACATCTCAAGTACACGTAAATAGATTCTTACTACATTTACTGTCGAATTAAACACGGAGGTTTCCAGTGGAAAGCTGTGAAATGACGAAAATACTGGTAATGTTTACAAGTCCGGGTACTTCTGGTGGCGTTTTCACGGGACTGTGCTTTCAATTATTACGAGTTCATGTTTACAGAGCTCAGAATTGGTGTCTAAAGCCTTTGAATCACGAGAATAGTTTTTGTGTTTACAATTTAGGAGGATTGGCTTTGGCGTTTTTTTTGTGTGAATCAGTTAAAATGGTGGCGGTTCCAGTAAATACTTCTAAGCAAACTGTCTAATTGTGGTAAAACTGTTAAAATACACAATGAGAGTTCCCAGAAATGATTAAGAACATGTAATAAACCCCTCAAGTACACGTAAATAGATTCTTACTACATTTACTGTCGAATTCAACACGGAGGTTTCCAGTGGAAAGCTGTGAAATGACGAAAATACTGGTAATGTTTACAAGTACGGGTACTTCTGGTGGCGTTTTCACGGGACTGTGCTTTCAAATATTAAGAGTTCATGTTTACAGAGCTCAGAATTGGTGTCTAAAGCCTTTGAATCACGAGAATAGTTTTTGTGTTTACAATTTAGGAGGATTGGCTTTGGCGTTTTTTTTGTGTGAATCAGTCAAAATGGTGGCGGTTCCAGTAAATACTTCTAAGCAAACTAATTGTGGTAAAACTGTTAAAATACACAATGAGAGTTCCCAGAAATGATTAAGAACGTGTAATAAACATCTCAAGTACACGTAAATAGATTCTTACTACATTTACTGTCGAATTCAACACGGAGGTTTCCAGTGGAAAGCTGTGAAATGACGAAAATACTGGTAATGTTTACAAGTACGGGTACTTCTGGTGGCGTTTTCACGGGACTGTGCTTTCAAATATTAAGAGTTCATGTTTACAGAGCTCAGAATTGGTGTCTAAAGCCTTTGAATCACGAGAATAGTTTTTGTGTTTACAATTTAGGAGGTTTGGCTTTGGCGTTTTTTTTGTGTGAATCAGTCAAAATGGTGGCGGTTCCAGTAAATACTTCTAAGCAAACTGTCTAATTGTGGTAAAACTGTTAAAATACACAATGAGAGTTCCCAGAAATGATTAAGAACGTGTAATAAACATCTCAAGTACACGTAAATAGATTCTTACTACATTTACTGTCGAATTCAACACGGAGGTTTCCAGTGGAAAGCTGTGAAATGATGAAAATACTGGTAATGTTTACAAGTACGGGTACTTCTGGTGGCGTTTTCACGGGACTGTGCTTTCAAATATTAAGAGTTCATGTTTACAGAGCTAAGAATTGGTGTCTAAAGCCTTTGAATCACGAGAAATTTTTTGTGTTTACAATTTAGGAGGATTGGCTTTGGCGTTTTTTTTGTGTGAATCAGTTAAAATGTTGGCGGTTCCAGTAAATACTTCTAAGCAAACTGTCTAATTGTGGTAATACTGTTAAAATACACAATGAGAGTTCCCAGAAATGATTAAGAACGTGTAATAAACCCCTCAAGTACACGTAAATAGATGCTTACTACATTTACTGTCGAATTCAATCACGGAGGTTTCCAGTGGAAAGCTGTGAAATGACGAAAATACTGGTAATGTTTACAAGTCCGGGTACTTCGGGTGGCGTTTTCACGGGACTGTGCTTTCAATTATTACGAGTTCATGTTTACAGAGCTCAGAATTGGTGTCTAAAGCCTTTGAATCACGAGAATAGTTTTTGTGTTTACAATTTAGGAGGATTGGCTTTGGCGTTTTTTTTGTGTGAATCAGTTAAAATGGTGGCGGTTCCAGTAAATACTTCTAAGCAAACTGTCTAATTGTGGTAAAACTGTTAAAATACACAATGAGAGTTCCCAGAAATGATTAAGAACGTGTAATAAACATCTCAAGTACACGTAAATAGATTCTTACTACATTTACTGTCGAATTAAACACGGAGGTTTCCAGTGGAAAGCTGTGAAATGACGAAAATACTGGTAATGTTTACAAGTACGGGTACTTCTGGTGGCGTTTTCACGGGACTGTGCTTTCAAATATTAAGAGTTCATGTTTACAGAGCTCAGAATTGGTGTCTAAAGCCTTTGAATCACGAGAATAGTTTTTGTGTTTACAATTTAGGAGGATTGGCTTTGGCGTTTTTTTTGTGTGAATCAGTCAAAATGGTGGCGGTTCCAGTAAATACTTCTAAGCAAACTAATTGTGGTAAAACTGTTAAAATACACAATGAGAGTTCCCAGAAATGATTAAGAACGTGTAATAAACATCTCAAGTACACGTAAATAGATTCTTACTACATTTACTGTCGAATTCAACACGGAGGTTTCCAGTGGAAAGCTGTGAAATGACGAAAATACTGGTAATGTTTACAAGTACGGGTACTTCTGGTGGCGTTTTCACGGGACTGTGCTTTCAAATTTTAAGAGTTCATGTTTACAGAGCTAAGAATTGGTGTCTAAAGCCTTTGAATCACGAGAATAGTTTTTGTGTTTACAATTTAGGAGGTTTGGCTTTGGCGTTTTTTTTGTGTGAATCAGTCAAAATGGTGGCGGTTCCAGTAAATACTTCTAAGCAAACTGTCTAATTGTGGTAAAACTGTTAAAATACACAATGAGAGTTCCCAGAAATGATTAAGAACGTGTAATAAACATCTCAAGTACACGTAAATAGATTCTTACTACATTTACTGTCGAATTAAACACGGAGGTTTCCAGTGGAAAGCTGTGAAATGACGAAAATACTGGTAATGTTTACAAGTCCGGGTACTTCTGGTGGCGTTTTCACGGGACTGTGCTTTCAATTATTACGAGTTCATGTTTACAGAGCTCAGAATTGGTGTCTAAAGCCTTTGAATCACGAGAATAGTTTTTGTGTTTACAATTTAGGAGGATTGGCTTTGGCGTTTTTTTTGTGTGAATCAGTTAAAATGGTGGCGGTTCCAGTAAATACTTCTAAGCAAACTGTCTAATTGTGGTAAAACTGTTAAAATACACAATGAGAGTTCCCAGAAATGATTAAGAACATGTAATAAACCCCTCAAGTACACGTAAATAGATTCTTACTACATTTACTGTCGAATTCAACACGGAGGTTTCCAGTGGAAAGCTGTGAAATGACGAAAATACTGGTAATGTTTACAAGTACGGGTACTTCTGGTGGCGTTTTCACGGGACTGTGCTTTCAAATATTAAGAGTTCATGTTTACAGAGCTCAGAATTGGTGTCTAAAGCCTTTGAATCACGAGAATAGTTTTTGTGTTTACAATTTAGGAGGATTGGCTTTGGCGTTTTTTTTGTGTGAATCAGTCAAAATGGTGGCGGTTCCAGTAAATACTTCTAAGCAAACTAATTGTGGTAAAACTGTTAAAATACACAATGAGAGTTCCCAGAAATGATTAAGAACGTGTAATAAACATCTCAAGTACACGTAAATAGATTCTTACTACATTTACTGTCGAATTCAACACGGAGGTTTCCAGTGGAAAGCTGTGAAATGACGAAAATACTGGTAATGTTTACAAGTACGGGTACTTCTGGTGGCGTTTTCACGGGACTGTGCTTTCAAATATTAAGAGTTCATGTTTACAGAGCTAAGAATTGGTGTCTAAAGCCTTTGAATCACGAGAATAGTTTTTGTGTTTACAATTTAGGAGGTTTGGCTTTGGCGTTTTTTTTGTGTGAATCAGTCAAAATGGTGGCGGTTCCAGTAAATACTTCTAAGCAAACTGTCTAATTGTGGTAAAACTGTTAAAATACACAATGAGAGTTCCCAGAAATGATTAAGAACGTGTAATAAACATCTCAAGTACACGTAAATAGATTCTTACTACATTTACTGTCGAATTCAACACGGAGGTTTCCAGTGGAAAGCTGTGAAATGATGAAAATACTGGTAATGTTTACAAGTACGGGTACTTCTGGTGGCGTTTTCACGGGACTGTGCTTTCAAATATTAAGAGTTCATGTTTACAGAGCTAAGAATTGGTGTCTAAAGCCTTTGAATCACGAGAAATTTTTTGTGTTTACAATTTAGGAGGATTGGCTTTGGCGTTTTTTTTGTGTGAATCAGTTAAAATGTTGGCGGTTCCAGTAAATACTTCTAAGCAAACTGTCTAATTGTGGTAATACTGTTAAAATACACAATGAGAGTTCCCAGAAATGATTAAGAACGTGTAATAAACCCCTCAAGTACACGTAAATAGATGCTTACTACATTTACTGTCGAATTCAATCACGGAGGTTTCCAGTGGAAAGCTGTGAAATGACGAAAATACTGGTAATGTTTACAAGTCCGGGTACTTCTGGTGGCGTTTTCACGGGACTGTGCTTTCAATTATTACGAGTTCATGTTTACAGAGCTCAGAATTGGTGTCTAAAGCCTTTGAATCACGAGAATAGTTTTTGTGTTTACAATTTAGGAGGATTGGCTTTGGCGTTTTTTTTGTGTGAATCAGTTAAAATGGTGGCGGTTCCAGTAAATACTTCTAAGCAAACTGTCTAATTGTGGTAAAACTGTTAAAATACACAATGAGAGTTCCCAGAAATGATTAAGAACATGTAATAAACCCCTCAAGTACACGTAAATAGATTCTTACTACATTTACTGTCGAATTCAACACGGAGGTTTCCAGTGGAAAGCTGTGAAATGACGAAAATACTGGTAATGTTTACAAGTCCGGGTACTTCTGGTGGCGTTTTCACGGGACTGTGCTTTCAAATATTAAGAGTTCATGTTTACAGAGCTCAGAATTGGTGTCTAAAGCCTTTGAATCACGAGAATAGTTTTTGTGTTTACAATTTAGGAGGATTGGCTTTGGCGTTTTTTTTGTGTGAATCAGTCAAAATGGTGGCGGTTCCAGTAAATACTTCTAAGCAAACTGTCTAATTGTGGTAAAACTGTTAAAATACACAATGAGAGTTCCCAGAAATGATTAAGAACGTGTAATAAACCCCTCAAGTACACGTAAATAGATTCTTACTACATTTACTGTCGAATTCAACACGGAGGTTTCCAGTGGAAAGCTGTGAAATGATGAAAATACTGGTAATGTTTACAAGTACGGGTACTTCTGGTGGCGTTTTCACGGGACTGTGCTTTCAAATATTAAGAGTTCATGTTTACAGAGCTAAGAATTGGTGTCTAAAGCCTTTGAATCACGAGAAATTTTTTGTGTTTACAATTTAGGAGGATTGGCTTTGGCGTTTTTTTTGTGTGAATCAGTTAAAATGTTGGCGGTTCCAGTAAATACTTCTAAGCAAACTGTCTAATTGTGGTAATACTGTTAAAATACACAATGAGAGTTCCCAGAAATGATTAAGAACGTGTAATAAACCCCTCAAGTACACGTAAATAGATGCTTACTACATTTACTGTCGAATTCAATCACGGAGGTTTCCAGTGGAAAGCTGTGAAATGACGAAAATACTGGTAATGTTTACAAGTCCGGGTACTTCTGGTGGCGTTTTCACGGGACTGTGCTTTCAATTATTACGAGTTCATGTTTACAGAGCTCAGAATTGGTGTCTAAAGCCTTTGAATCACGAGAATAGTTTTTGTGTTTACAATTTAGGAGGATTGGCTTTGGCGTTTTTTTTGTGTGAATCAGTTAAAATGGTGGCGGTTCCAGTAAATACTTCTAAGCAAACTGTCTAATTGTGGTAAAACTGTTAAAATACACAATGAGAGTTCCCAGAAATGATTAAGAACATGTAATAAACCCCTCAAGTACACGTAAATAGATTCTTACTACATTTACTGTCGAATTCAACACGGAGGTTTCCAGTGGAAAGCTGTGAAATGACGAAAATACTGGTAATGTTTACAAGTCCGGGTACTTCTGGTGGCGTTTTCACGGGACTGTGCTTTCAAATATTAAGAGTTCATGTTTACAGAGCTCAGAATTGGTGTCTAAAGCCTTTGAATCACGAGAATAGTTTTTGTGTTTACAATTTAGGAGGATTGGCTTTGGCGTTTTTTTTGTGTGAATCAGTCAAAATGGTGGCGGTTCCAGTAAATACTTCTAAGCAAACTGTCTAATTGTGGTAAAACTGTTAAAATACACAATGAGAGTTCCCAGAAATGATTAAGAACGTGTAATAAACCCCTCAAGTACACGTAAATAGATTCTTACTACATTTACTGTCGAATTCAACACGGAGGTTTCCAGTGGAAAGCTTTCAAATGACGAAAATACTGGTAATGTTTCCAAGTACGGGTACTTCTGGTGGCGTTTTCACGGGACTGTGCTTTCAAATATTAAGAGTTCATGTTTACAGAGCTCAGAATTGGTGTCTAAAGCCTTTGAATCACGAGAATAGTTTTTGTGTTTACAATTTAGGAGGATTGGCTTTGGCGTTTTTTTTGTGTGAATCAGTCAAAATGGTGGCGGTTCCAGTAAATACTTCTAAGCAAACTGTCTAATTGTGGTAAAACTGTTAAAATACACAATGAGAGTTCCCAGAAATGATTAAGAACGTGTAATAAACCCCTCAAGAACACGTAAATAGATTCTTGCTACATTTACTGTCGAATTCAATCACGGAGGTTTCCAGTGGAAAGCTTTCAAATGACGAAAATACTGGTAATGTTTACAAGTCCGGGTACTTCGGGTGGCGTTTTCACGGGACTGTGCTTTCAATTATTACGAGTTCATGTTTACAGAGCTCAGAATTGGTGTCTAAAGCCTTTGAATCACGAGAATAGTTTTTGTGTTTACAATTTAGGAGGATTGGCTTTGGCGTTTTTTTTTGTGTGAATCAGTTAAAATGGTGGCGGTTCCAGTAAATACTTCTAAGCAAACTGTCTAATTGTGGTAAAACTGTAAAATACACAATGAGAGTTCCCAGAAATGATTAAGAACGTGTAATAAACATCTCAAGTACACGTAAATAGATTCTTACTACATTTACTGTCGAATTCAACACGGAGGTTTCCAGTGGAAAGCTGTGAAATGACGAAAATACTGGTAATGTTTACAAGTCCGGGTACTTCTGGTGGCGTTTTCACGGGACTGTGCTTTCAATTATTACGAGTTCATGTTTACAGAGCTCAGAATTGGTGTCTAAAGCCTTTGAATCACGAGAATAGTTTTTGTGTTTACAATTTAGGAGGATTGGCTTTGGCGTTTTTTTTGTGTGAATCAGTTAAAATGGTGGCGGTTCCAGTAAATACTTCTAAGCAAACTGTCTAATTGTGGTAAAACTGTTAAAATACACAATGAGAGTTCCCAGAAATGATTAAGAACATGTAATAAACCCCTCAAGTACACGTAAATAGATTCTTACTACATTTACTGTCGAATTCAACACGGAGGTTTCCAGTGGAAAGCTGTGAAATGACGAAAATACTGGTAATGTTTACAAGTACGGGTACTTCTGGTGGCGTTTTCACGGGACTGTGCTTTCAAATATTAAGAGTTAATGTTTACAGAGCTAAGAATTGGTGTCTAAAGCCTTTGAATCACGAGAATTTTTTGTGTTTACAATTTAGGAGGATTGGCTTTGGCGTTTTTTTTGTGTGAATCAGTTAAAATGGTGGCGGTTCCAGTAAATACTTCTAAGCAAACTGTCTAATTGTGGTAATACTGTTAAAATACACAATGAGAGTTCCCAGAAATGATTAAGAACGTGTAATAAACCCCTCAAGTACACGTAAATAGATGCTTACTACATTTACTGTCGAATTCAATCACGGAGGTTTCCAGTGGAAAGCTGTGAAATGACGAAAATACTGGTAATGTTTACAAGTCCGGGTACTTCGGGTGGCGTTTTCACGGGACTGTGCTTTCAATTATTACGAGTTCATGTTTACAGAGCTCAGAATTGGTGTCTAAAGCCTTTGAATCACGAGAATAGTTTTTGTGTTTACAATTTAGGAGGATTGGCTTTGGCGTTTTTTTTGTGTGAATCAGTTAAAATGGTGGCGGTTCCAGTAAATACTTCTAAGCAAACTGTCTAATTGTGGTAAAACTGTTAAAATACACAATGAGAGTTCCCAGAAATGATTAAGAACGTGTAATAAACATCTCAAGTACACGTAAATAGATTCTTACTACATTTACTGTCGAATTCAACACGGAGGTTTCCAGTGGAAAGCTGTGAAATGACGAAAATACTGGTAATGTTTACAAGTACGGGTACTTCTGGTGGCGTTTTCACGGGACTGTGCTTTCAAATATTAAGAGTTCATGTTTACAGAGCTCAGAATTGGTGTCTAAAGCCTTTGAATCACGAGAATAGTTTTTGTGTTTACAATTTAGGAGGATTGGCTTTGGCGTTTTTTTTTGTGTGAATCAGTTAAAATGGTGGCGGTTCCAGTAAATACTTCTAAGCAAACTGTCTAATTGTGGTAAAACTGTTAAAATACACAATGAGAGTTCCCAGAAATGATTAAGAACGTGTAATAAACCCCTCAAGTACACGTAAATAGATTCTTACTACATTTACTGTCGAATTCAACACGGAGGTTTCCAGTGGAAAGCTGTGAAATGACGAAAATACTGGTAATGTTTACAAGTACGGGTACTTCTGGTGGCGTTTTCACGGGACTGTGCTTTCAAATATTAAGAGTTCATGTTTACAGAGCTCAGAATTGGTGTCTAAAGCCTTTGAATCACGAGAATAGTTTTTGTGTTTACAATTTAGGAGGATTGGCTTTGGCGTTTTTTTTGTGTGAATCAGTCAAAATGGTGGCGGTTCCAGTAAATACTTCTAAGCAAACTGTCTAATTGTGGTAAAACTGTTAAAATACACAATGAGAGTTCCCAGAAATGATTAAGAACGTGTAATAAACCCCTCAAGAACACGTAAATAGATTCTTGCTACATTTACTGTCGAATTCAATCACGGAGGTTTCCAGTGGAAAGCTTTCAAATGACGAAAATACTGGTAATGTTTACAAGTCCGGGTACTTCGGGTGGCGTTTTCACGAGACTGTGCTTTCAAATATTAAGAGTTCATGTTTACAGAGCTCAGAATTGGTGTCTAAAGCCTTTGAATCACGATAATAGTTTTTGTGTTTACAATTTAGGAGGATTGGCTTTGGCGTTTTTTTTTGTGTGAATCAGTTAAAATGGTGGCGGTTCCAGTAAATACTTCTAAGCAAACTGTCTAATTGTGGTAAAACTGTAAAATACACAATGAGAGTTCCCAGAAATATTAAGAACGTGTAATAAACATCTCAAGTACACGTAAATAGATTCTTACTACATTTACTGTCGAATTCAATCACGGAGGTTTCCAGTGGAAAGCTGTGAAATGACGAAAATACTGGTAATGTTTCCAAGTCCGGGTACTTCTGGTGGCGTTTTCACGGGACTGTGCTTTCAAATATTAAGAGTTCATGTTTACAGAGCTCAGAATTGGTGTCTAAAGCCTTTGAATCACGAGAATATTTTTTGTGTTTACAATTTAGGAGGATTGGCTTTGGCGTTTTTTTTTGTGTGAATCAGTTAAAATGGTGGCGGTTCCAGTAAACAGTTCTAAGCAAACTGTCTAATTGTGGTAAAACTGTTAAAATACACAATGAGAGTTCCCAGAAATGATTAAGAACGTGTAATAAACATCTCAAGTACACGTAAATAGATTCTTACTACATTTACTGTCGAATTCAACACGGAGGTTTCCAGTGGAAAGCTGTGAAATGACGAAAATACTGGTAATGTTTACAAGTACGGGTACTTCGGGTGGCGTTTTCACGGGACTGTGCTTTCAATTATTACGAGTTCATGTTTACAGAGCTCAGAATTGGTGTCTAAAGCCTTTGAATCACGAGAATAGTTTTTGTGTTTACAATTTAGGAGGATTGGCTTTGGCGTTTTTTTTGTGTGAATCAGTTAAAATGGTGGCGGTTCCAGTAAATACTTCTAAGCAAACTGTCTAATTGTGGTAAAACTGTTAAAATACACAATGAGAGTTCCCAGAAATGATTAAGAACGTGTAATAAACATCTCAAGTACACGTAAATAGATCCTTACTACATTTACTGTCGAATTAAACACGGAGGTTTCCAGTGGAAAGCTGTGAAATGACGAAAATACTGGTAATGTTTACAAGTCCGGGTACTTCTGGTGGCGTTTTCACGGGACTGTGCTTTCAATTATTACGAGTTCATGTTTACAGAGCTCAGAATTGGTGTCTAAAGCCTTTGAATCACGAGAATAGTTTTTGTGTTTACAATTTAGGAGGATTGGCTTTGGCGTTTTTTTTGTGTGAATCAGTTAAAATGGTGGCGGTTCCAGTAAATACTTCTAAGCAAACTGTCTAATTGTGGTAAAACTGTTAAAATACACAATGAGAGTTCCCAGAAATGATTAAGAACATGTAATAAACCCCTCAAGTACACGTAAATAGATTCTTACTACATTTACTGTCGAATTCAACACGGAGGTTTCCAGTGGAAAGCTGTGAAATGACGAAAATACTGGTAATGTTTACAAGTACGGGTACTTCTGGTGGCGTTTTCACGGGACTGTGCTTTCAAATATTAAGAGTTCATGTTTACAGAGCTCAGAATTGGTGTCTAAAGCCTTTGAATCACGAGAATTGTTTTTGTGTTTACAATTTAGGAGGATTGGCTTTGGCGTTTTTTTTGTGTGAATCAGTTAAAATGGTGGCGGTTCCAGTAAATACTTCTAAGCAAACTGTCTAATTGTGGTAAAACTGTTAAAATACACAATGAGAGTTCCCAGAAATGATTAAGAACATGTAATAAACCCCTCAAGTACACGTAAATAGATTCTTACTACATTTACTGTCGAATTCAACACGGAGGTTTCCAGTGGAAAGCTGTGAAATGACGAAAATACTGGTAATGTTTACAAGTCCGGGTACTTCTGGTGGCGTTTTCACGGGACTGTGCTTTCAAATATTAAGAGTTCATGTTTACAGAGCTCAGAATTGGTGTCTAAAGCCTTTGAATCACGAGAATAGTTTTTGTGTTTACAATTTAGGACGATTGGCTTTGGCGTTTTTTTTGTGTGAATCAGTCAAAATGGTGGCGGTTCCAGTAAATACTTCTAAGCAAACTGTCTAATTGTGGTAAAACTGTTAAAATACACAATGAGAGTTCCCAGAAATGATTAAGAACGTGTAATAAACCCCTCAAGTACACGTAAATAGATTCTTACTACATTTACTGTCGAATTCAACACGGAGGTTTCCAGTGGAAAGCTTTCAAATGACGAAAATACTGGTAATGTTTCCAAGTACGGGTACTTCTGGTGGCGTTTTCACGGGACTGTGCTTTCAAATATTAAGAGTTCATGTTTACAGAGCTCAGAATTGGTGTCTAAAGCCTTTGAATCACGAGAATAGTTTTTGTGTTTACAATTTAGGAGGATTGGCTTTGGCGTTTTTTTTGTGTGAATCAGTCAAAATGGTGGCGGTTCCAGTAAATACTTCTAAGCAAACTGTCTAATTGTGGTAAAACTGTTAAAATACACAATGAGAGTTCCCAGAAATGATTAAGAACGTGTAATAAACCCCTCAAGAACACGTAAATAGATTCTTGCTACATTTACTGTCGAATTCAATCACGGAGGTTTCCAGTGGAAAGCTTTCAAATGACGAAAATACTGGTAATGTTTACAAGTCCGGGTACTTCGGGTGGCGTTTTCACGGGACTGTGCTTTCAATTATTACGAGTTCATGTTTACAGAGCTCAGAATTGGTGTCTAAAGCCTTTGAATCACGAGAATAGTTTTTGTGTTTACAATTTAGGAGGATTGGCTTTGGCGTTTTTTTTTGTGTGAATCAGTTAAAATGGTGGCGGTTCCAGTAAATACTTCTAAGCAAACTGTCTAATTGTGGTAAAACTGTAAAATACACAATGAGAGTTCCCAGAAATGATTAAGAACGTGTAATAAACATCTCAAGTACACGTAAATAGATTCTTACTACATTTACTGTCGAATTCAACACGGAGGTTTCCAGTGGAAAGCTGTGAAATGACGAAAATACTGGTAATGTTTACAAGTCCGGGTACTTCTGGTGGCGTTTTCACGGGACTGTGCTTTCAATTATTACGAGTTCATGTTTACAGAGCTCAGAATTGGTGTCTAAAGCCTTTGAATCACGAGAATAGTTTTTGTGTTTACAATTTAGGAGGATTGGCTTTGGCGTTTTTTTTGTGTGAATCAGTTAAAATGGTGGCGGTTCCAGTAAATACTTCTAAGCAAACTGTCTAATTGTGGTAAAACTGTTAAAATACACAATGAGAGTTCCCAGAAATGATTAAGAACATGTAATAAACCCCTCAAGTACACGTAAATAGATTCTTACTACATTTACTGTCGAATTCAACACGGAGGTTTCCAGTGGAAAGCTGTGAAATGACGAAAATACTGGTAATGTTTACAAGTACGGGTACTTCTGGTGGCGTTTTCACGGGACTGTGCTTTCAAATATTAAGAGTTCATGTTTACAGAGCTCAGAATTGGTGTCTAAAGCCTTTGAATCACGAGAATAGTTTTTGTGTTTACAATTTAGGAGGATTGGCTTTGGCGTTTTTTTTGTGTGAATCAGTCAAAATGGTGGCGGTTCCAGTAAATACTTCTAAGCAAACTAATTGTGGTAAAACTGTTAAAATACACAATGAGAGTTCCCAGAAATGATTAAGAACGTGTAATAAACATCTCAAGTACACGTAAATAGATTCTTACTACATTTACTGTCGAATTCAACACGGAGGTTTCCAGTGGAAAGCTGTGAAATGACGAAAATACTGGTAATGTTTACAAGTACGGGTACTTCTGGTGGCGTTTTCACGGGACTGTGCTTTCAAATATTAAGAGTTAATGTTTACAGAGCTAAGAATTGGTGTCTAAAGCCTTTGAATCACGAGAATTTTTTGTGTTTACAATTTAGGAGGATTGGCTTTGGCGTTTTTTTTGTGTGAATCAGTTAAAATGGTGGCGGTTCCAGTAAATACTTCTAAGCAAACTGTCTAATTGTGGTAATACTGTTAAAATACACAATGAGAGTTCCCAGAAATGATTAAGAACGTGTAATAAACCCCTCAAGTACACGTAAATAGATGCTTACTACATTTACTGTCGAATTCAATCACGGAGGTTTCCAGTGGAAAGCTGTGAAATGACGAAAATACTGGTAATGTTTACAAGTCCGGGTACTTCGGGTGGCGTTTTCACGGGACTGTGCTTTCAATTATTACGAGTTCATGTTTACAGAGCTCAGAATTGGTGTCTAAAGCCTTTGAATCACGAGAATAGTTTTTGTGTTTACAATTTAGGAGGATTGGCTTTGGCGTTTTTTTTGTGTGAATCAGTTAAAATGGTGGCGGTTCCAGTAAATACTTCTAAGCAAACTGTCTAATTGTGGTAAAACTGTTAAAATACACAATGAGAGTTCCCAGAAATGATTAAGAACGTGTAATAAACATCTCAAGTACACGTAAATAGATTCTTACTACATTTACTGTCGAATTCAACACGGAGGTTTCCAGTGGAAAGCTGTGAAATGACGAAAATACTGGTAATGTTTACAAGTACGGGTACTTCTGGTGGCGTTTTCACGGGACTGTGCTTTCAAATATTAAGAGTTCATGTTTACAGAGCTCAGAATTGGTGTCTAAAGCCTTTGAATCACGAGAATAGTTTTTGTGTTTACAATTTAGGAGGATTGGCTTTGGCGTTTTTTTTGTGTGAATCAGTCAAAATGGTGGCGGTTCCAGTAAATACTTCTAAGCAAACTAATTGTGGTAAAACTGTTAAAATACACAATGAGAGTTCCCAGAAATGATTAAGAACGTGTAATAAACATCTCAAGTACACGTAAATAGATTCTTACTACATTTACTGTCGAATTCAACACGGAGGTTTCCAGTGGAAAGCTGTGAAATGACGAAAATACTGGTAATGTTTACAAGTACGGGTACTTCTGGTGGCGTTTTCACGGGACTGTGCTTTCAAATATTAAGAGTTAATGTTTACAGAGCTAAGAATTGGTGTCTAAAGCCTTTGAATCACGAGAATTTTTTGTGTTTACAATTTAGGAGGATTGGCTTTGGCGTTTTTTTTGTGTGAATCAGTTAAAATGGTGGCGGTTCCAGTAAATACTTCTAAGCAAACTGTCTAATTGTGGTAATACTGTTAAAATACACAATGAGAGTTCCCAGAAATGATTAAGAACGTGTAATAAACCCCTCAAGTACACGTAAATAGATGCTTACTACATTTACTGTCGAATTCAATCACGGAGGTTTCCAGTGGAAAGCTGTGAAATGACGAAAATACTGGTAATGTTTACAAGTCCGGGTACTTCTGGTGGCGTTTTCACGGGACTGTGCTTTCAAATATTAAGAGTTCATGTTTACAGAGCTCAGAATTGGTGTCTAAAGCCTTTGAATCACGAGAATATTTTTTGTGTTTACAATTTTGGAGGATTGGCTTTGGCGTTTTTTTTTGTGTGAATCAGTTAAAATGGTGGCGGTTCCAGTAAACAGTTCTAAGCAAACTGTCTAATTGTGGTAAAACTGTTAAAATACACAATGAGAGTTCCCAGAAATGATTAAGAACGTGTAATAAACATCTCAAGTACACGTAAATAGATTCTTACTACATTTACTGTCGAATTCAACACGGAGGTTTCCAGTGGAAAGCTGTGAAATGACGAAAATACTGGTAATGTTTACAAGTACGGGTACTTCGGGTGGCGTTTTCACGGGACTGTGCTTTCAATTATTACGAGTTCATGTTTACAGAGCTCAGAATTGGTGTCTAAAGCCTTTGAATCACGAGAATAGTTTTTGTGTTTACAATTTAGGAGGATTGGCTTTGGCGTTTTTTTTGTGTGAATCAGTTAAAATGGTGGCGGTTCCAGTAAATACTTCTAAGCAAACTGTCTAATTGTGGTAAAACTGTTAAAATACACAATGAGAGTTCCCAGAAATGATTAAGAACGTGTAATAAACATCTCAAGTACACGTAAATAGATCCTTACTACATTTACTGTCGAATTAAACACGGAGGTTTCCAGTGGAAAGCTGTGAAATGACGAAAATACTGGTAATGTTTACAAGTCCGGGTACTTCTGGTGGCGTTTTCACGGGACTGTGCTTTCAATTATTACGAGTTCATGCTTACAGAGCTCAGAATTGGTGTCTAAAGCCTTTGAATCACGAGAATAGTTTTTGTGTTTACAATTTAGGAGGATTGGCTTTGGCGTTTTTTTTGTGTGAATCAGTTAAAATGGTGGCGGTTCCAGTAAATACTTCTAAGCAAACTGTCTAATTGTGGTAAAACTGTTAAAATACACAATGAGAGTTCCCAGAAATGATTAAGAACATGTAATAAACCCCTCAAGTACACGTAAATAGATTCTTACTACATTTACTGTCGAATTCAACACGGAGGTTTCCAGTGGAAAGCTGTGAAATGACGAAAATACTGGTAATGTTTACAAGTACGGGTACTTCTGGTGGCGTTTTCACGGGACTGTGCTTTCAAATATTAAGAGTTCATGTTTACAGAGCTCAGAATTGGTGTCTAAAGCCTTTGAATCACGAGAATTGTTTTTGTGTTTACAATTTAGGAGGATTGGCTTTGGCGTTTTTTTTGTGTGAATCAGTTAAAATGGTGGCGGTTCCAGTAAATACTTCTAAGCAAACTGTCTAATTGTGGTAAAACTGTTAAAATACACAATGAGAGTTCCCAGAAATGATTAAGAACGTGTAATAAACATCTCAAGTACACGTAAATAGATTCTTACTACATTTACTGTCGAATTCAACACGGAGGTTTCCAGTGGAAAGCTGTGAAATGACGAAAATACTGGTAATGTTTACAAGTACGGGTACTTCGGGTGGCGTTTTCACGGGACTGTGCTTTCAATTATTACGAGTTCATGTTTACAGAGCTCAGAATTGGTGTCTAAAGCCTTTGAATCACGAGAATAGTTTTTGTGTTTACAATTTAGGAGGATTGGCTTTGGCGTTTTTTTTGTGTGAATCAGTCAAAATGGTGGCGGTTCCAGTAAATACTTCTAAGCAAACTGTCTAATTGTGGTAAAACTGTTAAAATACACAATGAGAGTTCCCAGAAATGATTAAGAACGTGTAATAAACCCCTCAAGTACACGTAAATAGATTCTTACTACATTTACTGTCGAATTCAACACGGAGGTTTCCAGTGGAAAGCTGTGAAATGACGAAAATACTGGTAATGTTTACAAGTACGGGTACTTCTGGTGGCGTTTTCACGGGACTGTGCTTTCAAATATTAAGAGTTCATGTTTACAGAGCTCAGAATTGGTGTCTAAAGCCTTTGAATCACGAGAATAGTTTTTGTGTTTACAATTTAGGAGGATTGGCTTTGGCGTTTTTTTTGTGTGAATCAGTCAAAATGGTGGCGGTTCCAGTAAATACTTCTAAGCAAACTGTCTAATTGTGGTAAAACTGTTAAAATACACAATGAGAGTTCCCAGAAATGATTAAGAACGTGTAATAAACCCCTCAAGAACACGTAAATAGATTCTTGCTACATTTACTGTCGAATTCAATCACGGAGGTTTCCAGTGGAAAGCTTTCAAATGACGAAAATACTGGTAATGTTTACAAGTCCGGGTACTTCTGGTGGCGTTTTCACGGGACTGTGCTTTCAAATATTAAGAGTTCATGTTTACAGAGCTCAGAATTGGTGTCTAAAGCCTTTGAATCACGAGAATATTTTTTGTGTTTACAATTTAGGAGGATTGGCTTTGGCGTTTTTTTTTGTGTGAATCAGTTAAAATGGTGGCGGTTCCAGTAAACAGTTCTAAGCAAACTGTCTAATTGTGGTAAAACTGTTAAAATACACAATGAGAGTTCCCAGAAATGATTAAGAACGTGTAATAAACATCTCAAGTACACGTAAATAGATTCTTACTACATTTACTGTCGAATTCAACACGGAGGTTTCCAGTGGAAAACTGTGAAATGACGAAAATACTGGTAATGTTTACAAGTCCGGGTACTTCTGGTGGCGTTTTCACGGGACTGTGCTTTCAATTATTAGGAGTTCATGTTTACAGAGCTCAGAATTGGTGTCTAAAGCCTTTGAATCACGAGAATAGTTTTTGTGTTTACAATTTAGGAGGATTGGCTTTGGCGTTTTTTTTGTGTGAATCAGTTAAAATGGTGGCGGTTCCAGTAAATACTTCTAAGCAAACTGTCTAATTGTGGTAAAACTGTTAAAATACACAATGAGATTTCCCAGAAATGATTAAGAACGTGTAATAAACATCTCAAGTACACGTAAATAGATTCTTACTACATTTACTGTCGAATTAAACACGGAGGTTTCCAGTGGAAAGCTGTGAAATGACGAAAATACTGGTAATGTTTACAAGTCCGGGTACTTCTGGTGGCGTTTTCACGGGACTGTGCTTTCAATTATTACGAGTTCATGTTTACAGAGCTCAGAATTGGTGTCTAAAGCCTTTGAATCACGAGAATAGTTTTTGTGTTTACAATTTAGGAGGATTGGCTTTGGCGTTTTTTTTGTGTGAATCAGTTAAAATGGTGGCGGTTCCAGTAAATACTTCTAAGCAAACTGTCTAATTGTGGTAAAACTGTTAAAATACACAATGAGAGTTCCCAGAAATGATTAAGAACATGTAATAAACCCCTCAAGTACACGTAAATAGATTCTTACTACATTTACTGTCGAATTCAACACGGAGGTTTCCAGTGGAAAGCTGTGAAATGACGAAAATACTGGTAATGTTTACAAGTACGGGTACTTCTGGTGGCGTTTTCACGGGACTGTGCTTTCAAATATTAAGAGTTCATGTTTACAGAGCTCAGAATTGGTGTCTAAAGCCTTTGAATCACGAGAATAGTTTTTGTGTTTACAATTTAGGAGGATTGGCTTTGGCGTTTTTTTTGTGTGAATCAGTCAAAATGGTGGCGGTTCCAGTAAATACTTCTAAGCAAACTAATTGTGGTAAAACTGTTAAAATACACAATGAGAGTTCCCAGAAATGATTAAGAACGTGTAATAAACATCTCAAGTACACGTAAATAGATTCTTACTACATTTACTGTCGAATTCAACACGGAGGTTTCCAGTGGAAAGCTGTGAAATGACGAAAATACTGGTAATGTTTACAAGTACGGGTACTTCTGGTGGCGTTTTCACGGGACTGTGCTTTCAAATATTAAGAGTTCATGTTTACAGAGCTCAGAATTGGTGTCTAAAGCCTTTGAATCACGAGAATAGTTTTTGTGTTTACAATTTAGGAGGTTTGGCTTTGGCGTTTTTTTTGTGTGAATCAGTCAAAATGGTGGCGGTTCCAGTAAATACTTCTAAGCAAACTGTCTAATTGTGGTAAAACTGTTAAAATACACAATGAGAGTTCCCAGAAATGATTAAGAACGTGTAATAAACATCTCAAGTACACGTAAATAGATTCTTACTACATTTACTGTCGAATTCAACACGGAGGTTTCCAGTGGAAAGCTGTGAAATGATGAAAATACTGGTAATGTTTACAAGTACGGGTACTTCTGGTGGCGTTTTCACGGGACTGTGCTTTCAAATATTAAGAGTTCATGTTTACAGAGCTAAGAATTGGTGTCTAAAGCCTTTGAATCACGAGAAATTTTTTGTGTTTACAATTTAGGAGGATTGGCTTTGGCGTTTTTTTTGTGTGAATCAGTTAAAATGTTGGCGGTTCCAGTAAATACTTCTAAGCAAACTGTCTAATTGTGGTAATACTGTTAAAATACACAATGAGAGTTCCCAGAAATGATTAAGAACGTGTAATAAACCCCTCAAGTATACGTAAATAGATGCTTACTACATTTACTGTCGAATTCAATCACGGAGGTTTCCAGTGGAAAGCTGTGAAATGACGAAAATACTGGTAATGTTTACAAGTCCGGGTACTTCGGGTGGCGTTTTCACGGGACTGTGCTTTCAATTATTACGAGTTCATGTTTACAGAGCTCAGAATTGGTGTCTAAAGCCTTTGAATCACGAGAATAGTTTTTGTGTTTACAATTTAGGAGGATTGGCTTTGGCGTTTTTTTTGTGTGAATCAGTTAAAATGGTGGCGGTTCCAGTAAATACTTCTAAGCAAACTGTCTAATTGTGGTAAAACTGTTAAAATACACAATGAGAGTTCCCAGAAATGATTAAGAACGTGTAATAAACATCTCAAGTACACGTAAATAGATTCTTACTACATTTACTGTCGAATTAAACACGGAGGTTTCCAGTGGAAAGCTGTGAAATGACGAAAATACTGGTAATGTTTACAAGTACGGGTACTTCTGGTGGCGTTTTCACGGGACTGTGCTTTCAAATATTAAGAGTTCATGTTTACAGAGCTCAGAATTGGTGTCTAAAGCCTTTGAATCACGAGAATAGTTTTTGTGTTTACAATTTAGGAGGATTGGCTTTGGCGTTTTTTTTGTGTGAATCAGTCAAAATGGTGGCGGTTCCAGTAAATACTTCTAAGCAAACTAATTGTGGTAAAACTGTTAAAATACACAATGAGAGTTCCCAGAAATGATTAAGAACGTGTAATAAACATCTCAAGTACACGTAAATAGATTCTTACTACATTTACTGTCGAATTCAACACGGAGGTTTCCAGTGGAAAGCTGTGAAATGACGAAAATACTGGTAATGTTTACAAGTCCGGGTACTTCTGGTGGCGTTTTCACGGGACTGTGCTTTCAATTATTACGAGTTCATGTTTACAGAGCTCAGAATTGGTGTCTAAAGCCTTTGAATCACGAGAATAGTTTTTGTGTTTACAATTTAGGAGGATTGGCTTTGGCGTTTTTTTTGTGTGAATCAGTTAAAATGGTGGCGGTTCCAGTAAATACTTCTAAGCAAACTGTCTAATTGTGGTAAAACTGTTAAAATACACAATGAGAGTTCCCAGAAATGATTAAGAACATGTAATAAACCCCTCAAGTACACGTAAATAGATTCTTACTACATTTACTGTCGAATTCAACACGGAGGTTTCCAGTGGAAAGCTGTGAAATGACGAAAATACTGGTAATGTTTACAAGTACGGGTACTTCTGGTGGCGTTTTCACGGGACTGTGCTTTCAAATATTAAGAGTTCATGTTTACAGAGCTCAGAATTGGTGTCTAAAGCCTTTGAATCACGAGAATAGTTTTTGTGTTTACAATTTAGGAGGATTGGCTTTGGCGTTTTTTTTGTGTGAATCAGTCAAAATGGTGGCGGTTCCAGTAAATACTTCTAAGCAAACTAATTGTGGTAAAACTGTTAAAATACACAATGAGAGTTCCCAGAAATGATTAAGAACGTGTAATAAACATCTCAAGTACACGTAAATAGATTCTTACTACATTTACTGTCGAATTCAACACGGAGGTTTCCAGTGGAAAGCTGTGAAATGACGAAAATACTGGTAATGTTTACAAGTACGGGTACTTCTGGTGGCGTTTTCACGGGACTGTGCTTTCAAATATTAAGAGTTCATGTTTACAGAGCTCAGAATTGGTGTCTAAAGCCTTTGAATCACGAGAATAGTTTTTGTGTTTACAATTTAGGAGGTTTGGCTTTGGCGTTTTTTTTGTGTGAATCAGTCAAAATGGTGGCGGTTCCAGTAAATACTTCTAAGCAAACTGTCTAATTGTGGTAAAACTGTTAAAATACACAATGAGAGTTCCCAGAAATGATTAAGAACGTGTAATAAACATCTCAAGTACACGTAAATAGATTCTTACTACATTTACTGTCGAATTCAACACGGAGGTTTCCAGTGGAAAGCTTTCAAATGACGAAAATACTGGTAATGTTTACAAGTCCGGGTACTTCGGGTGGCGTTTTCACGGGACTGTGCTTTCAAATATTAAGAGTTCATGTTTACAGAGCTCAGAATTGGTGTCTAAAGCCTTTGAATCACGAGAATAGTTTTTGTGTTTACAATTTAGGAGGTTTGGCTTTGGCGTTTTTTTTGTGTGAATCAGTCAAAATGGTGGCGGTTCCAGTAAATACTTCTAAGCAAACTGTCTAATTGTGGTAAAACTGTTAAAATACACAATGAGAGTTCCCAGAAATGATTAAGAACGTGTAATAACCCCCTCAAGAACACGTAAATAGATTCTTGCTACATTTACTGTCGAATTCAATCACGGAGGTTTCCAGTGGAAAGCTTTCAAATGACGAAAATACTGGTAATGTTTACAAGTCCGGGTACTTCGGGTGGCGTTTTCACGGGACTGTGCTTTCAATTATTACGAGTTCATGTTTACAGAGCTCAGAATTGGTGTCTAAAGCCTTTGAATCACGAGAATAGTTTTTGTGTTTACAATTTAGGAGGATTGGCTTTGGCGTTTTTTTTTGTGTGAATCAGTTAAAATGGTGGCGGTTCCAGTAAATACTTCTAAGCAAACTGTCTAATTGTGGTAAAACTGTAAAATACACAATGAGAGTTCCCAGAAATGATTAAGAACGTGTAATAAACATCTCAAGTACACGTAAATAGATTCTTACTACATTTACTGTCGAATTCAATCACGGAGGTTTCCAGTGGAAAGCTGTGAAATGACGAAAATACTGGTAATGTTTACAAGTCCGGGTACTTCTGGTGGCGTTTTCACGGGACTGTGCTTTCAAATATTAAGAGTTCATGTTTACAGAGCTCAGAATTGGTGTCTAAAGCCTTTGAATCACGAGAATATTTTTTGTGTTTACAATTTAGGAGGATTGGCTTTGGCGTTTTTTTTTGTGTGAATCAGTTAAAATGGTGGCGGTTCCAGTAAACAGTTCTAAGCAAACTGTCTAATTGTGGTAAAACTGTTAAAATACACAATGAGAGTTCCCAGAAATGATTAAGAACGTGTAATAAACATCTCAAGTACACGTAAATAGATTCTTACTACATTTACTGTCGAATTCAACACGGAGGTTTCCAGTGGAAAACTGTGAAATGACGAAAATACTGGTAATGTTTACAAGTCCGGGTACTTCTGGTGGCGTTTTCACGGGACTGTGCTTTCAATTATTAGGAGTTCATGTTTACAGAGCTCAGAATTGGTGTCTAAAGCCTTTGAATCACGAGAATAGTTTTTGTGTTTACAATTTAGGAGGATTGGCTTTGGCGTTTTTTTTGTGTGAATCAGTTAAAATGGTGGCGGTTCCAGTAAATACTTCTAAGCAAACTGTCTAATTGTGGTAAAACTGTTAAAATACACAATGAGATTTCCCAGAAATGATTAAGAACGTGTAATAAACATCTCAAGTACACGTAAATAGATTCTTACTACATTTACTGTCGAATTAAACACGGAGGTTTCCAGTGGAAAGCTGTGAAATGACGAAAATACTGGTAATGTTTACAAGTCCGGGTACTTCTGGTGGCGTTTTCACGGGACTGTGCTTTCAATTATTACGAGTTCATGTTTACAGAGCTCAGAATTGGTGTCTAAAGCCTTTGAATCACGAGAATAGTTTTTGTGTTTACAATTTAGGAGGATTGGCTTTGGCGTTTTTTTTGTGTGAATCAGTTAAAATGGTGGCGGTTCCAGTAAATACTTCTAAGCAAACTGTCTAATTGTGGTAAAACTGTTAAAATACACAATGAGAGTTCCCAGAAATGATTAAGAACATGTAATAAACCCCTCAAGTACACGTAAATAGATTCTTACTACATTTACTGTCGAATTCAACACGGAGGTTTCCAGTGGAAAGCTGTGAAATGACGAAAATACTGGTAATGTTTACAAGTACGGGTACTTCTGGTGGCGTTTTCACGGGACTGTGCTTTCAAATATTAAGAGTTCATGTTTACAGAGCTCAGAATTGGTGTCTAAAGCCTTTGAATCACGAGAATAGTTTTTGTGTTTACAATTTAGGAGGATTGGCTTTGGCGTTTTTTTTGTGTGAATCAGTCAAAATGGTGGCGGTTCCAGTAAATACTTCTAAGCAAACTAATTGTGGTAAAACTGTTAAAATACACAATGAGAGTTCCCAGAAATGATTAAGAACGTGTAATAAACATCTCAAGTACACGTAAATAGATTCTTACTACATTTACTGTCGAATTCAACACGGAGGTTTCCAGTGGAAAGCTGTGAAATGACGAAAATACTGGTAATGTTTACAAGTACGGGTACTTCTGGTGGCGTTTTCACGGGACTGTGCTTTCAAATATTAAGAGTTCATGTTTACAGAGCTCAGAATTGGTGTCTAAAGCCTTTGAATCACGAGAATAGTTTTTGTGTTTACAATTTAGGAGGTTTGGCTTTGGCGTTTTTTTTGTGTGAATCAGTCAAAATGGTGGCGGTTCCAGTAAATACTTCTAAGCAAACTGTCTAATTGTGGTAAAACTGTTAAAATACACAATGAGAGTTCCCAGAAATGATTAAGAACGTGTAATAAACATCTCAAGTACACGTAAATAGATTCTTACTACATTTACTGTCGAATTCAACACGGAGGTTTCCAGTGGAAAGCTGTGAAATGATGAAAATACTGGTAATGTTTACAAGTACGGGTACTTCTGGTGGCGTTTTCACGGGACTGTGCTTTCAAATATTAAGAGTTCATGTTTACAGAGCTAAGAATTGGTGTCTAAAGCCTTTGAATCACGAGAAATTTTTTGTGTTTACAATTTAGGAGGATTGGCTTTGGCGTTTTTTTTGTGTGAATCAGTTAAAATGTTGGCGGTTCCAGTAAATACTTCTAAGCAAACTGTCTAATTGTGGTAATACTGTTAAAATACACAATGAGAGTTCCCAGAAATGATTAAGAACGTGTAATAAACCCCTCAAGTATACGTAAATAGATGCTTACTACATTTACTGTCGAATTCAATCACGGAGGTTTCCAGTGGAAAGCTGTGAAATGACGAAAATACTGGTAATGTTTACAAGTCCGGGTACTTCGGGTGGCGTTTTCACGGGACTGTGCTTTCAATTATTACGAGTTCATGTTTACAGAGCTCAGAATTGGTGTCTAAAGCCTTTGAATCACGAGAATAGTTTTTGTGTTTACAATTTAGGAGGATTGGCTTTGGCGTTTTTTTTGTGTGAATCAGTTAAAATGGTGGCGGTTCCAGTAAATACTTCTAAGCAAACTGTCTAATTGTGGTAAAACTGTTAAAATACACAATGAGAGTTCCCAGAAATGATTAAGAACGTGTAATAAACATCTCAAGTACACGTAAATAGATTCTTACTACATTTACTGTCGAATTAAACACGGAGGTTTCCAGTGGAAAGCTGTGAAATGACGAAAATACTGGTAATGTTTACAAGTACGGGTACTTCTGGTGGCGTTTTCACGGGACTGTGCTTTCAAATATTAAGAGTTCATGTTTACAGAGCTCAGAATTGGTGTCTAAAGCCTTTGAATCACGAGAATAGTTTTTGTGTTTACAATTTAGGAGGATTGGCTTTGGCGTTTTTTTTGTGTGAATCAGTCAAAATGGTGGCGGTTCCAGTAAATACTTCTAAGCAAACTAATTGTGGTAAAACTGTTAAAATACACAATGAGAGTTCCCAGAAATGATTAAGAACGTGTAATAAACATCTCAAGTACACGTAAATAGATTCTTACTACATTTACTGTCGAATT
This sequence comes from Myotis daubentonii, assembly GCF_963259705.1. Lineage (NCBI taxonomy): Eukaryota > Metazoa > Chordata > Mammalia > Chiroptera > Vespertilionidae > Myotis > Myotis daubentonii. Next base: position 103,624 of record NW_026775509.1, on the reverse strand, counting down.
CAACACGGAGGTTTCCAGTGGAAAGCTGTGAAATGACGAAAATACTGGTAATGTTTACAAGTCCGGGTACTTCTGGTGGCGTTTTCACGGGACTGTGCTTTCAATTATTACGAGTTCATGTTTACAGAGCTCAGAATTGGTGTCTAAAGCCTTTGAATCACGAGAATAGTTTTTGTGTTTACAATTTAGGAGGATTGGCTTTGGCGTTTTTTTTGTGTGAATCAGTTAAAATGGTGGCGGTTCCAGTAAATACTTCTAAGCAAACTGTCTAATTGTGGTAAAACTGTTAAAATACACAATGAGAGTTCCCAGAAATGATTAAGAACATGTAATAAACCCCTCAAGTACACGTAAATAGATTCTTACTACATTTACTGTCGAATTCAACACGGAGGTTTCCAGTGGAAAGCTGTGAAATGACGAAAATACTGGTAATGTTTACAAGTACGGGTACTTCTGGTGGCGTTTTCACGGGACTGTGCTTTCAAATATTAAGAGTTCATGTTTACAGAGCTCAGAATTGGTGTCTAAAGCCTTTGAATCACGAGAATAGTTTTTGTGTTTACAATTTAGGAGGATTGGCTTTGGCGTTTTTTTTGTGTGAATCAGTCAAAATGGTGGCGGTTCCAGTAAATACTTCTAAGCAAACTAATTGTGGTAAAACTGTTAAAATACACAATGAGAGTTCCCAGAAATGATTAAGAACGTGTAATAAACATCTCAAGTACACGTAAATAGATTCTTACTACATTTACTGTCGAATTCAACACGGAGGTTTCCAGTGGAAAGCTGTGAAATGACGAAAATACTGGTAATGTTTACAAGTACGGGTACTTCTGGTGGCGTTTTCACGGGACTGTGCTTTCAAATATTAAGAGTTCATGTTTACAGAGCTCAGAATTGGTGTCTAAAGCCTTTGAATCACGAGAATAGTTTTTGTGTTTACAATTTAGGAGGTTTGGCTTTGGCGTTTTTTTTGTGTGAATCAGTCAAAATGGTGGCGGTTCCAGTAAATACTTCTAAGCAAACTGTCTAATTGTGGTAAAACTGTTAAAATACACAATGAGAGTTCCCAGAAATGATTAAGAACGTGTAATAAACATCTCAAGTACACGTAAATAGATTCTTACTACATTTACTGTCGAATTCAACACGGAGGTTTCCAGTGGAAAGCTGTGAAATGATGAAAATACTGGTAATGTTTACAAGTACGGGTACTTCTGGTGGCGTTTTCACGGGACTGTGCTTTCAAATATTAAGAGTTCATGTTTACAGAGCTAAGAATTGGTGTCTAAAGCCTTTGAATCACGAGAAATTTTTTGTGTTTACAATTTAGGAGGATTGGCTTTGGCGTTTTTTTTGTGTGAATCAGTTAAAATGTTGGCGGTTCCAGTAAATACTTCTAAGCAAACTGTCTAATTGTGGTAATACTGTTAAAATACACAATGAGAGTTCCCAGAAATGATTAAGAACGTGTAATAAACCCCTCAAGTATACGTAAATAGATGCTTACTACATTTACTGTCGAATTCAATCACGGAGGTTTCCAGTGGAAAGCTGTGAAATGACGAAAATACTGGTAATGTTTACAAGTCCGGGTACTTCGGGTGGCGTTTTCACGGGACTGTGCTTTCAATTATTACGAGTTCATGTTTACAGAGCTCAGAATTGGTGTCTAAAGCCTTTGAATCACGAGAATAGTTTTTGTGTTTACAATTTAGGAGGATTGGCTTTGGCGTTTTTTTTGTGTGAATCAGTTAAAATGGTGGCGGTTCCAGTAAATACTTCTAAGCAAACTGTCTAATTGTGGTAAAACTGTTAAAATACACAATGAGAGTTCCCAGAAATGATTAAGAACGTGTAATAAACATCTCAAGTACACGTAAATAGATTCTTACTACATTTACTGTCGAATTAAACACGGAGGTTTCCAGTGGAAAGCTGTGAAATGACGAAAATACTGGTAATGTTTACAAGTACGGGTACTTCTGGTGGCGTTTTCACGGGACTGTGCTTTCAAATATTAAGAGTTCATGTTTACAGAGCTCAGAATTGGTGTCTAAAGCCTTTGAATCACGAGAATAGTTTTTGTGTTTACAATTTAGGAGGATTGGCTTTGGCGTTTTTTTTGTGTGAATCAGTCAAAATGGTGGCGGTTCCAGTAAATACTTCTAAGCAAACTAATTGTGGTAAAACTGTTAAAATACACAATGAGAGTTCCCAGAAATGATTAAGAACGTGTAATAAACATCTCAAGTACACGTAAATAGATTCTTACTACATTTACTGTCGAATTCAACACGGAGGTTTCCAGTGGAAAGCTGTGAAATGACGAAAATACTGGTAATGTTTACAAGTACGGGTACTTCTGGTGGCGTTTTCACGGGACTGTGCTTTCAAATATTAAGAGTTCATGTTTACAGAGCTAAGAATTGGTGTCTAAAGCCTTTGAATCACGAGAATAGTTTTTGTGTTTACAATTTAGGAGGTTTGGCTTTGGCGTTTTTTTTGTGTGAATCAGTCAAAATGGTGGCGGTTCCAGTAAATACTTCTAAGCAAACTGTCTAATTGTGGTAAAACTGTTAAAATACACAATGAGAGTTCCCAGAAATGATTAAGAACGTGTAATAAACATCTCAAGTACACGTAAATAGATTCTTACTACATTTACTGTCGAATTAAACACGGAGGTTTCCAGTGGAAAGCTGTGAAATGACGAAAATACTGGTAATGTTTACAAGTCCGGGTACTTCTGGTGGCGTTTTCACGGGACTGTGCTTTCAATTATTACGAGTTCATGTTTACAGAGCTCAGAATTGGTGTCTAAAGCCTTTGAATCACGAGAATAGTTTTTGTGTTTACAATTTAGGAGGATTGGCTTTGGCGTTTTTTTTTGTGTGAATCAGTTAAAATGGTGGCGGTTCCAGTAAATACTTCTAAGCAAACTGTCTAATTGTGGTAAAACTGTTAAAATACACAATGAGAGTTCCCAGAAATGATTAAGAACATGTAATAAACCCCTCAAGTACACGTAAATAGATTCTTACTACATTTACTGTCGAATTCAACACGGAGGTTTCCAGTGGAAAGCTGTGAAATGACGAAAATACTGGTAATGTTTACAAGTACGGGTACTTCTGGTGGCGTTTTCACGGGACTGTGCTTTCAAATATTAAGAGTTCATGTTTACAGAGCTCAGAATTGGTGTCTAAAGCCTTTGAATCACGAGAATAGTTTTTGTGTTTACAATTTAGGAGGATTGGCTTTGGCGTTTTTTTTGTGTGAATCAGTCAAAATGGTGGCGGTTCCAGTAAATACTTCTAAGCAAACTAATTGTGGTAAAACTGTTAAAATACACAATGAGAGTTCCCAGAAATGATTAAGAACGTGTAATAAACATCTCAAGTACACGTAAATAGATTCTTACTACATTTACTGTCGAATTCAACACGGAGGTTTCCAGTGGAAAGCTGTGAAATGACGAAAATACTGGTAATGTTTACAAGTACGGGTACTTCTGGTGGCGTTTTCACGGGACTGTGCTTTCAAATATTAAGAGTTCATGTTTACAGAGCTAAGAATTGGTGTCTAAAGCCTTTGAATCACGAGAATAGTTTTTGTGTTTACAATTTAGGAGGTTTGGCTTTGGCGTTTTTTTTGTGTGAATCAGTCAAAATGTTGGCGGTTCCAGTAAATACTTCTAAGCAAACTGTCTAATTGTGGTAATACTGTTAAAATACACAATGAGAGTTCCCAGAAATGATTAAGAACGTGTAATAAACCCCTCAAGTACACGTAAATAGATGCTTACTACATTTACTGTCGAATTCAATCACGGAGGTTTCCAGTGGAAAGCTGTGAAATGACGAAAATACTGGTAATGTTTACAAGTCCGGGTACTTCTGGTGGCGTTTTCACGGGACTGTGCTTTCAATTATTACGAGTTCATGTTTACAGAGCTCAGAATTGGTGTCTAAAGCCTTTGAATCACGAGAATAGTTTTTGTGTTTACAATTTAGGAGGATTGGCTTTGGCGTTTTTTTTGTGTGAATCAGTTAAAATGGTGGCGGTTCCAGTAAATACTTCTAAGCAAACTGTCTAATTGTGGTAAAACTGTTAAAATACACAATGAGAGTTCCCAGAAATGATTAAGAACGTGTAATAAACATCTCAAGTACACGTAAATAGATTCTTACTACATTTACTGTCGAATTAAACACGGAGGTTTCCAGTGGAAAGCTGTGAAATGACGAAAATACTGGTAATGTTTACAAGTACGGGTACTTCTGGTGGCGTTTTCACGGGACTGTGCTTTCAAATATTAAGAGTTCATGTTTACAGAGCTCAGAATTGGTGTCTAAAGCCTTTGAATCACGAGAATAGTTTTTGTGTTTACAATTTAGGAGGATTGGCTTTGGCGTTTTTTTTGTGTGAATCAGTTAAAATGGTGGCGGTTCCAGTAAATACTTCTAAGCAAACTGTCTAATTGTGGTAAAACTGTTAAAATACACAATGAGAGTTCCCAGAAATGATTAAGAACGTGTAATAAACATCTCAAGTACACGTAAATAGATTCTTACTACATTTACTGTCGAATTCAATCACGGAGGTTTCCAGTGGAAAGGTGTGAAATGACGAAAATACTGGTAATGTTTACAAGTCCGGGTACTTCTGGTGGCGTTTTCACGGGACTGTGCTTTCAAATATTAAGAGTTCATGTTTACAGAGCTCAGAATTGGTGTCTAAAGCCTTTGAATCACGAGAATAGTTTTTGTGTTTACAATTTAGGAGGATTGGCTTTGGCGTTTTTTTTGTGTGAATCAGTCAAAATGGTGGTGGTTCCAGTAAATACTTCTAAGCAAACTGTCTAATTGTGGTAAAACTGTTAAAATACACAATGAGAGTTCCCAGAAATGATTAAGAACGTGTAATAAACCCCTCAAGTACACGTAAATAGATTTTTACTACATTTACTGTCGAATTCAACACGGAGGTTTCCAGTGGAAAGCTGTGAAATGACGAAAATACTGGTAATGTTTACAAGTACGGGTACTTCTGGTGGCGTTTTCACGGGACTGTGTTTTCAAATATTAAGAGTTCATGTTTACAGAGCTAAGAATTGGTGTCTAAAGCCTTTGAATCACGAGAATAGTTTTTGTGTTTACAATTTAGGAGGATTGGCTTTGGCGTTTTTTTGTGTGTGAATCAGTCAAAATGGTGGTGGTTCCAGTAAATACTTCTAAGCAAACTGTCTAATTGTGGTAAAACTGTTAAAATACACAATGAGAGTTCCCAGAAATGATTAAGAACGTGTAATAAACATCTCAAGTACACGTAAATAGATTCTTACTACATTTACTGTCGAATTAAACACGTAGGTTTCCAGTGGAAAGCTGTGAAATGACGAAAATACTGGTAATGTTTACAAGTACGGGTACTTCTGGTGGCGTTTTCACGGGACTGTGCTTTCAAATATTAAGAGTTCATGTTTACAGAGCTCAGAATTGGTGTCTAAAGCCTTTGAATCACGAGAATAGTTTTTGTGTTTACAATTTAGGAGGATTGGCTTTGGCGTTTTTTTTGTGTGAATCAGTTAAAATGGTGGCGGTTCCAGTAAATACTTCTAAGCAAACTGTCTAATTGTGGTAAAACTGTTAAAATACACAATGAGAGTTCCCAGAAATGATTAAGAACGTGTAATAAACATCTCAAGTACACGTAAATAGATTCTTACTACATTTACTGTCGAATTCAATCACGGAGGTTTCCAGTGGAAAGGTGTGAAATGACGAAAATACTGGTAATGTTTACAAGTCCGGGTACTTCTGGTGGCGTTTTCACGGGACTGTGCTTTCAAATATTAAGAGTTCATGTTTACAGAGCTCAGAATTGGTGTCTAAAGCCTTTGAATCACGAGAATAGTTTTTGTGTTTACAATTTAGGAGGATTGGCTTTGGCGTTTTTTTTGTGTGAATCAGTCAAAATGGTGGCGGTTCCAGTAAATACTTCTAAGCAAACTGTCTAATTGTGGTAAAACTGTTAAAATACACAATGAGAGTTCCCAGAAATGATTAAGAACGTGTAATAAACCCCTCAAGTACACGTAAATAGATTTTTACTACATTTACTGTCGAATTCAACACGGAGGTTTCCAGTGGAAAGCTGTGAAATGACGAAAATACTGGTAATGTTTACAAGTACGGGTACTTCTGGTGGCGTTTTCACGGGACTGTGCTTTCAAATATTAAGAGTTCATGTTTACAGAGCTAAGAATTGGTGTCTAAAGCCTTTGAATCACGAGAATAGTTTTTGTGTTTACAATTTAGGAGGATTGGCTTTGGCGTTTTTTTTGTGTGAATCAGTCAAAATTGTGGTGGTTCCAGTAAATACTTCTAAGCAAACTGTCTAATTGTGGTAAAACTGTTAAAATACACAAGGAGAGTTCCCAGAAATGACTAAGAACGTGTAATAAACATCTCAAGTACACGTAAATAGATTCTTACTACATTTACTGTCGAATTCAACACGGAGGTTTCCAGTGGAAAGCTGTGAAATGACGAAAATACTGGTAATGTTTACAAGTACGGGTACTTCTGGTGGCGTTTTCACGGGACTGTGCTTTCAAATATTAAGAGTTCATGTTTACAGAGCTCAGAATTGGTGTCTAAAGCCTTTGAATCACGAGAATAGTTTTTGTGTTTACAATTTAGGAGGATTGGCTTTGGCGTTTTTTTTGTGTGAATCAGTTAAAATGGTGGCGGTTCCAGTAAATACTTCTAAGCAAACTGTCTAATTGTGGTAAAACTGTTAAAATACACAATGAGAGTTCCCAGAAATGATTAAGAACGTGTAATAAACCCCTCAAGTACACGTAAATAGATGCTTACTACATTTACTGTCGAATTCAATCACGGAGGTTTCCAGTGGAAAGCTGTGAAATGACGAAAATACTGGTAATGTTTACAAGTCCGGGTACTTCGGGTGGCGTTTTCACGGGACTGTGCTTTCAAATATTAAGAGTTCATGTTTACAGAGCTAAGAATTGGTGTCTAAAGCCTTTGAATCACGAGAATAGTTTTTGTGTTTACAATTTAGGAGGATTGGCTTTGGCTTTTTTTTGTGTGAATCAGTTAAAATGGTCGCGGTTCCAGTAAATACTTCTAAGCAAACTGTCTAATTGTGGTAAAACTGTTAAAATACACAATGAGAGTTCCCAGAAATGATTAAGAACGTGTAATAAACCCCTCAAGTACACGTAAATAGATTCTTACTACATTTACTGTCGAATTCAATCACGGAGGTTTCCAGTGGAAAGCTGTGAAATGACGAAAATACTGGTAATGTTTACAAGTCCGGGTACTTCTGGTGGCGTTTTCACGGGACTGTGCTTTCAATTATTACGAGTTCATGTTTACAGAGCTCAGAATTGGTGTCTAAAGCCTTTGAATCACGAGAATAGTTTTTGTGTTTACAATTTAGGAGGATTGGCTTTGGCGTTTTTTTTGTGTGAATCAGTCAAAATGGTGGCGGTTCCAGTAAATACTTCTAAGCAAACTAATTGTGGTAAAACTGTTAAAATACACAATGAGAGTTCCCAGAAATGATTAAGAACGTGTAATAAACATCTCAAGTACACGTAAATAGATTCTTACTACATTTACTGTCGAATTCAACACGGAGGTTTCCAGTGGAAAGCTGTGAAATGACGAAAATACTGGTAATGTTTACAAGTACGGGTACTTCTGGTGGCGTTTTCACGGGACTGTGCTTTCAAATATTAAGAGTTCATGTTTACAGAGCTAAGAATTGGTGTCTAAAGCCTTTGAATCACGAGAATAGTTTTTGTGTTTACAATTTAGGAGGTTTGGCTTTGGCGTTTTTTTTGTGTGAATCAGTCAAAATGGTGGCGGTTCCAGTAAATACTTCTAAGCAAACTGTCTAATTGTGGTAAAACTGTTAAAATACACAATGAGAGTTCCCAGAAATGATTAAGAACGTGTAATAAACATCTCAAGTACACGTAAATAGATTCTTACTACATTTACTGTCGAATTCAACACAGAGGTTTCCAGTGGAAAGCTGTGAAATGATGAAAATACTGGTAATGTTTACAAGTACGGGTACTTCTGGTGGCGTTTTCACGGGACTGTGCTTTCAAATATTAAGAGTTCATGTTTACAGAGCTAAGAATTGGTGTCTAAAGCCTTTGAATCACGAGAAATTTTTTGTGTTTACAATTTAGGAGGATTGGCTTTGGCGTTTTTTTTGTGTGAATCAGTTAAAATGTTGGCGGTTCCAGTAAATACTTCTAAGCAAACTGTCTAATTGTGGTAATACTGTTAAAATACACAATGAGAGTTCCCAGAAATGATTAAGAACGTGTAATAAACCCCTCAAGTACACGTAAATAGATGCTTACTACATTTACTGTCGAATTCAATCACGGAGGTTTCCAGTGGAAAGCTGTGAAATGACGAAAATACTGGTAATGTTTACAAGTCCGGGTACTTCGGGTGGCGTTTTCACGGGACTGTGCTTTCAATTATTACGAGTTCATGTTTACAGAGCTCAGAATTGGTGTCTAAAGCCTTTGAATCACGAGAATAGTTTTTGTGTTTACAATTTAGGAGGATTGGCTTTGGCGTTTTTTTTGTGTGAATCAGTTAAAATGGTGGCGGTTCCAGTAAATACTTCTAAGCAAACTGTCTAATTGTGGTAAAACTGTTAAAATACACAATGAGAGTTCCCAGAAATGATTAAGAACGTGTAATAAACATCTCAAGTACACGTAAATAGATTCTTACTACATTTACTGTCGAATTAAACACGGAGGTTTCCAGTGGAAAGCTGTGAAATGACGAAAATACTGGTAATGTTTACAAGTACGGGTACTTCTGGTGGCGTTTTCACGGGACTGTGCTTTCAAATATTAAGAGTTCATGTTTACAGAGCTCAGAATTGGTGTCTAAAGCCTTTGAATCACGAGAATAGTTTTTGTGTTTACAATTTAGGAGGATTGGCTTTGGCGTTTTTTTTGTGTGAATCAGTTAAAATGGTGGCGGTTCCAGTAAATACTTCTAAGCAAACTGTCTAATTGTGGTAAAACTGTTAAAATACACAATGAGAGTTCCCAGAAATGATTAAGAACGTGTAATAAACATCTCAAGTACACGTAAATAGATTCTTACTACATTTACTGTCGAATTCAATCACGGAGGTTTCCAGTGGAAAGGTGTGAAATGACGAAAATACTGGTAATGTTTACAAGTCCGGGTACTTCTGGTGGCGTTTTCACGGGACTGTGCTTTCAAATATTAAGAGTTCATGTTTACAGAGCTCAGAATTGGTGTCTAAAGCCTTTGAATCACGAGAATAGTTTTTGTGTTTACAATTTAGGAGGATTGGCTTTGGCGTTTTTTTTGTGTGAATCAGTCAAAATGGTGGCGGTTCCAGTAAATACTTCTAAGCAAACTGTCTAATTGTGGTAAAACTGTTAAAATACACAATGAGAGTTCCCAGAAATGATTAAGAACGTGTAATAAACCCCTCAAGTACACGTAAATAGATTCTTACTACATTTACTGTCGAATTCAACACGGAGGTTTCCAGTGGAAAGCTGTGAAATGACGAAAATACTGGTAATGTTTACAAGTACGGGTACTTCTGGTGGCGTTTTCACGGGACTGTGCTTTCAAATATTAAGAGTTCATGTTTACAGAGCTAAGAATTGGTGTCTAAAGCCTTTGAATCACGAGAATAGTTTTTGTGTTTACAATTTAGGAGGATTGGCTTTGGCGTTTTTTTTGTGTGAATCAGTCAAAATGGTGGTGGTTCCAGTAAATACTTCTAAGCAAACTGTCTAATTGTGGTAAAACTGTTAAAATACACAATGAGAGTTCCCAGAAATGACTAAGAACGTGTAATAAACATCTCAAGTACACGTAAATAGATTCTTACTACATTTACTGTCGAATTCAACACGGAGGTTTCCAGTGGAAAGCTGTGAAATGACGAAAATACTGGTAATGTTTACAAGTACGGGTACTTCTGGTGGCGTTTTCACGGGACTGTGCTTTCAAATATTAAGAGTTCATGTTTACAGAGCTAAGAATTGGTGTCTAAAGCCTTTGAATCACGAGAATAGTTTTTGTGTTTACAATTTAGGAGGATTGGCTTTGGCGTTTTTTTTGTGTGAATCAGTTAAAATGGTGGCGGTTCCAGTAAATACTTCTAAGCAAACTGTCTAATTGTGGTAAAACTGTTAAAATACACAATGAGAGTTCCCAGAAATGATTAAGAACGTGTAATAAACATCTCAAGTACACGTAAATAGATTCTTACTACATTTACTGTCGAATTCAACACGGAGTTTTCCAGTGGAAAGCTGTGAAATGAAGAAAATACTGGTAATGTTTACAAGTACGGGTACTTCTGGTGGCGTTTTCACGGGACTGTGCTTTCAAATATTAAGAGTTCATGTTTACAGAGCTCAGAATTGGTGTCTAAAGCCTTTGAATCACGAGAATAGTTTTTGTGTTTACAATTTAGGAGGATTGGCTTTGGCGTTTTTTTTGTGTGAATCAGTCAAAATGGTGACGGTTCCAGGAAATACTTCTAAGCAAACTGTCTAATTGTGGTAAAACTGTTAAAATACACAATGAGAGTTCCCAGAAATGATTAAGAACGTGTAATAAACCCCTCAAGTACACGTAAATAGATTCTTACTACATTTACTGTCGAATTCAACACGGAGGTTTCCAGTGGAAAGCTGTGAAATGACGAAAATACTGGTAATGTTTACAAGTACGGGTACTTCTGGTGGCGTTTTCACGGGACTGTGCTTTCAAATATTAAGAGTTCATGTTTACAGAGCTCAGAATTGGTGTCTAAAGCCTTTGAATCACGAGAATAGTTTTTGTGTTTACAATTTAGGAGGATTGGCTTTGGCGTTTTTTTTGTGTGAATCAGTCAAAATGGTGGCGGTTCCAGTAAATACTTCAAAGCAAACTGTCTAATTGTGGTAAAACTGTTAAAATACACAATGAGAGTTCCCAGAAATGATTAAGAACGTGTAATAAACCCCTCAAGTACACGTAAATAGATTCTTACTACATTTACTGTCGAATTCAACACGGAGGTTTCCAGTGGAAAGCTGTGAAATGACGAAAATACTGGTAATGTTTACAATTCCGGGTACTTCTGGTGGCGCTTTCACGGGACTGTGCTTTCAAATATTAAGAGTTCATGTTTACAGAGCTAAGAATTGGTGTCTAAAGCCTTTGAATCACGAGAAATTTTTTGTGTTTACAATTTAGGAGGATTGGCTTTGGCGTTTTTTTTGTGTGAATCAGTTAAAATGGTGGCGGTTCCAGTAAATACTTCTAAGCAAACTGTCTAATTGTGGTAAAACTGTTAAAATACACAATGAGAGTTCCCGGAAATGATTAAGAACGTGTAATAAACCCCTCAAGTACACGTAAATAGATGCTTACTACATTTACTGTCGAATTCAATCACGGAGGTTTCCAGTGGAAAGCTGTGAAATGACGAAAATACTGGTAATGTTTACAAGTCCGGGTACTTCGGGTGGCGTTTTCACGGGACTGTGTTTTCAAATATTAAGAGTTCATGTTTACAGAGCTAAGAATTGGTGTCTAAAGCCTTTGAATCACGAGAATAGTTTTTGTGTTTACAATTTAGGAGGATTGGCTTTGGCTTTTTTTTGTGTGAATCAGTTAAAATGGTGGCGGTTCCAGTAAATACTTCTAAGCAAACTGTCTAATTGTGGTAAAACTGTTAAAATACACAATGAGAGTTCCCGGAAATGATTAAGAACGTGTAATAAACCCCTCAAGTACACGTAAATAGATGCTTACTACATTTACTGTCGAATTCAATCACGGAGGTTTCCAGTGGAAAGCTGTGAAATGACGAAAATACTGGTAATGTTTACAAGTCCGGGTACTTCGGGTGGCGTTTTCACGGGACTGTGCTTTCAAATATTAAGAGTTCATGTTTACAGAGCTAAGAATTGGTGTCTAAAGCCTTTGAATCACGAGAATAGTTTTTGTGTTTACAATTTAGGAGGATTGGCTTTGGCTTTTTTTTGTGTGAATCAGTTAAAATGGTGGCGGTTCCAGTAAATACTTCTAAGCAAACTGTCTAATTGTGGTAAAACTGTTAAAATACACAATGAGAGTTCCCAGAAATGATTAAGAACGTGTAATAAACATCTCAAGTACACGTAAATAGATTCTTACTACATTTACTGTCGAATTCAATCACGGAGGTTTCCAGTGGAAAGGTCTGAAATGACGAAAATACTGGTAATGTTTACAAGTCCGGGTACTTCTGGTGGCGTTTTCACGGGACTGTGCTTTCAAATATTAAGAGTTCATGTTTACAGAGCTCAGAATTGGTGTCTAAAGCCTTTGAATCACGAGAATAGTTTTTGTGTTTACAATTTAGGAGGATTGGCTTTGGCATTTTTTTTGTGTGAATCAGTCAAAATGGTGGCGGTTCCAGTAAATACTTCTAAGCAAACTGTCTAATTGTGGTAGAACTGTTAAAATACACAATGAGAGTTCCCAGAAATGATTAAGAACGTGTAATAAACCCCTCAAGTACACGTAAATAGATTCTTACTACATTTACTGTCGAATTAAACACGGAGGTTTCCAGTGGAAAGCTGTGAAATGACGAAAATACTGGTAATGTTTACAAGTACCGGTACTTCGGGTGGCGTTTTCACGGGACTGTGCTTTCAAATATTAAGAGTTCATGTTTACAGAGCTCAGAATTGGTGTCTAAAGCCTTTGAATCACGAGAATAGTTTTTGTGTTTACAATTTAGGAGGATTGGCTTTGGCGTTTTTTTTTGTGTGAATCAGTCAAAATGGTGGTGGTTCCAGTAAATACTTCTAAGCAAACTGTCTAATTGTGGTAAAACTGTTAAAATACACAATGAGAGTTCCCAGAAATGACTCAGAACGTGTAATAAACATCTCAAGTACACGTAAATAGATTCTTACTACATTTACTGTCGAATTAAACACGGAGGTTTCCAGTGGAAAGCTGTGAAATGACGAAAATACTGGTAATGTTTACAAGTACGGGTACTTCTGGTGGCGTTTTCACGGGACTGTGCTTTCAAATATTAAGAGTTCATGTTTACAGAGCTCAGAATTGGTGTCTAAAGCCTTTGAATCACGAGAATAGTTTTTGTGTTTACAATTTAGGAGGATTGGCTTTGGCGTTTTTTTTGTGTGAATCAGTTAAAATGGTGGCGGTTCCAGTAAATACTTCTAAGCAAACTGTCTAATTGTGGTAAAACTGTTAAAATACACAATGAGAGTTCCCAGAAATGATTAAGAACGTGTAATAAACATCTCAAGTACACGTAAATAGATTCTTACTACATTTACTGTCGAATTAAACACGGAGGTTTCCAGTGGAAAGCTGTGAAATGACGAAAATACTGGTAATGTTTACAAGTACGGGTACTTCTGGTGGCGTTTTCACGGGACTGTGCTTTCAAATATTAAGAGTTCATGTTTACAGAGCTCAGAATTGGTGTCTAAAGCCTTTGAATCACGAGAATAGTTTTTGTGTTTACAATTTAGGAGGATTGGCTTTGGCGTTTTTTTTGTGTGAATCAGTTAAAATGGTGGCGGTTCCAGTAAATACTTCTAAGCAAACTGTCTAATTGTGGTAAAACTGTTAAAATACACAATGAGAGTTCCCAGAAATGATTAAGAACGTGTAATAAACATCTCAAGTACACGTAAATAGATTCTTACTACATTTACTGTCGAATTAAACACGGAGGTTTCCAGTGGAAAGCTGTGAAATGACGAAAATACTGGTAATGTTTACAAGTACGGGTACTTCTGGTGGCGTTTTCACGGGACTGTGCTTTCAAATATTAAGAGTTCATGTTTACAGAGCTCAGAATTGGTGTCTAAAGCCTTTGAATCACGAGAATAGTTTTTGTGTTTACAATTTAGGAGGATTGGCTTTGGCGTTTTTTTTGTGTGAATCAGTTAAAATGGTGGCGGTTCCAGTAAATACTTCTAAGCAAACTGTCTAATTGTGGTAAAACTGTTAAAATACACAATGAGAGTTCCCAGAAATGATTAAGAACGTGTAATAAACCCCTCAAGTACACGTAAATAGATTCTTACTACATTTACTGTCGAATTCAATCACGGAGGTTTCCAGTGGAAAGCTGTGAAATGACGAAAATACTGGTAATGTTTACAAGTCCGGGTACTTCGGGTGGCGTTTTCACGGGACTGTGCTTTCAAATATTAAGAGTTCATGTTTACAGAGCTCAGAATTGGTGTCTAAAGCCTTTGAATCACGAGAATAGTTTTTGTGTTTACAATTTAGGAGGATTGGCTTTGGCGTTTTTTTTGTGTGAATCAGTCAAAATGGTGGCGGTTCCAGTAAATACTTCTAAGCAAACTGTCTAATTGTGGTAAAACTGTTAAAATACACAATGAGAGTTCCCAGAAATGATTAAAAACGTGTAATAAACCCCTCAAGTACACGTAAATAGATTCTTACTACATTTACTGTCGAATTCAACACGGAGGTTTCCAGTGGAAAGCTGTGAAATGACGAAAATACTGGTAATGTTTACAAGTACGGGTACTTCTGGTGGCGTTTTCACGGGACTGTGCTTTCAAATATTAAGAGTTCATGTTTACAGAGCTAAGAATTGGTGTCTAAAGCCTTTGAATCACGAGAATAGTTTTTGTGTTTACAATTTAGGAGGATTGGCTTTGGCGTTTTTTTTGTGTGAATCAGTCAAAATGGTGGTGGTTCCAGTAAATACTTCTAAGCAAACTGTCTAATTGTGGTAAAACTGTTAAAATACACAATGAGAGTTCCCAGAAATGATTAAGAACGTGTAATAAACATCTCAAGTACACGTAAATAGATTCTTACTACATTTACTGTCGAATTAAACACGGAGGTTTCCAGTGGAAAGCTGTGAAATGAAGAAAATACTGGTAATGTTTACAAGTACGGGTACTTCTGGTGGCGTTTTCACGGGACTGTGCTTTCAAATATTAAGAGTTCATGTTTACAGAGCTCAGAATTGGTGTCTAAAGCCTTTGAATCACGAGAATAGTTTTTGTGTTTACAATTTAGGAGGATTGGCTTTGGCGTTTTTTTTGTGTGAATCAGTTAAAATGGTGGCGGTTCCAGTAAATACTTCTAAGCAAACTGTCTAATTGTGGTAAAACTGTTAAAATACACAATGAGAGTTCCCAGAAATGATTAAGAACGTGTAATAAACATCTCAAGTACACGTAAATAGATTCTTACTACATTTACTGTCGAATTAAACACGGAGGTTTCCAGTGGAAAGCTGTGAAATGACGAAAATACTGGTAATGTTTACAAGTACGGGTACTTCTGGTGGCGTTTTCACGGGACTGTGCTTTCAAATATTAAGAGTTCATGTTTACAGAGCTCAGAATTGGTGTCTAAAGCCTTTGAATCACGAGAATAGTTTTTGTGTTTACAATTTAGGAGGATTGGCTTTGGCGTTTTTTTGTGTGAATCAGTTAAAATGGTGGCGGTTCCAGTAAATACTTCTAAGCAAACTGTCTAATTGTGGTAAAACTGTTAAAATACACAATGAGAGTTCCCAGAAATGATTAAGAACGTGTAATAAACATCTCAAGTACACGTAAATAGATTCTTACTACATTTACTGTCGAATTCAATCACGGAGGTTTCCAGTGGAAAGGTGTGAAATGACGAAAATACTGGTAATGTTTACAAGTCCGGGTACTTCTGGTGGCGTTTTCACGGGACTGTGCTTTCAAATATTAAGAGTTCATGTTTACAGAGCTCAGAATTGGTGTCTAAAGCCTTTGAATCACGAGAATAGTTTTTGTGTTTACAATTTAGGAGGATTGGCTTTGGCGTTTTTTTTGTGTGAATCAGTCAAAATGGTGGCGGTTCCAGTAAATACTTCTAAGCAAACTGTCTAATTGTGGTAAAACTGTTAAAATACACAATGAGAGTTCCCAGAAATGATTAAAAACGTGTAATAAACCCCTCAAGTACACGTAAATAGATTCTTACTACATTTACTGTCGAATTCAACACGGAGGTTTCCAGTGGAAAGCTGTGAAATGACGAAAATACTGGTAATGTTTACAAGTACGGGTACTTCTGGTGGCGTTTTCACGGGACTGTGCTTTCAAATATTAAGAGTTCATGTTTACAGAGCTAAGAATTGGTGTCTAAAGCCTTTGAATCACGAGAATAGTTTTTGTGTTTACAATTTAGGAGGATTGGCTTTGGCGTTTTTTTTGTGTGAATCAGTCAAAATGGTGGTGGTTCCAGTAAATACTTCTAAGCAAACTGTCTAATTGTGGTAAAACTGTTAAAATACACAATGAGAGTTCCCAGAAATGATTAAGAACGTGTAATAAACATCTCAAGTACACGTAAATAGATTCTTACTACATTTACTGTCGAATTAAACACGGAGGTTTCCAGTGGAAAGCTGTGAAATGACGAAAATACTGGTAATGTTTACAAGTACGGGTACTTCTGGTGGCGTTTTCACGGGACTGTGCTTTCAAATATTAAGAGTTCATGTTTACAGAGCTCAGAATTGGTGTCTAAAGCCTTTGAATCACGAGAATAGTTTTTGTGTTTACAATTTAGGAGGATTGGCTTTGGCGTTTTTTTTGTGTGAATCAGTTAAAATGGTGGCGGTTCCAGTAAATACTTCTAAGCAAACTGTCTAATTGTGGTAAAACTGTTAAAATACACAATGAGAGTTCCCAGAAATGATTAAGAACGTGTAATAAACATCTCAAGTACACGTAAATAGATTCTTACTACATTTACTGTCGAATTCAACACGGAGGTTTCCAGTGGAAAGCTGTGAAATGAAGAAAATACTGGTAATGTTTACAAGTACGGGTACTTCTGGTGGCGTTTTCACGGGACTGTGCTTTCAAATATTAAGAGTTCATGTTTACAGAGCTCAGAATTGGTGTCTAAAGCCTTTGAATCACGAGAATAGTTTTTGTGTTTACAATTTAGGAGGATTGGCTTTGGCGGTTTTTTTGTGTGAATCAGTCAAAATGGTGGCGGTTCCAGTAAATACTTCTAAGCAAACTGTCTAATTGTGGTAAAACTGTTAAAATACACAATGAGAGTTCCCAGAAATGATTAAGAACGTGTAATAAACATCTCAAGTACACGTAAATAGATTCTTACTACATTTACTGTCGAATTCAATCACGGAGGTTTCCAGTGGAAAGGTGTGAAATGACGAAAATACTGGTAATGTTTACAAGTCCGGGTACTTCTGGTGGCGTTTTCACGGGACTGTTCTTTCAAATATTAAGAGTTCATGTTTACAGAGCTCAGAATTGGTGTCTAAAGCCTTTGAATCACGAGAATAGTTTTGTGTTTACAATTTAGGAGGATTGGCTTTGGCGTTTTTTTTGTGTGAATCAGTTAAAATGGTGGCGGTTCCAGTAAATACTTCTAAGCAAACTGTCTAATTGTGGTAAAACTGTTAAAATACACAATGAGAGTTCCCAGAAATGATTAAGAACGTGTAATAAACATCTCAAGTACACGTAAATAGATTCTTACTACATTTACTGTCGAATTCAATCACGGAGGTTTCCAGTGGAAAGGTGTGAAATGACGAAAATACTGGTAATGTTTACAAGTCCGGGTACTTCTGGTGGCGTTTTCACGGGACTGTGCTTTCAAATATTAAGAGTTCATGTTTACAGAGCTAAGAATTGGTGTCTAAAGCCTTTGAATCACGAGAATAGTTTTTGTGTTTACAATTTAGGAGGATTGGCTTTGGCGTTTTTTTTGTGTGAATCAGTCAAAATGGTGGTGGTTCCAGTAAATACTTCTAAGCAAACTGTCTAATTGTGGTAAAACTGTTAAAATACACAATGAGAGTTCCCAGAAATGACTAAGAACGTGTAATAAACATCTCAAGTACACGTAAATAGATTCTTACTACATTTACTGTCGAATTCAACACGGAGGTTTCCAGTGGAAAGCTGTGAAATGACGAAAATACTGGTAATGTTTACAAGTCCGGGTACTTCTGGTGGCGTTTTCACGGGACTGTGCTTTCAAATATTAAGAGTTCATGTTTACAGAGCTCAGAATTGGTGTCTAAAGCCTTTGAATCACGAGAATAGTTTTTGTGTTTACAATTTAGGAGGATTGGCTTTGGCGTTTTTTTTGTGTGAATCAGTTAAAATGGTGGCGGTTCCAGTAAATACTTCTAAGCAAACTGTCTAATTGTGGTAAAACTGTTAAAATACACAATGAGAGTTCCCAGAAATGATTAAGAACGTGTAATAAACCCCTCAAGTACACGTAAATAGATGCTTACTACATTTACTGTCGAATTCAATCACGGAGGTTTCCAGTGGAAAGCTGTGAAATGACGAAAATACTGGTAATGTTTACAAGTCCGGGTACTTCGGGTGGCGTTTTCACGGGACTGTGCTTTCAAATATTAAGAGTTCATGTTTACAGAGCTAAGAATTGGTGTCTAAAGCCTTTGAATCACGAGAATAGTTTTTGTGTTTACAATTTAGGAGGATTGGCTTTGGCTTTTTTTTGTGTGAATCAGTTAAAATGGTCGCGGTTCCAGTAAATACTTCTAAGCAAACTGTCTAATTGTGGTAAAACTGTTAAAATACACAATGAGAGTTCCCAGAAATGATTAAGAACGTGTAATAAACCCCTCAAGTACACGTAAATAGATTCTTACTACATTTACTGTCGAATTCAATCACGGAGGTTTCCAGTGGAAAGCTGTGAAATGACGAAAATACTGGTAATGTTTACAAGTCCGGGTACTTCGGGTGGCGTTTTCACGGGACTGTGCTTTCAATTATTACGAGTTCATGTTTACAGAGCTCAGAATTGGTGTCTAAAGCCTTTGAATCACGAGAATAGTTTTTGTGTTTACAATTTAGGAGGATTGGCTTTGGCGTTTTTTTTGTGTGAATCAGTTAAAATGGTGGCGGTTCCAGTAAATACTTCTAAGCAAACTGTCTAATTGTGGTAAAACTGTTAAAATACACAATGAGAGTTCCCAGAAATGATTAAGAACGTGTAATAAACATCTCAAGTACACGTAAATAGATTCTTACTACATTTACTGTCGAATTAAACACGGAGGTTTCCAGTGGAAAGCTGTGAAATGACGAAAATACTGGTAATGTTTACAAGTACGGGTACTTCTGGTGGCGTTTTCACGGGACTGTGCTTTCAAATATTAAGAGTTCATGTTTACAGAGCTCAGAATTGGTGTCTAAAGCCTTTGAATCACGAGAATAGTTTTTGTGTTTACAATTTAGGAGGATTGGCTTTGGCGTTTTTTTTGTGTGAATCAGTTAAAATGGTGGCGGTTCCAGTAAATACTTCTAAGCAAACTGTCTAATTGTGGTAAAACTGTTAAAATACACAATGAGAGTTCCCAGAAATGATTAAGAACGTGTAATAAACATCTCAAGTACACGTAAATAGATTCTTACTACATTTACTGTCGAATTCAATCACGGAGGTTTCCAGTGGAAAGGTGTGAAATGACGAAAATACTGGTAATGTTTACAAGTCCGGGTACTTCTGGTGGCGTTTTCACGGGACTGTGCTTTCAAATATTAAGAGTTCATGTTTACAGAGCTCAGAATTGGTGTCTAAAGCCTTTGAATCACGAGAATAGTTTTTGTGTTTACAATTTAGGAGGATTGGCTTTGGCGTTTTTTTTGTGTGAATCAGTCAAAATGGTGGCGGTTCCAGTAAATACTTCTAAGCAAACTGTCTAATTGTGGTAAAACTGTTAAAATACACAATGAGAGTTCCCAGAAATGATTAAAAACGTGTAATAAACCCCTCAAGTACACGTAAATAGATTCTTACTACATTTACTGTCGAATTCAACACGGAGGTTTCCAGTGGAAAGCTGTGAAATGACGAAAATACTGGTAATGTTTACAAGTACGGGTACTTCTGGTGGCGTTTTCACGGGACTGTGCTTTCAAATATTAAGAGTTCATGTTTACAGAGCTAAGAATTGGTGTCTAAAGCCTTTGAATCACGAGAATAGTTTTTGTGTTTACAATTTAGGAGGATTGGCTTTGGCGTTTTTTTTGTGTGAATCAGTCAAAATGGTGGTGGTTCCAGTAAATACTTCTAAGCAAACTGTCTAATTGTGGTAAAACTGTTAAAATACACAATGAGAGTTCCCAGAAATGATTAAGAACGTGTAATAAACATCTCAAGTACACGTAAATAGATTCTTACTACATTTACTGTCGAATTAAACACGGAGGTTTCCAGTGGAAAGCTGTGAAATGACGAAAATACTGGTAATGTTTACAAGTACGGGTACTTCTGGTGGCGTTTTCACGGGACTGTGCTTTCAAATATTAAGAGTTCATGTTTACAGAGCTCAGAATTGGTGTCTAAAGCCTTTGAATCACGAGAATAGTTTTTGTGTTTACAATTTAGGAGGATTGGCTTTGGCGTTTTTTTTTGTGTGAATCAGTTAAAATGGTGGCGGTTCCAGTAAATACTTCTAAGCAAACTGTCTAATTGTGGTAAAACTGTTAAAATACACAATGAGAGTTCCCAGAAATGATTAAGAACGTGTAATAAACATCTCAAGTACACGTAAATAGATTCTTACTACATTTACTGTCGAATTAAACACGGAGGTTTCCAGTGGAAAGCTGTGAAATGACGAAAATACTGGTAATGTTTACAAGTCCGGGTACTTCTGGTGGCGTTTTCACGGGACTGTGCTTTCAAATATTAAGAGTTCATGTTTACAGAGCTCAGAATTGGTGTCTAAAGCCTTTGAATCACGAGAATAGTTTTTGTGTTTACAATTTAGGAGGATTGGCTTTGGCGTTTTTTTGTGTGAATCAGTTAAAATGGTGGCGGTTCCAGTAAATACTTCTAAGCAAACTGTCTAATTGTGGTAAAACTGTTAAAATACACAATGAGAGTTCCCAGAAATGATTAAGAACGTGTAATAAACATCTCAAGTACACGTAAATAGATTCTTACTACATTTACTGTCGAATTCAATCACGGAGGTTTCCAGTGGAAAGGTGTGAAATGACGAAAATACTGGTAATGTTTACAAGTCCGGGTACTTCTGGTGGCGTTTTCACGGGACTGTGCTTTCAAATATTAAGAGTTCATGTTTACAGAGCTCAGAATTGGTGTCTAAAGCCTTTGAATCACGAGAATAGTTTTTGTGTTTACAATTTAGGAGGATTGGCTTTGGCGTTTTTTTTGTGTGAATCAGTCAAAATGGTGGCGGTTCCAGTAAATACTTCTAAGCAAACTGTCTAATTGTGGTAAAACTGTTAAAATACACAATGAGAGTTCCCAGAAATGATTAAAAACGTGTAATAAACCCCTCAAGTACACGTAAATAGATTCTTACTACATTTACTGTCGAATTCAACACGGAGGTTTCCAGTGGAAAGCTGTGAAATGACGAAAATACTGGTAATGTTTACAAGTACGGGTACTTCTGGTGGCGTTTTCACGGGACTGTGCTTTCAAATATTAAGAGTTCATGTTTACAGAGCTAAGAATTGGTGTCTAAAGCCTTTGAATCACGAGAATAGTTTTTGTGTTTACAATTTAGGAGGATTGGCTTTGGCGTTTTTTTTGTGTGAATCAGTCAAAATGATGGTGGTTCCAGTAAATACTTCTAAGCAAACTGTCTAATTGTGGTAAAACTGTTAAAATACACAATGAGAGTTCCCAGAAATGATTAAGAACGTGTAATAAACATCTCAAGTACACGTAAATAGATTCTTACTACATTTACTGTCGAATTAAACACGGAGGTTTCCAGTGGAAAGCTGTGAAATGACGAAAATACTGGTAATGTTTACAAGTACGGGTACTTCTGGTGGCGTTTTCACGGGACTGTGCTTTCAAATATTAAGAGTTCATGTTTACAGAGCTAAGAATTGGTGTCTAAAGCCTTTGAATCACGAGAATAGTTTTTGTGTTTACAATTTAGGAGGATTGGCTTTGGCGTTTTTTTTGTGTGAATCAGTTAAAATGGTGGCGGTTCCAGTAAATACTTCTAAGCAAACTGTCTAATTGTGGTAAAACTGTTAAAATACACAATGAGAGTTCCCAGAAATGATTAAGAACGTGTAATAAACATCTCAAGTACACGTAAATAGATTCTTACTACATTTACTGTCGAATTAAACACGGAGGTTTCCAGTGGAAAGCTGTGAAATGACGAAAATACTGGTAATGTTTACAAGTACGGGTACTTCTGGTGGCGTTTTCACGGGACTGTGCTTTCAAATATTAAGAGTTCATGTTTACAGAGCTCAGAATTGGTGTCTAAAGCCTTTGAATCACGAGAATAGTTTTGTGTTTACAATTTAGGAGGATTGGCTTTGGCGTTTTTTTTGTGTGAATCAGTTAAAATGGTGGCGGTTCCAGTAAATACTTCTAAGCAAACTGTCTAATTGTGGTAAAACTGTTAAAATACACAATGAGAGTTCCCAGAAATGATTAAGAACGTGTAATAAACATCTCAAGTACACGTAAATAGATTCTTACTACATTTACTGTCGAATTCAATCACGGAGGTTTCCAGTGGAAAGGTGTGAAATGACGAAAATACTGGTAATGTTTACAAGTCCGGGTACTTCTGGTGGCGTTTTCACGGGACTGTGCTTTCAAATATTAAGAGTTCATGTTTACAGAGCTAAGAATTGGTGTCTAAAGCCTTTGAATCACGAGAATAGTTTTTGTGTTTACAATTTAGGAGGATTGGCTTTGGCGTTTTTTTTGTGTGAATCAGTCAAAATGGTGGTGGTTCCAGTAAATACTTCTAAGCAAACTGTCTAATTGTGGTAAAACTGTTAAAATACACAATGAGAGTTCCCAGAAATGACTAAGAACGTGTAATAAACATCTCAAGTACACGTAAATAGATTCTTACTACATTTACTGTCGAATTCAACACGGAGGTTTCCAGTGGAAAGCTGTGAAATGACGAAAATACTGGTAATGTTTACAAGTACGGGTACTTCTGGTGGCGTTTTCACGGGACTGTGCTTTCACATATTAAGAGTTCATGTTTACAGAGCTCAGAATTGGTGTCTAAAGCCTTTGAATCACGAGAATAGTTTTTGTGTTTACAATTTAGGAGGATTGGCTTTGGCGTTTTTTTTGTGTGAATCAGTTAAAATGGTGGCGGTTCCAGTAAATACTTCTAAGCAAACTGTCTAATTGTGGTAAAACTGTTAAAATACACAATGAGAGTTCCCAGAAATGATTAAGAACGTGTAATAAACCCCTCAAGTACACGTAAATAGATGCTTACTACATTTACTGTCGAATTCAATCACGGAGGTTTCCAGTGGAAAGCTGTGAAATGACGAAAATACTGGTAATGTTTACAAGTCCGGGTACTTCGGGTGGCGTTTTCACGGGACTGTGCTTTCAAATATTAAGAGTTCATGTTTACAGAGCTAAGAATTGGTGTCTAAAGCCTTTGAATCACGAGAATAGTTTTTGTGTTTACAATTTAGGAGGATTGGCTTTGGCTTTTTTTTGTGTGAATCAGTTAAAATGGTCGCGGTTCCAGTAAATACTTCTAAGCAAACTGTCTAATTGTGGTAAAACTGTTAAAATACACAATGAGAGTTCCCAGAAATGATTAAGAACGTGTAATAAACCCCTCAAGTACACGTAAATAGATTCTTACTACATTTACTGTCGAATTCAATCACGGAGGTTTCCAGTGGAAAGCTGTGAAATGACGAAAATACTGGTAATGTTTACAAGTCCGGGTACTTCGGGTGGCGTTTTCACGGGACTGTGCTTTCAATTATTACGAGTTCATGTTTACAGAGCTCAGAATTGGTGTCTAAAGCCTTTGAATCACGAGAATAGTTTTTGTGTTTACAATTTAGGAGGATTGGCTTTGGCGTTTTTTTTGTGTGAATCAGTTAAAATGGTGGCGGTTCCAGTAAATACTTCTAAGCAAACTGTCTAATTGTGGTAAAACTGTTAAAATACACAATGAGAGTTCCCAGAAATGATTAAGAACGTGTAATAAACATCTCAAGTACACGTAAATAGATTCTTACTACATTTACTGTCGAATTAAACACGGAGGTTTCCAGTGGAAAGCTGTGAAATGACGAAAATACTGGTAATGTTTACAAGTACGGGTACTTCTGGTGGCGTTTTCACGGGACTGTGCTTTCAAATATTAAGAGTTCATGTTTACAGAGCTCAGAATTGGTGTCTAAAGCCTTTGAATCACGAGAATAGTTTTTGTGTTTACAATTTAGGAGGATTGGCTTTGGCGTTTTTTTTGTGTGAATCAGTTAAAATGGTGGCGGTTCCAGTAAATACTTCTAAGCAAACTGTCTAATTGTGGTAAAACTGTTAAAATACACAATGAGAGTTCCCAGAAATGATTAAGAACGTGTAATAAACATCTCAAGTACACGTAAATAGATTCTTACTACATTTACTGTCGAATTCAATCACGGAGGTTTCCAGTGGAAAGGTGTGAAATGACGAAAATACTGGTAATGTTTACAAGTCCGGGTACTTCTGGTGGCGTTTTCACGGGACTGTGCTTTCAAATATTAAGAGTTCATGTTTACAGAGCTCAGAATTGGTGTCTAAAGCCTTTGAATCACGAGAATAGTTTTTGTGTTTACAATTTAGGAGGATTGGCTTTGGCGTTTTTTTTGTGTGAATCAGTCAAAATGGTGGCGGTTCCAGTAAATACTTCTAAGCAAACTGTCTAATTGTGGTAAAACTGTTAAAATACACAATGAGAGTTCCCAGAAATGATTAAAAACGTGTAATAAACCCCTCAAGTACACGTAAATAGATTCTTACTACATTTACTGTCGAATTCAACACGGAGGTTTCCAGTGGAAAGCTGTGAAATGACGAAAATACTGGTAATGTTTACAAGTACGGGTACTTCTGGTGGCGTTTTCACGGGACTGTGCTTTCAAATATTAAGAGTTCATGTTTACAGAGCTAAGAATTGGTGTCTAAAGCCTTTGAATCACGAGAATAGTTTTTGTGTTTACAATTTAGGAGGATTGGCTTTGGCGTTTTTTTTGTGTGAATCAGTCAAAATGGTGGTGGTTCCAGTAAATACTTCTAAGCAAACTGTCTAATTGTGGTAAAACTGTTAAAATACACAATGAGAGTTCCCAGAAATGATTAAGAACGTGTAATAAACATCTCAAGTACACGTAAATAGATTCTTACTACATTTACTGTCGAATTAAACACGGAGGTTTCCAGTGGAAAGCTGTGAAATGACGAAAATACTGGTAATGTTTACAAGTACGGGTACTTCTGGTGGCGTTTTCACGGGACTGTGCTTTCAAATATTAAGAGTTCATGTTTACAGAGCTCAGAATTGGTGTCTAAAGCCTTTGAATCACGAGAATAGTTTTTGTGTTTACAATTTAGGAGGATTGGCTTTGGCGTTTTTTTTGTGTGAATCAGTTAAAATGGTGGCGGTTCCAGTAAATACTTCTAAGCAAACTGTCTAATTGTGGTAAAACTGTTAAAATACACAATGAGAGTTCCCAGAAATGATTTAGAACGTGTAATAAACATCTCAAGTACACGTAAATAGATTCTTACTACATTTACTGTCGAATTAAACACGGAGGTTTCCAGTGGAAAGCTGTGAAATGACGAAAATACTGGTAATGTTTACAAGTACGGGTACTTCTGGTGGCGTTTTCACGGGACTGTGCTTTCAAATATTAAGAGTTCATGTTTACAGAGCTCAGAATTGGTGTCTAAAGCCTTTGAATCACGAGAATAGTTTTTGTGTTTACAATTTAGGAGGATTGGCTTTGGCGTTTTTTTTGTGTGAATCAGTTAAAATGGTGGCGGTTCCAGTAAATACTTCTAAGCAAACTGTCTAATTGTGGTAAAACTGTTAAAATACACAATGAGAGTTCCCAGAAATGATTAAGAACGTGTAATAAACATCTCAAGTACACGTAAATAGATTCTTACTACATTTACTGTCGAATTCAATCACGGAGGTTTCCAGTGGAAAGGTGTGAAATGACGAAAATACTGGTAATGTTTACAAGTCCGGGTACTTCTGGTGGCGTTTTCACGGGACTGTGCTTTCAAATATTAAGAGTTCATGTTTACAGAGCTCAGAATTGGTGTCTAAAGCCTTTGAATCACGAGAATAGTTTTTGTGTTTACAATTTAGGAGGATTGGCTTTGGCGTTTTTTTTGTGTGAATCAGTCAAAATGGTGGCGGTTCCAGTAAATACTTCTAAGCAAACTGTCTAATTGTGGTAAAACTGTTAAAATACACAATGAGAGTTCCCAGAAATGATTAAGAACGTGTAATAAACCCCTCAAGTACACGTAAATAGATTTTTACTACATTTACTGTCGAATTCAACACGGAGGTTTCCAGTGGAAAGCTGTGAAATGACGAAAATACTGGTAATGTTTACAAGTACGGGTACTTCTGGTGGCGTTTTCACGGGACTGTGCTTTCAAATATTAAGAGTTCATGTTTACAGAGCTAAGAATTGGTGTCTAAAGCCTTTGAATCACGAGAATAGTTTTTGTGTTTACAATTTAGGAGGATTGGCTTTGGCGTTTTTTTTGTGTGAATCAGTCAAAATGGTGGTGGTTCCAGTAAATACTTCTAAGCAAACTGTCTAATTGTGGTAAAACTGTTAAAATACACAATGAGAGTTCCCAGAAATGACTAAGAACGTGTAATAAACATCTCAAGTACACGTAAATAGATTCTTACTACATTTACTGTCGAATTCAACACGGAGGTTTCCAGTGGAAAGCTGTGAAATGACGAAAATACTGGTAATGTTTACAAGTACGGGTACTTCTGGTGGCGTTTTCACGGGACTGTGCTTTCAAATATTAAGAGTTCATGTTTACAGAGCTCAGAATTGGTGTCTAAAGCCTTTGAATCACGAGAATAGTTTTTGTGTTTACAATTTAGGAGGATTGGCTTTGGCGTTTTTTTTTGTGTGAATCAGTTAAAATGGTGGCGGTTCCAGTAAATACTTCTAAGCAAACTGTCTAATTGTGGTAAAACTGTTAAAATACACAATGAGAGTTCCCAGAAATGATTAAGAACGTGTAATAAACCCCTCAAGTACACGTAAATAGATGCTTACTACATTTACTGTCGAATTCAATCACGGAGGTTTCCAGTGGAAAGCTGTGAAATGACGAAAATACTGGTAATGTTTACAAGTCCGGGTACTTCGGGTGGCGTTTTCACGGGACTGTGCTTTCAAATATTAAGAGTTCATGTTTACAGAGCTAAGAATTGGTGTCTAAAGCCTTTGAATCACGAGAATAGTTTTTGTGTTTACAATTTAGGAGGATTGGCTTTGGCTTTTTTTTGTGTGAATCAGTTAAAATGGTCGCGGTTCCAGTAAATACTTCTAAGCAAACTGTCTAATTGTGGTAAAACTGTTAAAATACACAATGAGAGTTCCCAGAAATGATTAAGAACGTGTAATAAACCCCTCAAGTACACGTAAATAGATTCTTACTACATTTACTGTCGAATTCAATCACGGAGGTTTCCAGTGGAAAGCTGTGAAATGACGAAAATACTGGTAATATTTACAAGTCCGGGTACTTCGGGTGGCGTTTTCACGGGACTGTGCTTTCAATTATTACGAGTTCATGTTTACAGAGCTCAGAATTGGTGTCTAAAGCCTTTGAATCACGAGAATAGTTTTTGTGTTTACAATTTAGGAGGATTGGCTTTGGCGTTTTTTTTGTGTGAATCAGTTAAAATGGTGGCGGTTCCAGTAAATACTTCTAAGCAAACTGTCTAATTGTGGTAAAACTGTTAAAATACACAATGAGAGTTCCCAGAAATGATTAAGAACGTGTAATAAACATCTCAAGTACACGTAAATAGATTCTTACTACATTTACTGTCGAATTCAACACGGAGGTTTCCAGTGGAAAGCTGTGAAATGACGAAAATACTGGTAATGTTTACAAGTACGGGTACTTCTGGTGGCGTTTTCACGGGACTGTGCTTTCAAATATTAAGAGTTCATGTTTACAGAGCTCAGAATTGGTGTCTAAAGCCTTTGAATCACGAGAATAGTTTTTGTGTTTACAATTTAGGAGGATTGGCTTTGGCTTTTTTTTGTGTGAATCAGTTAAAATGGTGGCGGTTCCAGTAAATACTTCTAAGCAAACTGTCTAATTGTGGTAAAACTGTTAAAATACACAATGAGAGTTCCCAGAAATGATTAAGAACGTGTAATAAACATCTCAAGTACACGTAAATAGATTCTTACTACATTTACTGTCGAATTCAATCACGGAGGTTTCCAGTGGAAAGGTGTGAAATGACGAAAATACTGGTAATGTTTACAAGTCCGGGTACTTCTGGTGGCGTTTTCACGGGACTGTGCTTTCAAATATTAAGAGTTCATGTTTACAGAGCTCAGAATTGGTGTCTAAAGCCTTTGAATCACGAGAATAGTTTTTGTGTTTACAATTTAGGAGGATTGGCTTTGGCGTTTTTTTTGTGTGAATCAGTCAAAATGGTGGCGGTTCCAGTAAATACTTCTAAGCAAACTGTCTAATTGTGGTAAAACTGTTAAAATACACAATGAGAGTTCCCAGAAATGATTAAAAACGTGTAATAAACCCCTCAAGTACACGTAAATAGATTCTTACTACATTTACTGTCGAATTCAACACGGAGGTTTCCAGTGGAAAGCTGTGAAATGACGAAAATACTGGTAATGTTTACAAGTACGGGTACTTCTGGTGGCGTTTTCACGGGACTGTGCTTTCAAATATTAAGAGTTCATGTTTACAGAGCTAAGAATTGGTGTCTAAAGCCTTTGAATCACGAGAATAGTTTTTGTGTTTACAATTTAGGAGGATTGGCTTTGGCGTTTTTTTTGTGTGAATCAGTCAAAATGGTGGTGGTTCCAGTAAATACTTCTAAGCAAACTGTCTAATTGTGGTAAAACTGTTAAAATACACAATGAGAGTTCCCAGAAATGACTAAGAACGTGTAATAAACATCTCAAGTACACGTAAATAGATTCTTACTACATTTACTGTCGAATTCAACACGGAGGTTTCCAGTGGAAAGCTGTGAAATGACGAAAATACTGGTAATGTTTACAAGTACGGGTACTTCTGGTGGCGTTTTCACGGGACTGTGCTTTCAAATATTAAGAGTTCATGTTTACAGAGCTCAGAATTGGTGTCTAAAGCCTTTGAATCACGAGAATAGTTTTTGTGTTTACAATTTAGGAGGATTGGCTTTGGCGTTTTTTTTTGTGTGAATCAGTTAAAATGGTGGCGGTTCCAGTAAATACTTCTAAGCAAACTGTCTAATTGTGGTAAAACTGTTAAAATACACAATGAGAGTTCCCAGAAATGATTAAGAACGTGTAATAAACATCTCAAGTACACGTAAATAGATTCTTACTACATTTACTGTCGAATTCAACACGGAGGTTTCCAGTGGAAAGCTGTGAAATGAAGAAAATACTGGTAATGTTTACAAGTACGGGTACTTCTGGTGGCGTTTTCACGGGACTGTGCTTTCAAATATTAAGAGTTCATGTTTACAGAGCTCAGAATTGGTGTCTAAAGCCTTTGAATCACGAGAATAGTTTTTGTGTTTACAATTTAGGAGGATTGGCTTTGGCGTTTTTTTTGTGTGAATCAGTCAAAATGGTGACGGTTCCAGGAAATACTTCTAAGCAAACTGTCTAATTGTGGTAAAACTGTTAAAATACACAATGAGAGTTCCCAGAAATGATTAAGAACGTGTAATAAACCCCTCAAGTACACGTAAATAGATGCTTACTACATTTACTGTCGAATTCAACACGGAGGTTTCCAGTGGAAAGCTGTGAAATGACGAAAATACTGGTAATGTTTACAAGTACGGGTACTTCTGGTGGCGTTTTCACGGGACTGTGCTTTCAAATATTAAGAGTTCATGTTTACAGAGCTCAGAATTGGTGTCTAAAGCCTTTGAATCACGAGAATAGTTTTTGTGTTTACAATTTAGGAGGATTGGCTTTGGCGTTTTTTTTGTGTGAATCAGTCAAAATGGTGGCGGTTCCAGTAAATACTTCTAAGCAAACTGTCTAATTGTGGTAAAACTGTTAAAATACACAATGAGAGTTCCCAGAAATGATTAAGAACGTGTAATAAACCCCTCAAGTACACGTAAATAGATTCTTACTACATTTACTGTCGAATTCAACACGGAGGTTTCCAGTGGAAAGCTGTGAAATGACGAAAATACTGGTAATGTTTACAATTCCGGGTACTTCTGGTGGCGTTTTCACGGGACTGTGCTTTCAAATATTAAGAGTTCATGTTTACAGAGCTCAGAATTGGTGTCTAAAGCCTTTGAATCACGAGAATAGTTTTTGTGTTTACAATTTAGGAGGTTTGGCTTTGGCGTTTTTTTTGTGTGAATCAGTCAAAATGGTGGCGGTTCCAGTAAATACTTCTAAGCAAACTGTCTAATTGTGGTAAAACTGTTAAAATACACAATGAGAGTTCCCAGAAATGATTAAGAACGTGTAATAAACATCTCAAGTACACGTAAATAGATTCTTACTACATTTACTGTCGAATTCAACACGGAGGTTTCCAGTGGAAAGCTGTGAAATGATGAAAATACTGGTAATGTTTACAAGTACGGGTACTTCTGGTGGCGTTTTCACGGGACTGTGCTTTCAAATATTAAGAGTTCATGTTTACAGAGCTAAGAATTGGTGTCTAAAGCCTTTGAATCACGAGAAATTTTTTGTGTTTACAATTTAGGAGGATTGGCTTTGGCGTTTTTTTTGTGTGAATCAGTTAAAATGGTGGCGGTTCCAGTAAATACTTCTAAGCAAACTGTCTAATTGTGGTAAAACTGTTAAAATACACAATGAGAGTTCCCGGAAATGATTAAGAACGTGTAATAAACCCCTCAAGTACACGTAAATAGATGCTTACTACATTTACTGTCGAATTCAATCACGGAGGTTTCCAGTGGAAAGCTGTGAAATGACGAAAATACTGGTAATGTTTACAAGTCCGTGTACTTCGGGTGGCGTTTTCACGGGACTGTGCTTTCAAATATTAAGAGTTCATGTTTACAGAGCTAAGAATTGGTGTCTAAAGCCTTTGAATCACGAGAATAGTTTTTGTGTTTACAATTTAGGAGGATTGGCTTTGGCTTTTTTTTGTGTGAATCAGTTAAAATGGTGGCGGTTCCAGTAAATACTTCTAAGCAAACTGTCTAATTGTGGTAAAACTGTTAAAATACACAATGAGAGTTCCCAGAAATGATTAAGAACGTGTAATAAACATCTCAAGTACACGTAAATAGATTCTTACTACATTTACTGTCGAATTCAACACGGAGGTTTCCAGTGGAAAGGTGTGAAATGACGAAAATACTGGTAATGTTTACAAGTCCGGGTACTTCTGGTGGCGTTTTCACGGGACTGTGCTTTCAAATATTAAGAGTTCATGTTTACAGAGCTCAGAATTGGTGTCTAAAGCCTTTGAATCACGAGAATAGTTTTTGTGTTTACAATTTAGGAGGATTGGCTTTGGCATTTTTTTTGTGTGAATCAGTCAAAATGGTGGCGGTTCCAGTAAATACTTCTAAGCAAACTGTCTAATTGTGGTAAAACTGTTAAAATACACAATGAGAGTACCCAGAAATGATTAAGAACGTGTAATAAACCCCTCAAGTACACGTAAATAGATTCTTACTACATTTACTGTCGAATTAAACACGGAGGTTTCCAGTGGAAAGCTGTGAAATGACGAAAATACTGGTAATGTTTACAAGTACGGGTACTTCTGGTGGCGTTTTCACGGGACTGTGCTTTCAAATATTAAGAGTTCATGTTTACAGAGCTCAGAATTGGTGTCTAAAGCCTTTGAATCACGAGAATAGTTTTTGTGTTTACAATTTAGGAGGATTGGCTTTGGCGTTTTTTTTGTGTGAATCAGTTAAAATGGTGGCGGTTCCAGTAAATACTTCTAAGCAAACTGTCTAATTGTGGTAAAACTGTTAAAATACACAATGAGAGTTCCCAGAAATGATTAAGAACGTGTAATAAACATCTCAAGTACACGTAAATAGATTCTTACTACATTTACTGTCGAATTCAATCACGGAGGTTTCCAGTGGAAAGGTGTGAAATGACGAAAATACTGGTAATGTTTACAAGTCCGGGTACTTCTGGTGGCGTTTTCACGGGACTGTGCTTTCAAATATTAAGAGTTCATGTTTACAGAGCTCAGAATTGGTTTCTAAAGCCTTTGAATCACGAGAATAGTTTTTGTGTTTACAATTTAGGAGGATTGGCTTTGGCGTTTTTTTTGTGTGAATCAGTCAAAATGGTGGCGGTTCCAGTAAATACTTCTAAGCAAACTGTCTAATTGTGGTAAAACTGTTAAAATACACAATGAGAGTTCCCAGAAATGATTAAGAACGTGTAATAAACCCCTCAAGTACACGTAAATAGATTTTTACTACATTTACTGTCGAATTCAACACGGAGGTTTCCAGTGGAAAGCTGTGAAATGACGAAAATACTGGTAATGTTTACAAGTCCGGGTACTTCTGGTGGCGTTTTCACGGGACTGTGCTTTCAAATATTAAGAGTTCATGTTTACAGAGCTAAGAATTGGTGTCTAAAGCCTTTGAATCACGAGAATAGTTTTTGTGTTTACAATTTAGGAGGATTGGCTTTGGCGTTTTTTTTGTGTGAATCAGTTAAAATGGTGGCGGTTCCAGTAAATACTTCTAAGCAAACTGTCTAATTGTGGTAAAACTGTTAAAATACACAATGAGAATTCCCAGAAATGATGAAGAACGTGTAATAAACCCCTCAAGTACACGTAAATAGATTCTTACTACATTTACTGTCGAATTCAACACGGAGGTTTCCAGTGGAAAGCTGTGAAATGACGAAAATACTGGTAATGTTTACAAGTACGGGTACTTCTGGTGGCGTTTTCACGGGACTGTGCTTTCAAATATTAAGAGTTCATGTTTACAGAGCTCAGAATTGGTGTCTAAAGCCTTTGAATCACGAGAATAGTTTTTGTGTTTACAATTTAGGAGGATTGGCTTTGGCGTTTTTTTTGTGTGAATCAGTCAAAATGGTGGCGGTTCCAGTAAATACTTCTAAGCAAACTGTCTAATTGTGGTAAAACTGTTAAAATACACAATGAGAGTTCCCAGAAATGATTAAGAACGTGTAATAAACATCTCAAGTACACGTAAATAGATTCTTACTACATTTACTGTCGAATTCAACACGGAGGTTTCCAGTGCAAAACTGTGAAATGACGAAAATACTGGTAATGTTTACAAGTACGGGTACTTCTGGTGGCGTTTTCACGGGACTGTGCTTTCAAATATTAAGAGTTCATGTTTACAGAGCTAAGAATTGGTGTCTAAAGCCTTTGAATCACGAGAATAGTTTTTGTGTTTACAATTTAGGAGGTTTGGCTTTGGCGTTTTTTTTGTGTGAATCAGTCAAAATGGTGGCGGTTCCAGTAAATACTTCTAAGCAAACTGTCTAATTGTGGTAAAACTGTTAAAATACACAATGAGAGTTCCCAGAAATGATTAAGAACGTGTAATAAACATCTCAAGTACACGTAAATAGATTCTTACTACATTTACTGTCGAATTCAACACGGAGGTTTCCAGTGGAAAGCTGTGAAATGATGAAAATACTGGTAATGTTTACATGTACGGGTACTTCTGGTGGCGTTTTCACGGGACTGTGCTTTCAAATATTAAGAGTTCATGTTTACAGAGCTAAGAATTGGTGTCTAAAGCCTTTGAATCACGAGAAATTTTTTGTGTTTACAATTTAGGAGGATTGGCTTTGGCGTTTTTTTTGTGTGAATCAGTTAAAATGGTGGCGGTTCCAGTAAATACTTCTAAGCAAACTGTCTAATTGTGGTAAAACTGTTAAAATACACAATGAGAGTTCCCAGAAATGATTAAGAACGTGTAATAAACATCTCAAGTACACGTAAATAGATTCTTACTACATTTACTGTCGAATTCAACACGGAGGTTTCCAGTGGAAAGCTGTGAAATGAAGAAAATACTGGTAATGTTTACAAGTACGGGTACTTCTGGTGGCGTTTTCACGGGACTGTGCTTTCAAATATTAAGAGTTCATGTTTACAGAGCTCAGAATTGGTGTCTAAAGCCTTTGAATCACGAGAATAGTTTTTGTGTTTACAATTTAGGAGGATTGGCTTTGGCGTTTTTTTTGTGTGAATCAGTCAAAATGGTGACGGTTCCAGGAAATACTTCTAAGCAAACTGTCTAATTGTGGTAAAACTGTTAAAATACACAATGAGAGTTCCCAGAAATGATTAAGAACGTGTAATAAACCCCTCAAGTACACGTAAATAGATTCTTACTACATTTACTGTCGAATTCAACACGGAGGTTTCCAGTGGAAAGCTGTGAAATGACGAAAATACTGGTAATGTTTACAAGTACGGGTACTTCTGGTGGCGTTTTCACGGGACTGTGCTTTCAAATATTAAGAGTTCATGTTTACAGAGCTCAGAATTGGTGTCTAAAGCCTTTGAATCACGAGAATAGTTTTTGTGTTTACAATTTAGGAGGATTGGCTTTGGCGTTTTTTTTGTGTGAATCAGTCAAAATGGTGGCGGTTCCAGTAAATACTTCTAAGCAAACTGTCTAATTGTGGTAAAACTGTTAAAATACACAATGAGAGTTCCCAGAAATGATTAAGAACGTGTAATAAACCCCTCAAGTACACGTAAATAGATTCTTACTACATTTACTGTCGAATTCAACACGGAGGTTTCCAGTGGAAAGGTGTGAAATGACGAAAATACTGGTAATGTTTACAATTCCGGGTACTTCTGGTGGCGTTTTCACGGGACTGTGCTTTCAAATATTAAGAGTTCATGTTTACAGAGCTAAGAATTGGTGTCTAAAGCCTTTGAATCACGAGAATAGTTTTTGTGTTTACAATTTAGGAGGTTTGGCTTTGGCGTTTTTTTTGTGTGAATCAGTCAAAATGGTGGCGGTTCCAGTAAATACTTCTAAGCAAACTGTCTAATTGTGGTAAAACTGTTAAAATACACAATGAGAGTTCCCAGAAATGATTAAGAACGTGTAATAAACATCTCAAGTACACGTAAATAGATTCTTACTACATTTACTGTCGAATTCAACACGGAGGTTTCCAGTGGAAAGCTGTGAAATGATGAAAATACTGGTAATGTTTACAAGTACGGGTACTTCTGGTGGCGTTTTCACGGGACTGTGCTTTCAAATATTAAGAGTTCATGTTTACAGAGCTAAGAATTGGTGTCTAAAGCCTTTGAATCACGAGAAATTTTTTGTGTTTACAATTTAGGAGGATTGGCTTTGGCGTTTTTTTTGTGTGAATCAGTTAAAATGGTGGCGGTTCCAGTAAATACTTCTAAGCAAACTGTCTAATTGTGGTAAAACTGTTAAAATACACAATGAGAGTTCCCAGAAATGATTATGAACGTGTAATAAACCCCTCAAGTACACGTAAATAGATGCTTACTACATTTACTGTCGAATTCAATCACGGAGGTTTCCAGTGGAAAGCTGTGAAATGACGAAAATACTGGTAATGTTTACAAGTCCGGGTACTTCGGGTGGCGTTTTCACGGGACTGTGCTTTCAAATATTAAGAGTTCATGTTTACAGAGCTAAGAATTGGTGTCTAAAGCCTTTGAATCACGAGAATAGTTTTTGTGTTTACAATTTAGGAGGATTGGCTTTGGCTTTTTTTTGTGTGAATCAGTTAAAATGGTGGCGGTTCCAGTAAATACTTCTAAGCAAACTGTCTAATTGTGGTAAAACTGTTAAAATACACAATGAGAGTTCCCAGAAATGATTAAGAACGTGTAATAAACATCTCAAGTACACGTAAATAGATTCTTACTACATTTACTGTCGAATTCAACACGGAGGTTTCCAGTGGAAAGCTGTGAAATGAAGAAAATACTGGTAATGTTTACAAGTACGGGTACTTCTGGTGGCGTTTTCACGGGACTGTGCTTTCAAATATTAAGAGTTCATGTTTACAGAGCTCAGAATTGGTGTCTAAAGCCTTTGAATCACGAGAATAGTTTTTGTGTTTACAATTTAGGAGGATTGGCTTTGGCGTTTTTTTTGTGTGAATCAGTCAAAATGGTGACGGTTCCAGGAAATACTTCTAAGCAAACTGTCTAATTGTGGTAAAACTGTTAAAATACACAATGAGAGTTCCGAGAAATGATTAAGAACGTGTAATAAACCCCTCAAGTACACGTAAATAGATTCTTACTACATTTACTGTCGAATTCAACACGGAGGTTTCCAGTGGAAAGCTGTGAAATGACGAAAATACTGGTAATGTTTACAAGTACGGGTACTTCTGGTGGCGTTTTCACGGGACTGTGCTTTCAAATATTAAGAGTTCATGTTTACAGAGCTCAGAATTGGTGTCTAAAGCCTTTGAATCACGAGAATAGTTTTTGTGTTTACAATTTAGGAGGATTGGCTTTGGCGTTTTTTTTGTGTGAATCAGTCAAAATGGTGGCGGTTCCAGTAAATACTTCTAAGCAAACTGTCTAATTGTGGTAAAACTGTTAAAATACACAATGAGAGTTCCCAGAAATGATTAAGAACGTGTAATAAACCCCTCAAGTACACGTAAATAGATTTTTACTACATTTACTGTCGAATTCAACACGGAGGTTTCCAGTGGAAAGCTGTGAAATGACGAAAATACTGGTAATGTTTACAAGTACGGGTACTTCTGGTGGCGTTTTCACGGGACTGTGCTTTCAAATATTAAGAGTTCATGTTTACAGAGCTAAGAATTGGTGTCTAAAGCCTTTGAATCACGAGAATAGTTTTTGTGTTTACAATTTAGGAGGATTGGCTTTGGCGTTTTTTTTGTGTGAATCAGTCAAAATGGTGGTGGTTCCAGTAAATACTTCTAAGCAAACTGTCTAATTGTGGTAAAACTGTTAAAATACACAATGAGAGTTCCCAGAAATGACTAAGAACGTGTAATAAACATCTCATGTACACCTAAATAGATTCTTACTACATTTACTGTCGAATTCAACACGGAGGTTTCCAGTGGAAAGCTGTGAAATGACGAAAATACTGGTAATGTTTACAAGTACGGGTACTTCTGGTGGCGTTTTCACGGGACTGTGCTTTCAAATATTAAGAGTTCATGTTTACAGAGCTAAGAATTGGTGTCTAAAGCCTTTGAATCACGAGAATAGTTTTTGTGTTTACAATTTAGGAGGATTGGCTTTGGCGTTTTTTTTGTGTGAATCAGTTAAAATGGTGGCGGTTCCAGTAAATACTTCTAAGCAAACTGTCTAATTGTGGTAAAACTGTTAAAATACACAATGAGAGTTCCCAGAAATGATTAAGAACGTGTAATAAACATCTCAAGTACACGTAAATAGATTCTTACTACATTTACTGTCGAATTCAACACGGAGGTTTCCAGTGGAAAGCTGTGAAATGACGAAAATACTGGTAATGTTTACAAGTACGGGTACTTCTGGTGGCGTTTTCACGGGACTGTGCTTTCAAATATTAAGAGTTCATGTTTACAGAGCTCAGAATTGGTGTCTAAAGCCTTTGAATCACGAGAATAGTTTTTGTGTTTACAATTTAGGAGGATTGGCTTTGGCGTTTTTTTTGTGTGAATCAGTCAAAATGGTGGCGGTTCCAGTAAATACTTCTAAGCAAACTGTCTAATTGTGGTAAAACTGTTAAAATACACAATGAGAGTTCCCAGAAATGATTAAGAACGTGTAATAAACCCCTCAAGTACACGTAAATAGATTCTTACTACATTTACTGTCGAATTCAACACGGAGGTTTCCAGTGGAAAGGTGTGAAATGACGAAAATACTGGTAATGTTTACAATTCCGGGTACTTCTGGTGGCGTTTTCACGGGACTGTGCTTTCAAATATTAAGAGTTCATGTTTACAGAGCTAAGAATTGGTGTCTAAAGCCTTTGAATCACGAGAATAGTTTTTGTGTTTACAATTTAGGAGGTTTGGCTTTGGCGTTTTTTTTGTGTGAATCAGTCAAAATGGTGGCGGTTCCAGTAAATACTTCTAAGCAAACTGTCTAATTGTGGTAAAACTGTTAAAATACACAATGAGAGTTCCCAGAAATGATTAAGAACGTGTAATAAACATCTCAAGTACACGTAAATAGATTCTTACTACATTTACTGTCGAATTCAACACGGAGGTTTCCAGTGGAAAGCTGTGAAATGATGAAAATACTGGTAATGTTTACAAGTACGGGTACTTCTGGTGGCGTTTTCACGGGACTGTGCTTTCAAATATTAAGAGTTCATGTTTACAGAGCTAAGAATTGGTGTCTAAAGCCTTTGAATCACGAGAAATTTTTTGTGTTTACAATTTAGGAGGATTGGCTTTGGCGTTTTTTTTGTGTGAATCAGTTAAAATGGTGGCGGTTCCAGTAAATACTTCTAAGCAAACTGTCTAATTGTGGTAAAACTGTTAAAATACACAATGAGAGTTCCCGGAAATGATTAAGAACGTGTAATAAACCCCTCAAGTACACGTAAATAGATGCTTACTACATTTACTGTCGAATTCAATCACGGAGGTTTCCAGTGGAAAGCTGTGAAATGACGAAAATACTGGTAATGTTTACAAGTCCGGGTACTTCGGGTGGCGTTTTCACGGGACTGTGCTTTCAAATATTAAGAGTTCATGTTTACAGAGCTAAGAATTGGTGTCTAAAGCCTTTGAATCACGAGAATAGTTTTTGTGTTTACAATTTAGGAGGATTGGCTTTGGCGTTTTTTTGTGTGAATCAGTTAAAATGGTGGCGGTTCCAGTAAATACTTCTAAGCAAACTGTCTAATTGTGGTAAAACTGTTAAAATACACAATGAGAGTTCCCAGAAATGATTAAGAACGTGTAATAAACATCTCAAGTACACGTAAATAGATTCTTACTACATTTACTGTCGAATTCAACACGGAGGTTTCCAGTGGAAAGCTGTGAAATGAAGAAAATACTGGTAATGTTTACAAGTACGGGTACTTCTGGTGGCGTTTTCACGGGACTGTGCTTTCAAATATTAAGAGTTCATGTTTACAGAGCTCAGAATTGGTGTCTAAAGCCTTTGAATCACGAGAATAGTTTTTGTGTTTACAATTTAGGAGGATTGGCTTTGGCGTTTTTTTTGTGTGAATCAGTCAAAATGGTGACGGTTCCAGGAAATACTTCTAAGCAAACTGTCTAATTGTGGTAAAACTGTTAAAATACACAATGAGAGTTCCGAGAAATGATTAAGAACGTGTAATAAACCCCTCAAGTACACGTAAATAGATTCTTACTACATTTACTGTCGAATTCAACACG
This sequence comes from Myotis daubentonii, assembly GCF_963259705.1. Taxonomy (NCBI): domain Eukaryota; kingdom Metazoa; phylum Chordata; class Mammalia; order Chiroptera; family Vespertilionidae; genus Myotis; species Myotis daubentonii. The sequence continues at coordinate 64,065 of NW_026775509.1, read as the reverse complement.
GAGGTTTCCAGTGGAAAGCTGTGAAATGACGAAAATACTGGTAATGTTTACAAGTCCGGGTACTTCTGGTGGCGTTTTCACGGGACTGTGCTTTCAAATATTAAGAGTTCATGTTTACAGAGCTCAGAATTGGTGTCTAAAGCCTTTGAATCACGAGAATAGTTTTTGTGTTTACAATTTAGGAGGATTGGCTTTGGCGTTTTTTTTGTGTGAATCAGTCAAAATGGTGGCGGTTCCAGTAAATACTTCTAAGCAAACTGTGTAATTGTGGTAAAACTGTTAAAATACACAATGAGAGTTCCCAGAAATGATTAAGAACGTGTAATAAACCCCTCAAGTACACGTAAATAGATTTTTACTACATTTACTGTCGAATTCAACACGGAGGTTTCCAGTGGAAAGCTGTGAAATGACGAAAATACTGGTAATGTTTACAAGTACGGGTACTTCTGGTGGCGTTTTCACGGGACTGTGCTTTCAAATATTAAGAGTTCATGTTTACAGAGCTAAGAATTGGTGTCTAAAGCCTTTGAATCACGAGAATAGTTTTTGTGTTTACAATTTAGGAGGATTGGCTTTGGCGTTTTTTTTGTGTGAATCAGTCAAAATGGTGGTGGTTCCAGTAAATACTTCTAAGCAAACTGTCTAATTGTGGTAAAACTGTTAAAATACACAATGAGAGTTCCCAGAAATGACTAAGAACGTGTAATAAACATCTCATGTACACCTAAATAGATTCTTACTACATTTACTGTCGAATTCAACACGGAGGTTTCCAGTGGAAAGCTGTGAAATGACGAAAATACTGGTAATGTTTACAAGTACGGGTACTTCTGGTGGCGTTTTCACGGGACTGTGCTTTCAAATATTAAGAGTTCATGTTTACAGAGCTAAGAATTGGTGTCTAAAGCCTTTGAATCACGAGAATAGTTTTTGTGTTTACAATTTAGGAGGATTGGCTTTGGCGTTTTTTTTGTGTGAATCAGTTAAAATGGTGGCGGTTCCAGTAAATACTTCTAAGCAAACTGTCTAATTGTGGTAAAACTGTTAAAATACACAATGAGAGTTCCCAGAAATGATTAAGAACGTGTAATAAACATCTCAAGTACACGTAAATAGATTCTTACTACATTTACTGTCGAATTCAACACGGAGGTTTCCAGTGGAAAGCTGTGAAATGACGAAAATACTGGTAATGTTTACAAGTACGGGTACTTCTGGTGGCGTTTTCACGGGACTGTGCTTTCAAATATTAAGAGTTCATGTTTACAGAGCTCAGAATTGGTGTCTAAAGCCTTTGAATCACGAGAATAGTTTTTGTGTTTACAATTTAGGAGGATTGGCTTTGGCGTTTTTTTTGTGTGAATCAGTCAAAATGGTGGCGGTTCCAGTAAATACTTCTAAGCAAACTGTCTAATTGTGGTAAAACTGTTAAAATACACAATGAGAGTTCCCAGAAATGATTAAGAACGTGTAATAAACCCCTCAAGTACACGTAAATAGATTCTTACTACATTTACTGTCGAATTCAACACGGAGGTTTCCAGTGGAAAGGTGTGAAATGACGAAAATACTGGTAATGTTTACAATTCCGGGTACTTCTGGTGGCGTTTTCACGGGACTGTGCTTTCAAATATTAAGAGTTCATGTTTACAGAGCTAAGAATTGGTGTCTAAAGCCTTTGAATCACGAGAATAGTTTTTGTGTTTACAATTTAGGAGGTTTGGCTTTGGCGTTTTTTTTGTGTGAATCAGTCAAAATGGTGGCGGTTCCAGTAAATACTTCTAAGCAAACTGTCTAATTGTGGTAAAACTGTTAAAATACACAATGAGAGTTCCCAGAAATGATTAAGAACGTGTAATAAACATCTCAAGTACACGTAAATAGATTCTTACTACATTTACTGTCGAATTCAACACGGAGGTTTCCAGTGGAAAGCTGTGAAATGATGAAAATACTGGTAATGTTTACAAGTACGGGTACTTCTGGTGGCGTTTTCACGGGACTGTGCTTTCAAATATTAAGAGTTCATGTTTACAGAGCTAAGAATTGGTGTCTAAAGCCTTTGAATCACGAGAAATTTTTTGTGTTTACAATTTAGGAGGATTGGCTTTGGCGTTTTTTTTGTGTGAATCAGTTAAAATGGTGGCGGTTCCAGTAAATACTTCTAAGCAAACTGTCTAATTGTGGTAAAACTGTTAAAATACACAATGAGAGTTCCCGGAAATGATTAAGAACGTGTAATAAACCCCTCAAGTACACGTAAATAGATGCTTACTACATTTACTGTCGAATTCAATCACGGAGGTTTCCAGTGGAAAGCTGTGAAATGACGAAAATACTGGTAATGTTTACAAGTCCGGGTACTTCGGGTGGCGTTTTCACGGGACTGTGCTTTCAAATATTAAGAGTTCATGTTTACAGAGCTAAGAATTGGTGTCTAAAGCCTTTGAATCACGAGAATAGTTTTTGTGTTTACAATTTAGGAGGATTGGCTTTGGCGTTTTTTTGTGTGAATCAGTTAAAATGGTGGCGGTTCCAGTAAATACTTCTAAGCAAACTGTCTAATTGTGGTAAAACTGTTAAAATACACAATGAGAGTTCCCAGAAATGATTAAGAACGTGTAATAAACATCTCAAGTACACGTAAATAGATTCTTACTACATTTACTGTCGAATTCAACACGGAGGTTTCCAGTGGAAAGCTGTGAAATGAAGAAAATACTGGTAATGTTTACAAGTACGGGTACTTCTGGTGGCGTTTTCACGGGACTGTGCTTTCAAATATTAAGAGTTCATGTTTACAGAGCTCAGAATTGGTGTCTAAAGCCTTTGAATCACGAGAATAGTTTTTGTGTTTACAATTTAGGAGGATTGGCTTTGGCGTTTTTTTTGTGTGAATCAGTCAAAATGGTGACGGTTCCAGGAAATACTTCTAAGCAAACTGTCTAATTGTGGTAAAACTGTTAAAATACACAATGAGAGTTCCCAGAAATGATTAAGAACGTGTAATAAACCCCTCAAGTACACGTAAATAGATTCTTACTACATTTACTGTCGAATTCAACACGGAGGTTTCCAGTGGAAAGCTGTGAAATGACGAAAATACTGGTAATGTTTACAAGTACGGGTACTTCTGGTGGCGTTTTCACAGGACTGTGCTTTCAAATATTAAGAGTTCATGTTTACAGAGCTCAGAATTGGTGTCTAAAGCCTTTGAATCACGAGAATAGTTTTTGTGTTTACAATTTAGGAGGATTGGCTTTGGCGTTTTTTTTGTGTGAATCAGTCAAAATGGTGGCGGTTCCAGTAAATACTTCTAAGCAAACTGTCTAATTGTGGTAAAACTGTTAAAATACACAATGAGAGTTCCCAGAAATGATTAAGAACGTGTAATAAACCCCTCAAGTACACGTAAATAGATTCTTACTACATTTACTGTCGAATTCAACACGGAGGTTTCCAGTGGAAAGCTGTGAAATGACGAAAATACTGGTAATGTTTACAATTCCGGGTACTTCTGGTGGCGTTTTCACGGGACTGTGCTTTCAAATATTAAGAGTTCATGTTTACAGAGCTAAGAATTGGTGTCTAAAGCCTTTGAATCACGAGAATAGTTTTTGTGTTTACAATTTAGGAGGTTTGGCTTTGGCGTTTTTTTTGTGTGAATCAGTCAAAATGGTGGCGGTTCCAGTAAATACTTCTAAGCAAACTGTCTAATTGTGGTAAAACTGTTAAAATACACAATGAGAGTTCCCAGAAATGATTAAGAACGTGTAATAAACATCTCAAGTACACGTAAATAGATTCTTACTACATTTACTGTCGAATTCAACACGGAGGTTTCCAGTGGAAAGCTGTGAAATGATGAAAATACTGGTAATGTTTACAAGTACGGGTACTTCTGGTGGCGTTTTCACGGGACTGTGCTTTCAAATATTAAGAGTTCATGTTTACAGAGCTAAGAATTGGTGTCTAAAGCCTTTGAATCACGAGAAATTTTTTGTGTTTACAATTTAGGAGGATTGGCTTTGGCGTTTTTTTTGTGTGAATCAGTTAAAATGGTGGCGGTTCCAGTAAATACTTCTAAGCAAACTGTCTAATTGTGGTAAAACTGTTAAAATACACAATGAGAGTTCCCGGAAATGATTAAGAACGTGTAATAAACCCCTCAAGTACACGTAAATAGATGCTTACTACATTTACTGTCGAATTCAATCACGGAGGTTTCCAGTGGAAAGCTGTGAAATGACGAAAATACTGGTAATGTTTACAAGTCCGGGTACTTCGGGTGGCGTTTTCACGGGACTGTGCTTTCAAATATTAAGAGTTCATGTTTACAGAGCTAAGAATTGGTGTCTAAAGCCTTTGAATCACGAGAATAGTTTTTGTGTTTACAATTTAGGAGGATTGGCTTTGGCTTTTTTTTGTGTGAATCAGTTAAAATGGTGGCGGTTCCAGTAAATACTTCTAAGCAAACTGTCTAATTGTGGTAAAACTGTTAAAATACACAATGAGAGTTCCCAGAAATGATTAAGAACGTGTAATAAACATCTCAAGTACACGTAAATAGATTCTTACTACATTTACTGTCGAATTCAATCACGGAGGTTTCCAGTGGAAAGGTGTGAAATGACGAAAATACTGGTAATGTTTACAAGTCCGGGTACTTCTGGTGGCGTTTTCACGGGACTGTGCTTTCAAATATTAAGAGTTCATGTTTACAGAGCTCAGAATTGGTGTCTAAAGCCTTTGAATCACGAGAATAGTTTTTGTGTTTACAATTTAGGAGGATTGGCTTTGGCATTTTTTTTGTGTGAATCAGTCAAAATGGTGGCGGTTCCAGTAAATACTTCTAAGCAAACTGTCTAATTGTGGTAAAACTGTTAAAATACACAATGAGAGTTCCCAGAAATGATTAAGAACGTGTAATAAACCCCTCAAGTACACGTAAATAGATTCTTACTACATTTACTGTCGAATTAAACACGGAGGTTTCCAGTGGAAAGCTGTGAAATGACGAAAATACTGGTAATGTTTACAAGTACCGGTACTTCGGGTGGCGTTTTCACGGGACTGTGCTTTCAAATATTAAGAGTTCATGTTTACAGAGCTCAGAATTGGTGTCTAAAGCCTTTGAATCACGAGAATAGTTTTTGTGTTTACAATTTAGGAGGATTGGCTTTGGCGTTTTTTTTTGTGTGAATCAGTCAAAATGGTGGTGGTTCCAGTAAATACTTCTAAGCAAACTGTCTAATTGTGGTAAAACTGTTAAAATACACAATGAGAGTTCCCAGAAATGACTAAGAACGTGTAATAAACATCTCAAGTACACGTAAATAGATTCTTACTACATTTACTGTCGAATTAAACACGGAGGTTTCCAGTGGAAAGCTGTGAAATGACGAAAATACTGGTAATGTTTACAAGTACGGGTACTTCTGGTGGCGTTTTCACGGGACTGTGCTTTCAAATATTAAGAGTTCATGTTTACAGAGCTCAGAATTGGTGTCTAAAGCCTTTGAATCACGAGAATAGTTTTTGTGTTTACAATTTAGGAGGATTGGCTTTGGCGTTTTTTTTGTGTGAATCAGTTAAAATGGTGGCGGTTCCAGTAAATACTTCTAAGCAAACTGTCTAATTGTGGTAAAACTGTTAAAATACACAATGAGAGTTCCCAGAAATGATTAAGAACGTGTAATAAACATCTCAAGTACACGTAAATAGATTCTTACTACATTTACTGTCGAATTAAACACGGAGGTTTCCAGTGGAAAGCTGTGAAATGACGAAAATACTGGTAATGTTTACAAGTACGGGTACTTCTGGTGGCGTTTTCACGGGACTGTGCTTTCAAATATTAAGAGTTCATGTTTACAGAGCTCAGAATTGGTGTCTAAAGCCTTTGAATCACGAGAATAGTTTTTGTGTTTACAATTTAGGAGGATTGGCTTTGGCGTTTTTTTTGTGTGAATCAGTTAAAATGGTGGCGGTTCCAGTAAATACTTCTAAGCAAACTGTCTAATTGTGGTAAAACTGTTAAAATACACAATGAGAGTTCCCAGAAATGATTAAGAACGTGTAATAAACATCTCAAGTACACGTAAATAGATTCTTACTACATTTACTGTCGAATTCAATCACGGAGGTTTCCAGTGGAAAGGTGTGAAATGACGAAAATACTGGTAATGTTTACAAGTCCGGGTACTTCTGGTGGCGTTTTCACGGGACTGTGCTTTCAAATATTAAGAGTTCATGTTTACAGAGCTCAGAATTGGTGTCTAAAGCCTTTGAATCACGAGAATAGTTTTTGTGTTTACAATTTAGGAGGATTGGCTTTGGCGTTTTTTTTGTGTGAATCAGTCAAAATGGTGGTGGTTCCAGTAAATACTTCTAAGCAAACTGTCTAATTGTGGTAAAACTGTTAAAATACACAATGAGAGTTCCCAGAAATGACTAAGAACGTGTAATAAACATCTCAAGTACACGTAAATAGATTCTTACTACATTTACTGTCGAATTCAACACGGAGGTTTCCAGTGGAAAGCTGTGAAATGACGAAAATACTGGTAATGTTTACAAGTACGGGTACTTCTGGTGGCGTTTTCACGGGACTGTGCTTTCAAATATTAAGAGTTCATGTTTACAGAGCTCAGAATTGGTGTCTAAAGCCTTTGAATCACGAGAATAGTTTTTGTGTTTACAATTTAGGAGGATTGGCTTTGGCGTTTTTTTTGTGTGAATCAGTTAAAATGGTGGCGGTTCCAGTAAATACTTCTAAGCAAACTGTCTAATTGTGGTAAAACTGTTAAAATACACAATGAGAGTTCCCAGAAATGATTAAGAACGTGTAATAAACCCCTCAAGTACACGTAAATAGATGCTTACTACATTTACTGTCGAATTCAATCACGGAGGTTTCCAGTGGAAAGCTGTGAAATGACGAAAATACTGGTAATGTTTACAAGTCCGGGTACTTCGGGTGGCGTTTTCACGGGACTGTGCTTTCAAATATTAAGAGTTCATGTTTACAGAGCTAAGAATTGGTGTCTAAAGCCTTTGAATCACGAGAATAGTTTTTGTGTTTACAATTTAGGAGGATTGGCTTTGGCTTTTTTTTGTGTGAATCAGTTAAAATGGTCGCGGTTCCAGTAAATACTTCTAAGCAAACTGTCTAATTGTGGTAAAACTGTTAAAATACACAATGAGAGTTCCCAGAAATGATTAAGAACGTGTAATAAACCCCTCAAGTACACGTAAATAGATTCTTACTACATTTACTGTCGAATTCAATCACGGAGGTTTCCAGTGGAAAGCTGTGAAATGACGAAAATACTGGTAATGTTTACAAGTCCGGGTACTTCGGGTGGCGTTTTCACGGGACTGTGCTTTCAATTATTACGAGTTCATGTTTACAGAGCTCAGAATTGGTGTCTAAAGCCTTTGAATCACGAGAATAGTTTTTGTGTTTACAATTTAGGAGGATTGGCTTTGGCGTTTTTTTTGTGTGAATCAGTTAAAATGGTGGCGGTTCCAGTAAATACTTCTAAGCAAACTGTCTAATTGTGGTAAAACTGTTAAAATACACAATGAGAGTTCCCAGAAATGATTAAGAACGTGTAATAAACATCTCAAGTACACGTAAATAGATTCTTACTACATTTACTGTCGAATTAAACACGGAGGTTTCCAGTGGAAAGCTGTGAAATGACGAAAATACTGGTAATGTTTACAAGTACGGGTACTTCTGGTGGCGTTTTCACGGGACTGTGCTTTCAAATATTAAGAGTTCATGTTTACAGAGCTCAGAATTGGTGTCTAAAGCCTTTGAATCACGAGAATAGTTTTTGTGTTTACAATTTAGGAGGATTGGCTTTGGCGTTTTTTTTGTGTGAATCAGTTAAAATGGTGGCGGTTCCAGTAAATACTTCTAAGCAAACTGTCTAATTGTGGTAAAACTGTTAAAATACACAATGAGAGTTCCCAGAAATGATTAAGAACGTGTAATAAACATCTCAAGTACACGTAAATAGATTCTTACTACATTTACTGTCGAATTCAATCACGGAGGTTTCCAGTGGAAAGCTGTGAAATGACGAAAATACTGGTAATGTTTACAAGTCCGGGTACTTCTGGTGGCGTTTTCAAGGGACTGTGCTTTCAAATATTAAGAGTTCATGTTTACAGAGCTCAGAATTGGTGTCTAAAGCCTTTGAATCACGAGAATAGTTTTTGTGTTTACAATTTAGGAGGATTGGCTTTGGCGTTTTTTTTGTGTGAATCAGTCAAAATGGTGGCGGTTCCAGTAAATACTTCTAAGCAAACTGTCTAATTGTGGTAAAACTGTTAAAATACACAATGAGAGTTCCCAGAAATGATTAAAAACGTGTAATAAACCCCTCAAGTACACGTAAATAGATTCTTACTACATTTACTGTCGAATTCAACACGGAGGTTTCCAGTGGAAAGCTGTGAAATGACGAAAATACTGGTAATGTTTACAAGTACGGGTACTTCTGGTGGCGTTTTCACGGGACTGTGCTTTCAAATATTAAGAGTTCATGTTTACAGAGCTAAGAATTGGTGTCTAAAGCCTTTGAATCACGAGAATAGTTTTTGTGTTTACAATTTAGGAGGATTGGCTTTGGCGTTTTTTTTGTGTGAATCAGTCAAAATGGTGGTGGTTCCAGTAAATACTTCTAAGCAAACTGTCTAATTGTGGTAAAACTGTTAAAATACACAATGAGAGTTCCCAGAAATGACTAAGAACGTGTAATAAACATCTCAAGTACACGTAAATAGATTCTTACTACATTTACTGTCGAATTCAACACGGAGGTTTCCAGTGGAAAGCTGTGAAATGACGAAAATACTGGTAATGTTTACAAGTACGGGTACTTCTGGTGGCGTTTTCACGGGACTGTGCTTTCAAATATTAAGAGTTCATGTTTACAGAGCTAAGAATTGGTGTCTAAAGCCTTTGAATCACGAGAAATTTTTTGTGTTTACAATTTAGGAGGATTGGCTTTGGCGTTTTTTTTGTGTGAATCAGTTAAAATGGTGGCGGTTCCAGTAAATACTTCTAAGCAAACTGTCTAATTGTGGTAAAACTGTTAAAATACACAATGAGAGTTCCCGGAAATGATTAAGAACGTGTAATAAACCCCTCAAGTACACGTAAATAGATGCTTACTACATTTACTGTCGAATTCAATCACGGAGGTTTCCAGTGGAAAGCTGTGAAATGACGAAAATACTGGTAATGTTTACAAGTCCGGGTACTTCGGGTGGCGTTTTCACGGGACTGTGCTTTCAAATATTAAGAGTTCATGTTTACAGAGCTAAGAATTGGTGTCTAAAGCCTTTGAATCACGAGAATAGTTTTTGTGTTTACAATTTAGGAGGATTGGCTTTGGCTTTTTTTTGTGTGAATCAGTTAAAATGGTGGCGGTTCCAGTAAATACTTCTAAGCAAACTGTCTAATTGTGGTAAAACTGTTAAAATACACAATGAGAGTTCCCAGAAATGATTAAGAACGTGTAATAAACATCTCAAGTACACGTAAATAGATTCTTACTACATTTACTGTCGAATTCAATCACGGAGGTTTCCAGTGGAAAGGTGTGAAATGACGAAAATACTGGTAATGTTTACAAGTCCGGGTACTTCTGGTGGCGTTTTCACGGGACTGTGCTTTCAAATATTAAGAGTTCATGTTTACAGAGCTCAGAATTGGTGTCTAAAGCCTTTGAATCACGAGAATAGTTTTTGTGTTTACAATTTAGGAGGATTGGCTTTGGCATTTTTTTTGTGTGAATCAGTCAAAATGGTGGCGGTTCCAGTAAATACTTCTAAGCAAACTGTCTAATTGTGGTAAAACTGTTAAAATACACAATGAGAGTTCCCAGAAATGATTAAGAACGTGTAATAAACCCCTCAAGTACACGTAAATAGATTCTTACTACATTTACTGTCGAATTAAACACGGAGGTTTCCAGTGGAAAGCTGTGAAATGACGAAAATACTGGTAATGTTTACAAGTCCCGGTACTTCGGGTGGCGTTTTCACGGGACTGTGCTTTCAAATATTAAGAGTTCATGTTTACAGAGCTCAGAATTGGTGTCTAAAGCCTTTGAATCACGAGAATAGTTTTTGTGTTTACAATTTAGGAGGATTGGCTTTGGCTTTTTTTGTGTGTGAATCAGTCAAAATGGTGGTGGTTCCAGTAAATACTTCTAAGCAAACTGTCTAATTGTGGTAAAACTGTTAAAATACACAATGAGAGTTCCCAGAAATGACTAAGAACGTGTAATAAACATCTCAAGTACACGTAAATAGATTCTTACTACATTTACTGTCGAATTAAACACGGAGGTTTCCAGTGGAAAGCTGTGAAATGACGAAAATACTGGTAATGTTTACAAGTACGGGTACTTCTGGTGGCGTTTTCACGGGACTGTGCTTTCAAATATTAAGAGTTCATGTTTACAGAGCTCAGAATTGGTGTCTAAAGCCTTTGAATCACGAGAATAGTTTTTGTGTTTACAATTTAGGAGGATTGGCTTTGGCGTTTTTTTTGTGTGAATCAGTTAAAATGGTGGCGGTTCCAGTAAATACTTCTAAGCAAACTGTCTAATTGTGGTAAAACTGTTAAAATACACAATGAGAGTTCCCAGAAATGATTAAGAACGTGTAATAAACATCTCAAGTACACGTAAATAGATTCTTACTACATTTACTGTCGAATTCAATCACGGAGGTTTCCAGTGGAAAGGTGTGAAATGACGAAAATACTGGTAATGTTTACAAGTCCGGGTACTTCTGGTGGCGTTTTCACAGGACTGTGCTTTCAAATATTAAGAGTTCATGTTTAGAGAGCTCAGAATTGGTGTCTAAAGCCTTTGAATCACGAGAATAGTTTTTGTGTTTACAATTTAGGAGGATTGGCTTTGGCGTTTTTTTTGTGTGAATCAGTCAAAATGGTGACGGTTCCAGGAAATACTTCTAAGCAAACTGTCTAATTGTGGTAAAACTGTTAAAATACACAATGAGAGTTCCCAGAAATGATTAAGAACGTGTAATAAACCCCTCAAGTACACGTAAATAGATTCTTACTACATTTACTGTCGAATTCAACACGGAGGTTTCTAGTGGAAAGCTGTGAAATGACGAAAATACTGGTAATGTTTACAAGTACGGGTACTTCTGGTGGCGTTTTCACGGGACTGTGCTTTCAAATATTAAGAGTTCATGTTTACAGAGCTCAGAATTGGTGTCTAAAGCCTTTGAATCACGAGAATAGTTTTTGTGTTTACAATTTCGGAGGATTGGCTTTGGCGTTTTTTTTGTGTGAATCAGTCAAAATGGTGGCGGTTCCAGTAAATACTTCTAAGCAAACTGTCTAATTGTGGTAAAACTGTTAAAATACACAATGAGAGTTCCCAGAAATGATTAAGAACGTGTAATAAACATCTCAAGTACACGTAAATAGATTCTTACTACATTTACTGTCGAATTCAATCACGGAGGTTTCCAGTGGAAAGCTGTGAAATGACGAAAATACTGGTAATGTTTACAAGTCCGGGTACTTCGGGTGGCGTTTTCACGGGACTGTGCTTTCAATTATTACGAGTTCATGTTTACAGAGCTCAGAATTGGTGTCTAAAGCCTTTGAATCACGAGAATAGTTTTTGTGTTTACAATTTAGGAGGATTGGCTTTGGCGTTTTTTTTGTGTGAATCAGTTAAAATGGTGGCGGTTCCAGTAAATACTTCTAAGCAAACTGTCTAATTGTGGTAAAACTGTTAAAATACACAATGAGAGTTCCCAGAAATGATTAAGAACGTGTAATAAACATCTCAAGTACACGTAAATAGATTCTTGCTACATTTACTGTCGAATTCAACACGGAGGTTTCCAGTGGAAAGCTGTGAAATGACGAAAATACTGGTAATGTTTACAAGTACGGGTACTTCTGGTGGCGTTTTCACGGGACTGTGCTTTCAAATATTAAGAGTTCATGTTTACAGAGCTCAGAATTGGTGTCTAAAGCCTTTGAATCACGAGAATAGTTTTTGTGTTTACAATTTAGGAGGATTGGCTTTGGCGTTTTTTTTGTGTGAATCAGTTAAAATGGTGGCGGTTCCAGTAAATACTTCTAAGCAAACTGTCTAATTGTGGTAAAACTGTTAAAATACACAATGAGAGTTCCCAGAAATGATTAAGAACGTGTAATAAACATCTCAAGTACACGTAAATAGATTCTTACTACATTTACTGTCGAATTCAATCACGGAGGTTTCCAGTGGAAAGGTGTGAAATGACGAAAATACTGGTAATGTTTACAAGTCCGGGTACTTCTGGTGGCGTTTTCACGGGACTGTGCTTTCAAATATTAAGAGTTCATGTTTACAGAGCTCAGAATTGGTGTCTAAAGCCTTTGAATCACGAGAATAGTTTTTGTGTTTACAATTTAGGAGGATTGGCTTTGGCGTTTTTTTTGTGTGAATCAGTCAAAATGGTGGCGGTTCCAGTAAATACTTCTAAGCAAACTGTCTAATTGTGGTAAAACTGTTAAAATACACAATGAGAGTTCCCAGAAATGATTAAGAACGTGTAATAAACCCCTCAAGTAAACGTAAATAGATTCTTACTACATTTACTGTCGAATTCAACACGGAGGTTTCCAGTGGAAAGCTGTGAAATGACGAAAATACTGGTAATGTTTACAAGTCCGGGTACTTCTGGTGGCGTTTTCACGGGACTGTGCTTTCAAATATTAAGAGTTCATGTTTAGAGAGCTCAGAATTGGTGTCTAAAGCCTTTGAATCACGAGAATAGTTTTTGTGTTTACAATTTAGGAGGATTGGCTTTGGCGTTTTTTTTGTGTGAATCAGTCAAAATGGTGGTGGTTCCAGTAAATACTTCTAAGCAAACTGTCTAATTGTGGTAAAACTGTTAAAATACACAATGAGAGTTCCCAGAAATGACTAAGAACGTGTAATAAACATCTCAAGTACACGTAAATAGATTCTTACTACATTTACTGTCGAATTCAACACGGAGGTTTCCAGTGCTAAGCTGTGAAATGACGAAAATACTGGTAATGTTTACAAGTACGGGTACTTCTGGTGGCGTTTTCACGGGACTGTGCTTTCAAATATTAAGAGTTCATGTTTACAGAGCTAAGAATTGGTGTCTAAAGCCTTTGAATCACGAGAATAGTTTTTGTGTTTACAATTTAGGAGGATTGGCTTTGGCGTTTTTTTTGTGTGAATCAGTTAAAATGGTGGCGGTTCCAGTAAATACTTCTAAGCAAACTGTCTAATTGTGGTAAAACTGTTAAAATACACAATGAGAGTTCCCAGAAATGATTAAGAACGTGTAATAAACATCTCAAGTACACGTAAATAGATTCTTACTACATTTACTGTCGAATTCAACACGGAGGTTTCCAGTGGAAAGCTGTGAAATGAAGAAAATACTGGTAATGTTTACAAGTACGGGTACTTCTGGTGGCGTTTTCACGGGACTGTGCTTTCAAATATTAAGAGTTCATGTTTACAGAGCTCAGAATTGGTGTCTAAAGCCTTTGAATCACGAGAATAGTTTTTGTGTTTACAATTTAGGAGGATTGGCTTTGGCGTTTTTTTTGTGTGAATCAGTCAAAATGGTGACGGTTCCAGGAAATACTTCTAAGCAAACTGTCTAATTGTGGTAAAACTGTTAAAATACACAATGAGAGTTCCCAGAAATGATTAAGAACGTGTAATAAACCCCTCAAGTACACGTAAATAGATTCTTACTACATTTACTGTCGAATTCAACACGGAGGTTTCCAGTGGAAAGCTGTGAAATGACGAAAATACTGGTAATGTTTACAAGTACGGGTACTTCTGGTGGCGTTTTCACGGGACTGTGCTTTCAAATATTAAGAGTTCATGTTTACAGAGCTCAGAATTGGTGTCTAAAGCCTTTGAATCACGAGAATAGTTTTTGTGTTTACAATTTAGGAGGTTTGGCTTTGGCGTTTTTTTTGTGTGAATCAGTCAAAATGGTGGCGGTTCCAGTAAATACTTCTAAGCAAACTGTCTAATTGTGGTAAAACTGTTAAAATACACAATGAGAGTTCCCAGAAATGATTAAGAACGTGTAATAAACATCTCAAGTACACGTAAATAGATTCTTACTACATTTACTGTCGAATTCAACACGGAGGTTTCCAGTGGAAAGCTGTGAAATGATGAAAATACTGGTAATGTTTACAAGTACGGGTACTTCTGGTGGCGTTTTCACGGGACTGTGCTTTCAAATATTAAGAGTTCATGTTTACAGAGCTAAGAATTGGTGTCTAAAGCCTTTGAATCACGAGAAATTTTTTGTGTTTACAATTTAGGAGGATTGGCTTTGGCGTTTTTTTTGTGTGAATCAGTTAAAATGGTGGCGGTTCCAGTAAATACTTCTAAGCAAACTGTCTAATTGTGGTAAAACTGTTAAAATACACAATGAGAGTTCCCGGAAATGATTAAGAACGTGTAATAAACCCCTCAAGTACACGTAAATAGATGCTTACTACATTTACTGTCGAATTCAATCACGGAGGTTTCCAGTGGAAAGCTGTGAAATGAGGAAAATACTGGTAATGTTTACAAGTCCGGGTACTTCGGGTGGCGTTTTCACGGGACTGTGCTTTCAAATATTAAGAGTTCATGTTTACAGAGCTAAGAATTGGTGTCTAAAGCCTTTGAATCACGAGAATAGTTTTTGTGTTTACAATTTAGGAGGATTGGCTTTGGCTTTTTTTTTGTGTGAATCAGTTAAAATGGTGGCGGTTCCAGTAAATACTTCTAAGCAAACTGTCTAATTGTGGTAAAACTGTTAAAATACACAATGAGAGTTCCCAGAAATGATTAAGAACGTGTAATAAACATCTCAAGTACACGTAAATAGATTCTTACTACATTTACTGTCGAATTCAATCACGGAGGTTTCCAGTGGAAAGGTGTGAAATGACGAAAATACTGGTAATGTTTACAAGTCCGGGTACTTCTGGTGGCGTTTTCACGGGACTGTGCTTTCAAATATTAAGAGTTCATGTTTACAGAGCTCAGAATTGGTGTCTAAAGCCTTTGAATCACGAGAATAGTTTTTGTGTTTACAATTTAGGAGGATTGGCTTTGGCATTTTTTTTGTGTGAATCAGTCAAAATGGTGGCGGTTCCAGTAAATACTTCTAAGCAAACTGTCTAATTGTGGTAAAACTGTTAAAATACACAATGAGAGTTCCCAGAAATGATTAAGAACGTGTAATAAACCCCTCAAGTACACGTAAATAGATTCTTACTACATTTACTGTCGAATTAAACACGGAGGTTTCCAGTGGAAAGCTGTGAAATGACGAAAATACTGGTAATGTTTACAAGTACCGGTACTTCGGGTGGCGTTTTCACGGGACTGTGCTTTCAAATATTAAGAGTTCATGTTTACAGAGCTCAGAATTGGTGTCTAAAGCCTTTGAATCACGAGAATAGTTTTTGTGTTTACAATTTAGGAGGATTGGCTTTGGCGTTTTTTTTGTGTGAATCAGTCAAAATGGTGGTGGTTCCAGTAAATACTTCTAAGCAAACTGTCTAATTGTGGTAAAACTGTTAAAATACACAATGAGAGTTCCCAGAAATGACTAAGAACGTGTAATAAACATCTCAAGTACACGTAAATAGATTCTTACTACATTTACTGTCGAATTAAACACGGAGGTTTCCAGTGGAAAGCTGTGAAATGACGAAAATACTGGTAATGTTTACAAGTACGGGTACTTCTGGTGGCGTTTTCACGGGACTGTGCTTTCAAATATTAAGAGTTCATGTTTACAGAGCTCAGAATTGGTGTCTAAATCCTTTGAATCACGAGAATAGTTTTTGTGTTTACAATTTAGGAGGATTGGCTTTGGCGTTTTTTTTGTGTGAATCAGTTAAAATGGTGGCGGTTCCAGTAAATACTTCTAAGCAAACTGTCTAATTGTGGTAAAACTGTTAAAATACACAATGAGAGTTCCCAGAAATGATTAAGAACGTGTAATAAACATCTCAAGTACACGTAAATAGATTCTTACTACATTTACTGTCGAATTCAATCACGGAGGTTTCCAGTGGAAAGGTGTGAAATGACGAAAATACTGGTAATGTTTACAAGTCTGGGTACTTCTGGTGGCGTTTTCACGGGACTGTGCTTTCAAATATTAAGAGTTCATGTTTACAGAGCTCAGAATTGGTGTCTAAAGCCTTTGAATCACGAGAATAGTTTTTGTGTTTACAATTTAGGAGGATTGGCTTTGGCGTTTTTTTTGTGTGAATCAGTCAAAATGGTGACGGTTCCAGAAAATACTTCTAAGCAAACTGTCTAATTGTGGTAAAACTGTTAAAATACACAATGAGAGTTCCCAGAAATGATTAAGAACGTGTAATAAACCCCTCAAGTACACGTAAATAGATTCTTACTACATTTACTGTCGAATTCAACACGGAGGTTTCCAGTGGAAAGCTGTGAAATGACGAAAATACTGGTAATGTTTACAAGTACGGGTACTTCTGGTGGCGTTTTCACGGGACTGTGCTTTCAAATATTAAGAGTTCATGTTTACAGAGCTCAGAATTGGTGTCTAAAGCCTTTGAATCACGAGAATAGTTTTTGTGTTTACAATTTAGGAGGATTGGCTTTGGCGTTTTTTTTGTGTGAATCAGTCAAAATGGTGGCGGTTCCAGTAAATACTTCTAAGCAAACTGTCTAATTGTGGTAAAACTGTTAAAATACACAATGAGAGTTCCCAGAAATGATTAAGAACGTGTAATAAACATCTCAAGTACACGTAAATAGATTCTTACTACATTTACTGTCGAATTCAACACGGAGGTTTCCAGTGCAAAACTGTGAAATGACGAAAATACTGGTAATGTTTACAAGTACGGGTACTTCTGGTGGCGTTTTCACGGGACTGTGCTTTCAAATATTAAGAGTTCATGTTTACAGAGCTAAGAATTGGTGTCTAAAGCCTTTGAATCACGAGAATAGTTTTTGTGTTTACAATTTAGGAGGTTTGGCTTTGGCGTTTTTTTTGTGTGAATCAGTCAAAATGGTGGCGGTTCCAGTAAATACTTCTAAGCAAACTGTCTAATTGTGGTAAAACTGTTAAAATACACAATGAGAGTTCCCAGAAATGATTAAGAACGTGTAATAAACATCTCAAGTACACGTAAATAGATTCTTACTACATTTACTGTCGAATTCAACACGGAGGTTTCCAGTGGAAAGCTGTGAAATGATGAAAATACTGGTAATGTTTACATGTACGGGTACTTCTGGTGGCGTTTTCACGGGACTGTGCTTTCAAATATTAAGAGTTCATGTTTACAGAGCTAAGAATTGGTGTCTAAAGCCTTTGAATCACGAGAAATTTTTTGTGTTTACAATTTAGGAGGATTGGCTTTGGCGTTTTTTTTGTGTGAATCAGTTAAAATGGTGGCGGTTCCAGTAAATACTTCTAAGCAAACTGTCTAATTGTGGTAAAACTGTTAAAATACACAATGAGAGTTCCCAGAAATGATTAAGAACGTGTAATAAACCCCTCAAGTACACGTAAATAGATGCTTACTACATTTACTGTCGAATTCAATCACGGAGGTTTCCAGTGGAAAGCTGTGAAATGACGAAAATACTGGTAATGTTTACAAGTCCGGGTACTTCGGGTGGCGTTTTCACGGGACTGTGCTTTCAAATATTAAGAGTTCATGTTTACAGAGCTAAGAATTGGTGTCTAAAGCCTTTGAATCACGAGAATAGTTTTTGTGTTTACAATTTAGGAGGATTGGCTTTGGCTTTTTTTTGTGTGAATCAGTTAAAATGGTCGCGGTTCCAGTAAATACTTCTAAGCAAACTGTCTAATTGTGGTAAAACTGTTAAAATACACAATGAGAGTTCCCAGAAATGATTAAGAACGTGTAATAAACATCTCAAGTACACGTAAATAGATTCTTACTACATTTACTGTCGAATTCAACACGGAGGTTTCCAGTGGAAAGCTGTGAAATGAAGAAAATACTGGTAATGTTTACAAGTACGGGTACTTCTGGTGGCGTTTTCACGGGACTGTGCTTTCAAATATTAAGAGTTCATGTTTACAGAGCTCAGAATTGGTGTCTAAAGCCTTTGAATCACGAGAATAGTTTTTGTGTTTACAATTTAGGAGGATTGGCTTTGGCGTTTTTTTTGTGTGAATCAGTCAAAATGGTGACGGTTCCAGGAAATACTTCTAAGCAAACTGTCTAATTGTGGTAAAACTGTTAAAATACACAATGAGAGTTCCCAGAAATGATTAAGAACGTGTAATAAACCCCTCAAGTACACGTAAATAGATTCTTACTACATTTACTGTCGAATTCAACACGGAGGTTTCCAGTGGAAAGCTGTGAAATGACGAAAATACTGGTAATGTTTACAAGTACGGGTACTTCTGGTGGCGTTTTCACGGGACTGTGCTTTCAAATATTAAGAGTTCATGTTTACAGAGCTCAGAATTGGTGTCTAAAGCCTTTGAATCACGAGAATAGTTTTTGTGTTTACAATTTAGGAGGATTGGCTTTGGCGTTTTTTTTTGTGTGAATCAGTCAAAATGGTGGCGGTTCCAGTAAATACTTCTAAGCAAACTGTCTAATTGTGGTAAAACTGTTAAAATACACAATGAGAGTTCCCAGAAATGATTAAGAACGTGTAATAAACCCCTCAAGTACACGTAAATAGATTCTTACTACATTTACTGTCGAATTCAATCACGGAGGTTTCCAGTGGAAAGGTGTGAAATGACGAAAATACTGGTAATGTTTACAAGTCCGGGTACTTCTGGTGGCGTTTTCACGGGACTGTGCTTTCAAATATTAAGAGTTCATGTTTACAGAGCTCAGAATTGGTGTCTAAAGCCTTTGAATCACGAGAATAGTTTTTGTGTTTACAATTTAGGAGGATTGGCTTTGGCGTTTTTTTTGTGTGAATCAGTCAAAATGGTGACGGTTCCAGGAAATACTTCTAAGCAAACTGTCTAATTGTGGTAAAACTGTTAAAATACACAATGAGAGTTCCCAGAAATGATTAAGAACGTGTAATAAACCCCTCAAGTACACGTAAATAGATTCTTACTACATTTACTGTCGAATTCAACACGGAGGTTTCCAGTGGAAAGCTGTGAAATGACGAAAATACTGGTAATGTTTACAAGTACGGGTACTTCTGGTGGCGTTTTCACGGGACTGTGCTTTCAAATATTAAGAGTTCATGTTTACAGAGCTCAGAATTGGTGTCTAAAGCCTTTGAATCACGAGAATAGTTTTTGTGTTTACAATTTAGGAGGATTGGCTTTGGCGTTTTTTTTGTGTGAATCAGTCAAAATGGTGGCGGTTCCAGTAAATACTTCTAAGCAAACTGTCTAATTGTGGTAAAACTGTTAAAATACACAATGAGAGTTCCCAGAAATGATTAAGAACGTGTAATAAACATCTCAAGTACACGTAAATAGATTCTTACTACATTTACTGTCGAATTCAACACGGAGGTTTCCAGTGGAAAGCTGTGAAATGACGAAAATACTGGTAATGTTTACAAGTACGGGTACTTCTGGTGGCGTTTTCACGGGACTGTGCTTTCAAATATTAAGAGTTCATGTTTACAGAGCTAAGAATTGGTGTCTAAAGCCTTTGAATCACGAGAATAGTTTTTGTGTTTACAATTTAGGAGGTTTGGCTTTGGCGTTTTTTTTTGTGTGAATCAGTCAAAATGGTGGCGGTTCCAGTAAATACTTCTAAGCAAACTGTCTAATTGTGGTAAAACTGTTAAAATACACAATGAGAGTTCCCAGAAATGATTAAGAACGTGTAATAAACATCTCAAGTACACGTAAATAGATTCTTACTACATTTACTGTCGAATTCAACACGGAGGTTTCCAGTGGAAAGCTGTGAAATGATGAAAATACTGGTAATGTTTACATGTACGGGTACTTCTGGTGGCGTTTTCACGGGACTGTGCTTTCAAATATTAAGAGTTCATGTTTACAGAGCTAAGAATTGGTGTCTAAAGCCTTTGAATCACGAGAAATTTTTTGTGTTTACAATTTAGGAGGATTGGCTTTGGCGTTTTTTTTGTGTGAATCAGTTAAAATGGTGGCGGTTCCAGTAAATACTTCTAAGCAAACTGTCTAATTGTGGTAAAACTGTTAAAATACACAATGAGAGTTCCCAGAAATGATTAAGAACGTGTAATAAACCCCTCAAGTACACGTAAATAGATGCTTACTACATTTACTGTCGAATTCAATCACGGAGGTTTCCAGTGGAAAGCTGTGAAATGACGAAAATACTGGTAATGTTTACAAGTCCGGGTACTTCGGGTGGCGTTTTCACGGGACTGTGCTTTCAAATATTAAGAGTTCATGTTTACAGAGCTAAGAATTGGTGTCTAAAGCCTTTGAATCACGAGAATAGTTTTTGTGTTTACAATTTAGGAGGATTGGCTTTGGCTTTTTTTTGTGTGAATCAGTTAAAATGGTCGCGGTTCCAGTAAATACTTCTAAGCAAACTGTCTAATTGTGGTAAAACTGTTAAAATACACAATGAGAGTTCCCAGAAATGATTAAGAACGTGTAATAAACCCCTCAAGTACACGTAAATAGATTCTTACTACATTTACTGTCGAATTCAATCACGGAGGTTTCCAGTGGAAAGCTGTGAAATGACGAAAATACTGGTAATGTTTACAAGTCCGGGTACTTCGGGTGGCGTTTTCACGGGACTGTGCTTTCAATTATTACGAGTTCATGTTTACAGAGCTCAGAATTGGTGTCTAAAGCCTTTGAATCACGAGAATAGTTTTTGTGTTTACAATTTAGGAGGATTGGCTTTGGCGTTTTTTTTGTGTGAATCAGTTAAAATGGTGGCGGTTCCAGTAAATACTTCTAAGCAAACTGTCTAATTGTGGTAAAACTGTTAAAATACACAATGAGAGTTCCCAGAAATGATTAAGAACGTGTAATAAACATCTCAAGTACACGTAAATAGATTCTTACTACATTTACTGTCGAATTAAACACGGAGGTTTCCAGTGGAAAGCTGTGAAATGACGAAAATACTGGTAATGTTTACAAGTACGGGTACTTCTGGTGGCGTTTTCACGGGACTGTGCTTTCAAATATTAAGAGTTCATGTTTACAGAGCTCAGAATTGGTGTCTAAAGCCTTTGAATCACGAGAATAGTTTTTGTGTTTACAATTTAGGAGGATTGGCTTTGGCGTTTTTTTTGTGTGAATCAGTTAAAATGGTGGCGGTTCCAGTAAATACTTCTAAGCAAACTGTCTAATTGTGGTAAAACTGTTAAAATACACAATGAGAGTTCCCAGAAATGATTAAGAACGTGTAATAAACATCTCAAGTACACGTAAATAGATTCTTACTACATTTACTGTCGAATTCAACACGGAGGTTTCCAGTGGAAAGGTGTGAAATGACGAAAATACTGGTAATGTTTACAAGTCCGGGTACTTCTGGTGGCGTTTTCACGGGACTGTGCTTTCAAATATTAAGAGTTCATGTTTACAGAGCTCAGAATTGGTGTCTAAAGCCTTTGAATCACGAGAATAGTTTTTGTGTTTACAATTTAGGAGGATTGGCTTTGGCGTTTTTTTTGTGTGAATCAGTCAAAATGGTGGCGGTTCCAGTAAATACTTCTAAGCAAACTGTCTAATTGTGGTAAAACTGTTAAAATACACAATGAGAGTTCCCAGAAATGATTAAGAACGTGTAATAAACTCCTCAAGTACACGTAAATAGATTCTTACTACATTTACTGTCGAATTAAACACGGAGGTTTCCAGTGGAAAGCTGTGAAATGACGAAAATACTGGTAATGTTTACAAGTACGGGTACTTCTGGTGGCGTTTTCACGGGACTGTGCTTTCAAATATTAAGAGTTCATGTTTACAGAGCTAAGAATTGGTGTCTAAAGCCTTTGAATCACGAGAATAGTTTTTGTGTTTACAATTTAGGAGGATTGGCTTTGGCGTTTTTTTTGTGTGAATCAGTCAAAATGGTGGCGGTTCCAGTAAATACTTCTAAGCAAACTGTCTAATTGTGGTAAAACTGTTAAAATACACAATGAGAGTTCCCGGAAATGATTAAGAACGTGTAATAAACCCCTCAAGTACACGTAAATAGATGCTTACTACATTTACTGTCGAATTCAATCACGGAGGTTTCCAGTGGAAAGCTGTGAAATGAGGAAAATACTGGTAATGTTTACAAGTCCGGGTACTTCGGGTGGCGTTTTCACGGGACTGTGCTTTCAAATATTAAGAGTTCATGTTTACAGAGCTAAGAATTGGTGTCTAAAGCCTTTGAATCACGAGAATAGTTTTTGTGTTTACAATTTAGGAGGATTGGCTTTGGCTTTTTTTTTGTGTGAATCAGTTAAAATGGTGGCGGTTCCAGTAAATACTTCTAAGCAAACTGTCTAATTGTGGTAAAACTGTTAAAATACACAATGAGAGTTCCCAGAAATGATTAAGAACGTGTAATAAACATCTCAAGTACACGTAAATAGATTCTTACTACATTTACTGTCGAATTCAATCACGGAGGTTTCCAGTGGAAAGGTGTGAAATGACGAAAATACTGGTAATGTTTACAAGTCCGGGTACTTCTGGTGGCGTTTTCACGGGACTGTGCTTTCAAATATTAAGAGTTCATGTTTACAGAGCTCAGAATTGGTGTCTAAAGCCTTTGAATCACGAGAATAGTTTTTGTGTTTACAATTTAGGAGGATTGGCTTTGGCATTTTTTTTGTGTGAATCAGTCAAAATGGTGGCGGTTCCAGTAAATACTTCTAAGCAAACTGTCTAATTGTGGTAAAACTGTTAAAATACACAATGAGAGTTCCCAGAAATGATTAAGAACGTGTAATAAACCCCTCAAGTACACGTAAATAGATTCTTACTACATTTACTGTCGAATTAAACACGGAGGTTTCCAGTGGAAAGCTGTGAAATGACGAAAATACTGGTAATGTTTACAAGTACCGGTACTTCGGGTGGCGTTTTCACGGGACTGTGCTTTCAAATATTAAGAGTTCATGTTTACAGAGCTCAGAATTGGTGTCTAAAGCCTTTGAATCACGAGAATAGTTTTTGTGTTTACAATTTAGGAGGATTGGCTTTGGCGTTTTTTTTGTGTGAATCAGTCAAAATGGTGGTGGTTCCAGTAAATACTTCTAAGCAAACTGTCTAATTGTGGTAAAACTGTTAAAATACACAATGAGAGTTCCCAGAAATGACTAAGAACGTGTAATAAACATCTCAAGTACACGTAAATAGATTCTTACTACATTTACTGTCGAATTAAACACGGAGGTTTCCAGTGGAAAGCTGTGAAATGACGAAAATACTGGTAATGTTTACAAGTACGGGTACTTCTGGTGGCGTTTTCACGGGACTGTGCTTTCAAATATTAAGAGTTCATGTTTACAGAGCTCAGAATTGGTGTCTAAAGCCTTTGAATCACGAGAATAGTTTTTGTGTTTACAATTTAGGAGGATTGGCTTTGGCGTTTTTTTTGTGTGAATCAGTTAAAATGGTGGCGGTTCCAGTAAATACTTCTAAGCAAACTGTCTAATTGTGGTAAAACTGTTAAAATACACAATGAGAGTTCCCAGAAATGATTAAGAACGTGTAATAAACATCTCAAGTACACGTAAATAGATTCTTACTACATTTACTGTCGAATTCAATCACGGAGGTTTCCAGTGGAAAGGTGTGAAATGACGAAAATACTGGTAATGTTTACAAGTCTGGGTACTTCTGGTGGCGTTTTCACGGGACTGTGCTTTCAAATATTAAGAGTTCATGTTTACAGAGCTCAGAATTGGTGTCTAAAGCCTTTGAATCACGAGAATAGTTTTTGTGTTTACAATTTAGGAGGATTGGCTTTGGCGTTTTTTTTGGTGAATCAGTCAAAATGGTGACGGTTCCAGAAAATACTTCTAAGCAAACTGTCTAATTGTGGTAAAACTGTTAAAATACACAATGAGAGTTCCCAGAAATGATTAAGAACGTGTAATAAACCCCTCAAGTACACGTAAATAGATTCTTACTACATTTACTGTCGAATTCAACACGGAGGTTTCCAGTGGAAAGCTGTGAAATGACGAAAATACTGGTAATGTTTACAAGTACGGGTACTTCTGGTGGCGTTTTCACGGGACTGTGCTTTCAAATATTAAGAGTTCATGTTTACAGAGCTCAGAATTGGTGTCTAAAGCCTTTGAATCACGAGAATAGTTTTTGTGTTTACAATTTAGGAGGATTGGCTTTGGCGTTTTTTTTGTGTGAATCAGTCAAAATGGTGGCGGTTCCAGTAAATACTTCTAAGCAAACTGTCTAATTGTGGTAAAACTGTTAAAATACACAATGAGAGTTCCCAGAAATGATTAAGAACGTGTAATAAACATCTCAAGTACACGTAAATAGATTCTTACTACATTTACTGTCGAATTCAACACGGAGGTTTCCAGTGCAAAACTGTGAAATGACGAAAATACTGGTAATGTTTACAAGTACGGGTACTTCTGGTGGCGTTTTCACGGGACTGTGCTTTCAAATATTAAGAGTTCATGTTTACAGAGCTAAGAATTGGTGTCTAAAGCCTTTGAATCACGAGAATAGTTTTTGTGTTTACAATTTAGGAGGTTTGGCTTTGGCGTTTTTTTTGTGTGAATCAGTCAAAATGGTGGCGGTTCCAGTAAATACTTCTAAGCAAACTGTCTAATTGTGGTAAAACTGTTAAAATACACAATGAGAGTTCCCAGAAATGATTAAGAACGTGTAATAAACATCTCAAGTACACGTAAATAGATTCTTACTACATTTACTGTCGAATTCAACACGGAGGTTTCCAGTGGAAAGCTGTGAAATGATGAAAATACTGGTAATGTTTACATGTACGGGTACTTCTGGTGGCGTTTTCACGGGACTGTGCTTTCAAATATTAAGAGTTCATGTTTACAGAGCTAAGAATTGGTGTCTAAAGCCTTTGAATCACGAGAAATTTTTTGTGTTTACAATTTAGGAGGATTGGCTTTGGCGTTTTTTTTGTGTGAATCAGTTAAAATGGTGGCGGTTCCAGTAAATACTTCTAAGCAAACTGTCTAATTGTGGTAAAACTGTTAAAATACACAATGAGAGTTCCCGGAAATGATTAAGAACGTGTAATAAACCCCTCAAGTACACGTAAATAGATGCTTACTACATTTACTGTCGAATTCAATCACGGAGGTTTCCAGTGGAAAGCTGTGAAATGACGAAAATACTGGTAATGTTTACAAGTCCGGGTACTTCGGGTGGCGTTTTCACGGGACTGTGCTTTCAAATATTAAGAGTTCATGTTTACAGAGCTAAGAATTGGTGTCTAAAGCCTTTGAATCACGAGAATAGTTTTTGTGTTTACAATTTAGGAGGATTGGCTTTGGCTTTTTTTTGTGTGAATCAGTTAAAATGGTCGCGGTTCCAGTAAATACTTCTAAGCAAACTGTCTAATTGTGGTAAAACTGTTAAAATACACAATGAGAGTTCCCAGAAATGATTAAGAACGTGTAATAAACATCTCAAGTACACGTAAATAGATTCTTACTACATTTACTGTCGAATTCAACACGGAGGTTTCCAGTGGAAAGCTGTGAAATGAAGAAAATACTGGTAATGTTTACAAGTACGGGTACTTCTGGTGGCGTTTTCACGGGACTGTGCTTTCAAATATTAAGAGTTCATGTTTACAGAGCTCAGAATTGGTGTCTAAAGCCTTTGAATCACGAGAATAGTTTTTGTGTTTACAATTTAGGAGGATTGGCTTTGGCGTTTTTTTTGTGTGAATCAGTCAAAATGGTGACGGTTCCAGGAAATACTTCTAAGCAAACTGTCTAATTGTGGTAAAACTGTTAAAATACACAATGAGAGTTCCCAGAAATGATTAAGAACGTGTAATAAACCCCTCAAGTACACGTAAATAGATTCTTACTACATTTACTGTCGAATTCAACACGGAGGTTTCCAGTGGAAAGCTGTGAAATGACGAAAATACTGGTAATGTTTACAAGTACGGGTACTTCTGGTGGCGTTTTCACGGGACTGTGCTTTCAAATATTAAGAGTTCATGTTTACAGAGCTCAGAATTGGTGTCTAAAGCCTTTGAATCACGAGAATAGTTTTTGTGTTTACAATTTAGGAGGATTGGCTTTGGCGTTTTTTTTTGTGTGAATCAGTCAAAATGGTGGCGGTTCCAGTAAATACTTCTAAGCAAACTGTCTAATTGTGGTAAAACTGTTAAAATACACAATGAGAGTTCCCAGAAATGATTAAGAACGTGTAATAAACCCCTCAAGTACACGTAAATAGATTCTTACTACATTTACTGTCGAATTCAATCACCGAGGTTTCCAGTGGAAAGGTGTGAAATGACGAAAATACTGGTAATGTTTACAAGTCCGGGTACTTCTGGTGGCGTTTTCACGGGACTGTGCTTTCAAATATTAAGAGTTCATGTTTACAGAGCTCAGAATTGGTGTCTAAAGCCTTTGAATCACGAGAATAGTTTTTGTGTTTACAATTTAGGAGGATTGGCTTTGGCGTTTTTTTTGTGTGAATCAGTCAAAATGGTGACGGTTCCAGGAAATACTTCTAAGCAAACTGTCTAATTGTGGTAAAACTGTTAAAATACACAATGAGAGTTCCCAGAAATGATTAAGAACGTGTAATAAACCCCTCAAGTACACGTAAATAGATTCTTACTACATTTACTGTCGAATTCAACACGGAGGTTTCCAGTGGAAAGCTGTGAAATGACGAAAATACTGGTAATGTTTACAAGTACGGGTACTTCTGGTGGCGTTTTCACGGGACTGTGCTTTCAAATATTAAGAGTTCATGTTTACAGAGCTCAGAATTGGTGTCTAAAGCCTTTGAATCACGAGAATAGTTTTTGTGTTTACAATTTAGGAGGATTGGCTTTGGCGTTTTTTTTGTGTGAATCAGTTAAAATGGTGGCGGTTCCAGTAAATACTTCTAAGCAAACTGTCTAATTGTGGTAAAACTGTTAAAATACACAATGAGAGTTCCCAGAAATGATTAAGAACGTGTAATAAACATCTCAAGTACACGTAAATAGATTCTTACTACATTTACTGTCGAATTCAACACGGAGGTTTCCAGTGGAAAGGTGTGAAATGACGAAAATACTGGTAATGTTTACAAGTCCGGGTACTTCTGGTGGCGTTTTCACGGGACTGTGCTTTCAAATATTAAGAGTTCATGTTTACAGAGCTCAGAATTGGTGTCTAAAGCCTTTGAATCACGAGAATAGTTTTTGTGTTTACAATTTAGGAGGATTGGCTTTGGCGTTTTTTTTGTGTGAATCAGTCAAAATGGTGGCGGTTCCAGTAAATACTTCTAAGCAAACTGTCTAATTGTGGTAAAACTGTTAAAATACACAATGAGAGTTCCCAGAAATGATTAAGAACGTGTAATAAACTCCTCAAGTACACGTAAATAGATTCTTACTACATTTACTGTCGAATTAAACACGGAGGTTTCCAGTGGAAAGCTGTGAAATGACGAAAATACTGGTAATGTTTACAAGTACGGGTACTTCTGGTGGCGTTTTCACGGGACTGTGCTTTCAAATATTAAGAGTTCATGTTTACAGAGCTAAGAATTGGTGTCTAAAGCCTTTGAATCACGAGAATAGTTTTTGTGTTTACAATTTAGGAGGATTGGCTTTGGCGTTTTTTTTGTGTGAATCAGTCAAAATGGTGGCGGTTCCAGTAAATACTTCTAAGCAAACTGTCTAATTGTGGTAAAACTGTTAAAATACACAATGAGAGTTCCCGGAAATGATTAAGAACGTGTAATAAACCCCTCAAGTACACGTAAATAGATGCTTACTACATTTACTGTCGAATTCAATCACGGAGGTTTCCAGTGGAAAGCTGTGAAATGAGGAAAATACTGGTAATGTTTACAAGTCCGGGTACTTCGGGTGGCGTTTTCACGGGACTGTGCTTTCAAATATTAAGAGTTCATGTTTACAGAGCTAAGAATTGGTGTCTAAAGCCTTTGAATCACGAGAATAGTTTTTGTGTTTACAATTTAGGAGGATTGGCTTTGGCTTTTTTTTTGTGTGAATCAGTTAAAATGGTGGCGGTTCCAGTAAATACTTCTAAGCAAACTGTCTAATTGTGGTAAAACTGTTAAAATACACAATGAGAGTTCCCAGAAATGATTAAGAACGTGTAATAAACATCTCAAGTACACGTAAATAGATTCTTACTACATTTACTGTCGAATTCAATCACGGAGGTTTCCAGTGGAAAGGTGTGAAATGACGAAAATACTGGTAATGTTTACAAGTCCGGGTACTTCTGGTGGCGTTTTCACGGGACTGTGCTTTCAAATATTAAGAGTTCATGTTTACAGAGCTCAGAATTGGTGTCTAAAGCCTTTGAATCACGAGAATAGTTTTTGTGTTTACAATTTAGGAGGATTGGCTTTGGCATTTTTTTTGTGTGAATCAGTCAAAATGGTGGCGGTTCCAGTAAATACTTCTAAGCAAACTGTCTAATTGTGGTAAAACTGTTAAAATACACAATGAGAGTTCCCAGAAATGATTAAGAACGTGTAATAAACCCCTCAAGTACACGTAAATAGATTCTTACTACATTTACTGTCGAATTAAACACGGAGGTTTCCAGTGGAAAGCTGTGAAATGACGAAAATACTGGTAATGTTTACAAGTACCGGTACTTCGGGTGGCGTTTTCACGGGACTGTGCTTTCAAATATTAAGAGTTCATGTTTACAGAGCTCAGAATTGGTGTCTAAAGCCTTTGAATCACGAGAATAGTTTTTGTGTTTACAATTTAGGAGGATTGGCTTTGGCGTTTTTTTTGTGTGAATCAGTCAAAATGGTGGTGGTTCCAGTAAATACTTCTAAGCAAACTGTCTAATTGTGGTAAAACTGTTAAAATACACAATGAGAGTTCCCAGAAATGACTAAGAACGTGTAATAAACATCTCAAGTACACGTAAATAGATTCTTACTACATTTACTGTCGAATTAAACACGGAGGTTTCCAGTGGAAAGCTGTGAAATGACGAAAATACTGGTAATGTTTACAAGTACGGGTACTTCTGGTGGCGTTTTCACGGGACTGTGCTTTCAAATATTAAGAGTTCATGTTTACAGAGCTCAGAATTGGTGTCTAAAGCCTTTGAATCACGAGAATAGTTTTTGTGTTTACAATTTAGGAGGATTGGCTTTGGCGTTTTTTTTGTGTGAATCAGTTAAAATGGTGGCGGTTCCAGTAAATACTTCTAAGCAAACTGTCTAATTGTGGTAAAACTGTTAAAATACACAATGAGAGTTCCCAGAAATGATTAAGAACGTGTAATAAACATCTCAAGTACACGTAAATAGATTCTTACTACATTTACTGTCGAATTCAATCACGGAGGTTTCCAGTGGAAAG
The DNA here is from genome assembly GCF_963259705.1 of Myotis daubentonii. NCBI lineage: Eukaryota > Metazoa > Chordata > Mammalia > Chiroptera > Vespertilionidae > Myotis > Myotis daubentonii. The sequence continues at coordinate 34,463 of NW_026775509.1, read as the reverse complement.
GTGTGAAATGACGAAAATACTGGTAATGTTTACAAGTCTGGGTACTTCTGGTGGCGTTTTCACGGGACTGTGCTTTCAAATATTAAGAGTTCATGTTTACAGAGCTCAGAATTGGTGTCTAAAGCCTTTGAATCACGAGAATAGTTTTTGTGTTTACAATTTAGGAGGATTGGCTTTGGCGTTTTTTTTGTGTGAATCAGTCAAAATGGTGACGGTTCCAGAAAATACTTCTAAGCAAACTGTCTAATTGTGGTAAAACTGTTAAAATACACAATGAGAGTTCCCAGAAATGATTAAGAACGTGTAATAAACCCCTCAAGTACACGTAAATAGATTCTTACTACATTTACTGTCGAATTCAACACGGAGGTTTCCAGTGGAAAGCTGTGAAATGACGAAAATACTGGTAATGTTTACAAGTACGGGTACTTCTGGTGGCGTTTTCACGGGACTGTGCTTTCAAATATTAAGAGTTCATGTTTACAGAGCTCAGAATTGGTGTCTAAAGCCTTTGAATCACGAGAATAGTTTTTGTGTTTACAATTTAGGAGGATTGGCTTTGGCGTTTTTTTTGTGTGAATCAGTCAAAATGGTGGCGGTTCCAGTAAATACTTCTAAGCAAACTGTCTAATTGTGGTAAAACTGTTAAAATACACAATGAGAGTTCCCAGAAATGATTAAGAACGTGTAATAAACATCTCAAGTACACGTAAATAGATTCTTACTACATTTACTGTCGAATTCAACACGGAGGTTTCCAGTGCAAAACTGTGAAATGACGAAAATACTGGTAATGTTTACAAGTACGGGTACTTCTGGTGGCGTTTTCACGGGACTGTGCTTTCAAATATTAAGAGTTCATGTTTACAGAGCTAAGAATTGGTGTCTAAAGCCTTTGAATCACGAGAATAGTTTTTGTGTTTACAATTTAGGAGGTTTGGCTTTGGCGTTTTTTTTGTGTGAATCAGTCAAAATGGTGGCGGTTCCAGTAAATACTTCTAAGCAAACTGTCTAATTGTGGTAAAACTGTTAAAATACACAATGAGAGTTCCCAGAAATGATTAAGAACGTGTAATAAACATCTCAAGTACACGTAAATAGATTCTTACTACATTTACTGTCGAATTCAACACGGAGGTTTCCAGTGGAAAGCTGTGAAATGATGAAAATACTGGTAATGTTTACATGTACGGGTACTTCTGGTGGCGTTTTCACGGGACTGTGCTTTCAAATATTAAGAGTTCATGTTTACAGAGCTAAGAATTGGTGTCTAAAGCCTTTGAATCACGAGAAATTTTTTGTGTTTACAATTTAGGAGGATTGGCTTTGGCGTTTTTTTTGTGTGAATCAGTTAAAATGGTGGCGGTTCCAGTAAATACTTCTAAGCAAACTGTCTAATTGTGGTAAAACTGTTAAAATACACAATGAGAGTTCCCGGAAATGATTAAGAACGTGTAATAAACCCCACAAGTACACGTAAATAGATGCTTACTACATTTACTGTCGAATTCAATCACGGAGGTTTCCAGTGGAAAGCTGTGAAATGACGAAAATACTGGTAATGTTTACAAGTCCGGGTACTTCGGGTGGCGTTTTCACGGGACTGTGCTTTCAAATATTAAGAGTTCATGTTTACAGAGCTAAGAATTGGTGTCTAAAGCCTTTGAATCACGAGAATAGTTTTTGTGTTTACAATTTAGGAGGATTGGCTTTGGCTTTTTTTTGTGTGAATCAGTTAAAATGGTCGCGGTTCCAGTAAATACTTCTAAGCAAACTGTCTAATTGTGGTAAAACTGTTAAAATACACAATGAGAGTTCCCAGAAATGATTAAGAACGTGTAATAAACATCTCAAGTACACGTAAATAGATTCTTACTACATTTACTGTCGAATTCAACACGGAGGTTTCCAGTGGAAAGCTGTGAAATGAAGAAAATACTGGTAATGTTTACAAGTACGGGTACTTCTGGTGGCGTTTTCACGGGACTGTGCTTTCAAATATTAAGAGTTCATGTTTACAGAGCTCAGAATTGGTGTCTAAAGCCTTTGAATCACGAGAATAGTTTTTGTGTTTACAATTTAGGAGGATTGGCTTTGGCGTTTTTTTTGTGTGAATCAGTCAAAATGGTGACGGTTCCAGGAAATACTTCTAAGCAAACTGTCTAATTGTGGTAAAACTGTTAAAATACACAATGAGAGTTCCCAGAAATGATTAAGAACGTGTAATAAACCCCTCAAGTACACGTAAATAGATTCTTACTACATTTACTGTCGAATTCAACACGGAGGTTTCCAGTGGAAAGCTGTGAAATGACGAAAATACTGGTAATGTTTACAAGTACGGGTACTTCTGGTGGCGTTTTCACGGGACTGTGCTTTCAAATATTAAGAGTTCATGTTTACAGAGCTCAGAATTGGTGTCTAAAGCCTTTGAATCACGAGAATAGTTTTTGTGTTTACAATTTAGGAGGATTGGCTTTGGCGTTTTTTTTTGTGTGAATCAGTCAAAATGGTGGCGGTTCCAGTAAATACTTCTAAGCAAACTGTCTAATTGTGGTAAAACTGTTAAAATACACAATGAGAGTTCCCAGAAATGATTAAGAACGTGTAATAAACCCCTCAAGTACACGTAAATAGATTCTTACTACATTTACTGTCGAATTCAATCACGGAGGTTTCCAGTGGAAAGGTGTGAAATGACGAAAATACTGGTAATGTTTACAAGTCCGGGTACTTCTGGTGGCGTTTTCACGGGACTGTGCTTTCAAATATTAAGAGTTCATGTTTACAGAGCTCAGAATTGGTGTCTAAAGCCTTTGAATCACGAGAATAGTTTTTGTGTTTACAATTTAGGAGGATTGGCTTTGGCGTTTTTTTTGTGTGAATCAGTCAAAATGGTGACGGTTCCAGGAAATACTTCTAAGCAAACTGTCTAATTGTGGTAAAACTGTTAAAATACACAATGAGAGTTCCCAGAAATGATTAAGAACGTGTAATAAACCCCTCAAGTACACGTAAATAGATTCTTACTACATTTACTGTCGAATTCAACACGGAGGTTTCCAGTGGAAAGCTGTGAAATGACGAAAATACTGGTAATGTTTACAAGTACGGGTACTTCTGGTGGCGTTTTCACGGGACTGTGCTTTCAAATATTAAGAGTTCATGTTTACAGAGCTCAGAATTGGTGTCTAAAGCCTTTGAATCACGAGAATAGTTTTTGTGTTTACAATTTAGGAGGATTGGCTTTGGCGTTTTTTTTGTGTGAATCAGTCAAAATGGTGGCGGTTCCAGTAAATACTTCTAAGCAAACTGTCTAATTGTGGTAAAACTGTTAAAATACACAATGAGAGTTCCCAGAAATGATTAAGAACGTGTAATAAACATCTCAAGTACACGTAAATAGATTCTTACTACATTTACTGTCGAATTCAACACGGAGGTTTCCAGTGGAAAGCTGTGAAATGACGAAAATACTGGTAATGTTTACAAGTACGGGTACTTCTGGTGGCGTTTTCACGGGACTGTGCTTTCAAATATTAAGAGTTCATGTTTACAGAGCTAAGAATTGGTGTCTAAAGCCTTTGAATCACGAGAATAGTTTTTGTGTTTACAATTTAGGAGGTTTGGCTTTGGCGTTTTTTTTGTGTGAATCAGTCAAAATGGTGGCGGTTCCAGTAAATACTTCTAAGCAAACTGTCTAATTGTGGTAAAACTGTTAAAATACACAATGAGAGTTCCCAGAAATGATTAAGAACGTGTAATAAACATCTCAAGTACACGTAAATAGATTCTTACTACATTTACTGTCGAATTCAACACGGAGGTTTCCAGTGGAAAGCTGTGAAATGATGAAAATACTGGTAATGTTTACATGTACGGGTACTTCTGGTGGCGTTTTCACGGGACTGTGCTTTCAAATATTAAGAGTTCATGTTTACAGAGCTAAGAATTGGTGTCTAAAGCCTTTGAATCACGAGAAATTTTTTGTGTTTACAATTTAGGAGGATTGGCTTTGGCGTTTTTTTTGTGTGAATCAGTTAAAATGGTGGCGGTTCCAGTAAATACTTCTAAGCAAACTGTCTAATTGTGGTAAAACTGTTAAAATACACAATGAGAGTTCCCAGAAATGATTAAGAACGTGTAATAAACCCCTCAAGTACACGTAAATAGATGCTTACTACATTTACTGTCGAATTCAATCACGGAGGTTTCCAGTGGAAAGGTGTGAAATGACGAAAATACTGGTAATGTTTACAAGTCCGGGTACTTCTGGTGGCGTTTTCACGGGACTGTGCTTTCAAATATTAAGAGTTCATGTTTACAGAGCTCAGAATTGGTGTCTAAAGCCTTTGAATCACGAGAATAGTTTTTGTGTTTACAATTTAGGAGGATTGGCTTTGGCGTTTTTTTTGTGTGAATCAGTCAAAATGGTGACGGTTCCAGGAAATACTTCTAAGCAAACTGTCTAATTGTGGTAAAACTGTTAAAATACACAATGAGAGTTCCCAGAAATGATTAAGAACGTGTAATAAACCCCTCAAGTACACGTAAATAGATTCTTACTACATTTACTGTCGAATTCAACACGGAGGTTTCCAGTGGAAAGCTGTGAAATGACGAAAATACTGGTAATGTTTACAAGTACGGGTACTTCTGGTGGCGTTTTCACGGGACTGTGCTTTCAAATATTAAGAGTTCATGTTTACAGAGCTCAGAATTGGTGTCTAAAGCCTTTGAATCACGAGAATAGTTTTTGTGTTTACAATTTAGGAGGATTGGCTTTGGCGTTTTTTTTGTGTGAATCAGTCAAAATGGTGGCGGTTCCAGTAAATACTTCTAAGCAAACTGTCTAATTGTGGTAAAACTGTTAAAATACACAATGAGAGTTCCCAGAAATGATTAAGAACGTGTAATAAACCCCTCAAGTACACGTAAATAGATTCTTACTACATTTACTGTCGAATTCAACACGGAGGTTTCCAGTGGAAAGCTGTGAAATGACGAAAATACTGGTAATGTTTACAATTCCGGGTACTTCTGGTGGCGTTTTCACGGGACTGTGCTTTCAAATATTAAGAGTTCATGTTTACAGAGCTAAGAATTGGTGTCTAAAGCCTTTGAATCACGAGAATAGTTTTTGTGTTTACAATTTAGGAGGTTTGGCTTTGGCGTTTTTTTTGTGTGAATCAGTCAAAATGGTGGCGGTTCCAGTAAATACTTCTAAGCAAACTGTCTAATTGTGGTAAAACTGTTAAAATACACAATGAGAGTTCCCAGAAATGATTAAGAACGTGTAATAAACATCTCAAGTACACGTAAATAGATTCTTACTACATTTACTGTCGAATTCAACACGGAGGTTTCCAGTGGAAAGCTGTGAAATGATGAAAATACTGGTAATGTTTACAAGTACGGGTACTTCTGGTGGCGTTTTCACGGGACTGTGCTTTCAAATATTAAGAGTTCATGTTTACAGAGCTAAGAATTGGTGTCTAAAGCCTTTGAATCACGAGAAATTTTTTGTGTTTACAATTTAGGAGGATTGGCTTTGGCGTTTTTTTTGTGTGAATCAGTTAAAATGGTGGCGGTTCCAGTAAATACTTCTAAGCAAACTGTCTAATTGTGGTAAAACTGTTAAAATACACAATGAGAGTTCCCAGAAATGATTAAGAACGTGTAATAAACCCCTCAAGTACAGGTAAATAGATGCTTACTACATTTACTGTCGAATTCAATCACGGAGGTTTCCAGTGGAAAGCTGTGAAATGACGAAAATACTGGTAATGTTTACAAGTCCGGGTACTTCGGGTGGCGTTTTCACGGGACTGTGCTTTCAAATATTAAGAGTTCATGTTTACAGAGCTAAGAATTGGTGTCTAAAGCCTTTGAATCACGAGAATAGTTTTTGTGTTTACAATTTAGGAGGATTGGCTTTGGCTTTTTTTTGTGTGAATCAGTTAAAATGGTCGCGGTTCCAGTAAATACTTCTAAGCAAACTGTCTAATTGTGGTAAAACTGTTAAAATACACAATGAGAGTTCCCAGAAATGATTAAGAACGTGTAATAAACCCCTCAAGTACACGTAAATAGATTCTTACTACATTTACTGTCGAATTCAATCACGGAGGTTTCCAGTGGAAAGCTGTGAAATGACGAAAATACTGGTAATGTTTACAAGTCCGGGTACTTCGGGTGGCGTTTTCACGGGACTGTGCTTTCAATTATTACGAGTTCATGTTTACAGAGCTCAGAATTGGTGTCTAAAGCCTTTGAATCACGAGAATAGTTTTTGTGTTTACAATTTAGGAGGATTGGCTTTGGCGTTTTTTTTGTGTGAATCAGTTAAAATGGTGGCGGTTCCAGTAAATACTTCTAAGCAAACTGTCTAATTGTGGTAAAACTGTTAAAATACACAATGAGAGTTCCCAGAAATGATTAAGAACGTGTAATAAACATCTCAAGTACACGTAAATAGATTCTTACTACATTTACTGTCAAATTCAATCACGGAGGTTTCCAGTGGAAAGCTGTGAAATGACGGAAATACTGGTAATGTTTACAAGTACGGGTACTTCTGGTGGCGTTTTCACGGGACTGTGCTTTCAAATATTAAGAGTTCATGTTTACAGAGCTCAGAATTGGTGTCTAAAGCCTTGGAATGACGAGAATAGTTTTTATGTTTACAATTTAGGAGGATTGGCTTTGGCGTTTTTTTTGTGTGAATCAGTTAAAATGGCGGCGGTTCCAGTAAATACTTCTAAGCAAACTGTCTAATTGTGGTAAAACTGTTAAAATACACAATGAGAGTTCCCAGAAATGATTAAGAACGTGTAATAAACATCTCAAGTACACGTAAATAGATTCTTGCTACATTTACTGTCGAATTCAATCACGGAGGTTTCCAGTGGAAAGCTGTGAAATGACGAAAATACTGGTAATGTTTACAAGTCCGGGTACTTCTGGTGGCGTTTTCACGGGACTGTGCTTTCAAATATTAAGAGTTCATGTTTACAGAGCTCAGAATTGGTGTCTAAAGCCTTTGAATCACGAGAATAGTTTTTGTGTTTACAATTTAGGAGGATTGGCTTTGGCGTTTTTTTTGTGTGAATCAGTCAAAATGGTGGCGGTTCCAGTAAATACTTCTAAGCAAACTGTCTAATTGTGGTAAAACTGTTAAAATACACAATGAGAGTTCCCAGAAATGATTAAGAACGTGTAATAAACCCCTCAAGTACACGTAAATAGATTCTTACTACATTTACTGTCGAATTAAACACGGAGGTTTCCAGTGGAAAGCTGTGAAATGACGAAAATACTGGTAATGTTTACAAGTACCGGTACTTCTGGTGGCGTTTTCACGGGACTGTGCTTTCAAATATTAAGAGTTCATGTTTACAGAGCTAAGAATTGGTGTCTAAAGCCTTTGAATCACGAGAATAGTTTTTGTGTTTACAATTTAGGAGGATTGGCTTTGGCGTTTTTTTTGTGTGAATCAGTCAAAATGGTGGTGGTTCCAGTAAATACTTCTAAGCAAACTGTCTAATTGTGGTAAAACTGTTAAAATACACAATGAGAGTTCCCAGAAATGACTAAGAACGTGTAATAAACATCTCAAGTACACGTAAATAGATTCTTACTACATTTACTGTCGAATTCAACACGGAGGTTTCCAGTGGAAAGCTGTGAAATGACGAAAATACTGGTAATGTTTACAAGTACGGGTACTTCTGGTGGCGTTTTCACGGGACTGTGCTTTCAAATATTAAGAGTTCATGTTTACAGAGCTCAGAATTGGTGTCTAAAGCCTTTGAATCACGAGAATAGTTTTTGTGTTTACAATTTAGGAGGATTGGCTTTGGCGTTTTTTTTGTGTGAATCAGTTAAAATGGTGGCGGTTCCAGTAAATACTTCTAAGCAAACTGTCTAATTGTGGTAAAACTGTTAAAATACACAATGAGAGTTCCCAGAAATGATTAAGAACGTGTAATAAACATCTCAAGTACACGTAAATAGATTCTTACTACATTTACTGTCGAATTCAACACGGAGGTTTCCAGTGGAAAGGTGTGAAATGACGAAAATACTGGTAATGTTTACAAGTCCGGGTACTTCTGGTGGCGTTTTCACGGGACTGTGCTTTCAAATATTAAGAGTTCATGTTTACAGAGCTCAGAATTGGTGTCTAAAGCCTTTGAATCACGAGAATAGTTTTTGTGTTTACAATTTAGGAGGATTGGCTTTGGCGTTTTTTTTGTGTGAATCAGTCAAAATGGTGGCGGTTCCAGTAAATACTTCTAAGCAAACTGTCTAATTGTGGTAAAACTGTTAAAATACACAATGAGAGTTCCCAGAAATGATTAAGAACGTGTAATAAACTCCTCAAGTACACGTAAATAGATTCTTACTACATTTACTGTCGAATTAAACACGGAGGTTTCCAGTGGAAAGCTGTGAAATGACGAAAATACTGGTAATGTTTACAAGTCCGGGTACTTCTGGTGGCGTTTTCACGGGACTGTGCTTTCAAATATTAAGAGTTCATGTTTACAGAGCTCAGAATTGGTGTCTAAAGCCTTTGAATCACGAGAATAGTTTTTGTGTTTACAATTTAGGAGGATTGGCTTTGGCGTTTTTTTTGTGTGAATCAGTCAAAATGGTGACGGTTCCAGGAAATACTTCTAAGCAAACTGTCTAATTGTGGTAAAACTGTTAAAATACACAATGAGAGTTCCCAGAAATGATTAAGAACGTGTAATAAACCCCTCAAGTACACGTAAATAGATTCTTACTACATTTACTGTCGAATTCAACACGGAGGTTTCCAGTGGAAAGCTGTGAAATGACGAAAATACTGGTAATGTTTACAAGTACGGGTACTTCTGGTGGCGTTTTCACGGGACTGTGCTTTCAAATATTAAGAGTTCATGTTTACAGAGCTCAGAATTGGTGTCTAAAGCCTTTGAATCACGAGAATAGTTTTTGTGTTTACAATTTAGGAGGATTGGCTTTGGCGTTTTTTTTGTGTGAATCAGTCAAAATGGTGGCGGTTCCAGTAAATACTTCTAAGCAAACTGTCTAATTGTGGTAAAACTGTTAAAATACACAATGAGAGTTCCCAGAAATGATTAAGAACGTGTAATAAACCCCTCAAGTACACGTAAATAGATTCTTACTACATTTACTGTCGAATTCAACACGGAGGTTTCCAGTGGAAAGCTGTGAAATGACGAAAATACTGGTAATGTTTACAATTCCGGGTACTTCTGGTGGCGTTTTCACGGGACTGTGCTTTCAAATATTAAGAGTTCATGTTTACAGAGCTAAGAATTGGTGTCTAAAGCCTTTGAATCACGAGAATAGTTTTTGTGTTTACAATTTAGGAGGTTTGGCTTTGGCGTTTTTTGTGTGTGAATCAGTCAAAATGGTGGCGGTTCCAGTAAATACTTCTAAGCAAACTGTCTAATTGTGGTAAAACTGTTAAAATACACAATGAGAGTTCCCAGAAATGATTAAGAACGTGTAATAAACATCTCAAGTACACGTAAATAGATTCTTACTACATTTACTGTCGAATTCAACACGGAGGTTTCCAGTGGAAAGCTGTGAAATGATGAAAATACTGGTAATGTTTACAAGTACGGGTACTTCTGGTGGCGTTTTCACGGGACTGTGCTTTCAAATATTAAGAGTTCATGTTTACAGAGCTAAGAATTGGTGTCTAAAGCCTTTGAATCACGAGAAATTTTTTGTGTTTACAATTTAGGAGGATTGGCTTTGGCGTTTTTTTTGTGTGAATCAGTTAAAATGGTGGCGGTTCCAGTAAATACTTCTAAGCAAACTGTCTAATTGTGGTAAAACTGTTAAAATACACAATGAGAGTTCCCAGAAATGATTAAGAACGTGTAATAAACCCCTCAAGTACAGGTAAATAGATGCTTACTACATTTACTGTCGAATTCAATCACGGAGGTTTCCAGTGGAAAGCTGTGAAATGACGAAAATACTGGTAATGTTTACAAGTCCGGGTACTTCGGGTGGCGTTTTCACGGGACTGTGCTTTCAAATATTAAGAGTTCATGTTTACAGAGCTAAGAATTGGTGTCTAAAGCCTTTGAATCACGAGAATAGTTTTTGTGTTTACAATTTAGGAGGATTGGCTTTGGCTTTTTTTTGTGTGAATCAGTTAAAATGGTCGCGGTTCCAGTAAATACTTCTAAGCAAACTGTCTAATTGTGGTAAAACTGTTAAAATACACAATGAGAGTTCCCAGAAATGATTAAGAACGTGTAATAAACCCCTCAAGTACACGTAAATAGATTCTTACTACATTTACTGTCGAATTCAATCACGGAGGTTTCCAGTGGAAAGCTGTGAAATGACGAAAATACTGGTAATGTTTACAAGTCCGGGTACTTCGGGTGGCGTTTTCACGGGACTGTGCTTTCAATTATTACGAGTTCATGTTTACAGAGCTCAGAATTGGTGTCTAAAGCCTTTGAATCACGAGAATAGTTTTTGTGTTTACAATTTAGGAGGATTGGCTTTGGCGTTTTTTTTGTGTGAATCAGTTAAAATGGTGGCGGTTCCAGTAAATACTTCTAAGCAAACTGTCTAATTGTGGTAAAACTGTTAAAATACACAATGAGAGTTCCCAGAAATGATTAAGAACGTGTAATAAACATCTCAAGTACACGTAAATAGATTCTTACTACATTTACTGTCAAATTCAATCACGGAGGTTTCCAGTGGAAAGCTGTGAAATGACGGAAATACTGGTAATGTTTACAAGTACGGGTACTTCTGGTGGCGTTTTCACGGGACTGTGCTTTCAAATATTAAGAGTTCATGTTTACAGAGCTCAGAATTGGTGTCTAAAGCCTTGGAATGACGAGAATAGTTTTTATGTTTACAATTTAGGAGGATTGGCTTTGGCGTTTTTTTTGTGTGAATCAGTTAAAATGGCGGCGGTTCCAGTAAATACTTCTAAGCAAACTGTCTAATTGTGGTAAAACTGTTAAAATACACAATGAGAGTTCCCAGAAATGATTAAGAACGTGTAATAAACATCTCAAGTACACGTAAATAGATTCTTGCTACATTTACTGTCGAATTCAATCACGGAGGTTTCCAGTGGAAAGCTGTGAAATGACGAAAATACTGGTAATGTTTACAAGTCCGGGTACTTCTGGTGGCGTTTTCACGGGACTGTGCTTTCAAATATTAAGAGTTCATGTTTACAGAGCTCAGAATTGGTGTCTAAAGCCTTTGAATCACGAGAATAGTTTTTGTGTTTACAATTTAGGAGGATTGGCTTTGGCGTTTTTTTTGTGTGAATCAGTCAAAATGGTGGCGGTTCCAGTAAATACTTCTAAGCAAACTGTCTAATTGTGGTAAAACTGTTAAAATACACAATGAGAGTTCCCAGAAATGATTAAGAACGTGTAATAAACCCCTCAAGTACACGTAAATAGATTCTTACTACATTTACTGTCGAATTAAACACGGAGGTTTCCAGTGGAAAGCTGTGAAATGACGAAAATACTGGTAATGTTTACAAGTACCGGTACTTCTGGTGGCGTTTTCACGGGACTGTGCTTTCAAATATTAAGAGTTCATGTTTACAGAGCTAAGAATTGGTGTCTAAAGCCTTTGAATCACGAGAATAGTTTTTGTGTTTACAATTTAGGAGGATTGGCTTTGGCGTTTTTTTTGTGTGAATCAGTCAAAATGGTGGTGGTTCCAGTAAATACTTCTAAGCAAACTGTCTAATTGTGGTAAAACTGTTAAAATACACAATGAGAGTTCCCAGAAATGACTAAGAACGTGTAATAAACATCTCAAGTACACGTAAATAGATTCTTACTACATTTACTGTCGAATTCAACACGGAGGTTTCCAGTGGAAAGCTGTGAAATGACGAAAATACTGGTAATGTTTACAAGTACGGGTACTTCTGGTGGCGTTTTCACGGGACTGTGCTTTCAAATATTAAGAGTTCATGTTTACAGAGCTCAGAATTGGTGTCTAAAGCCTTTGAATCACGAGAATAGTTTTTGTGTTTACAATTTAGGAGGATTGGCTTTGGCGTTTTTTTTGTGTGAATCAGTTAAAATGGTGGCGGTTCCAGTAAATACTTCTAAGCAAACTGTCTAATTGTGGTAAAACTGTTAAAATACACAATGAGAGTTCCCAGAAATGATTAAGAACGTGTAATAAACATCTCAAGTACACGTAAATAGATTCTTACTACATTTACTGTCGAATTCAACACGGAGGTTTCCAGTGGAAAGGTGTGAAATGACGAAAATACTGGTAATGTTTACAAGTCCGGGTACTTCTGGTGGCGTTTTCACGGGACTGTGCTTTCAAATATTAAGAGTTCATGTTTACAGAGCTCAGAATTGGTGTCTAAAGCCTTTGAATCACGAGAATAGTTTTTGTGTTTACAATTTAGGAGGATTGGCTTTGGCGTTTTTTTTGTGTGAATCAGTCAAAATGGTGGCGGTTCCAGTAAATACTTCTAAGCAAACTGTCTAATTGTGGTAAAACTGTTAAAATACACAATGAGAGTTCCCAGAAATGATTAAGAACGTGTAATAAACTCCTCAAGTACACGTAAATAGATTCTTACTACATTTACTGTCGAATTAAACACGGAGGTTTCCAGTGGAAAGCTGTGAAATGACGAAAATACTGGTAATGTTTACAAGTCCGGGTACTTCTGGTGGCGTTTTCACGGGACTGTGCTTTCAAATATTAAGAGTTCATGTTTACAGAGCTCAGAATTGGTGTCTAAAGCCTTTGAATCACGAGAATAGTTTTTGTGTTTACAATTTAGGAGGATTGGCTTTGGCGTTTTTTTTGTGTGAATCAGTCAAAATGGTGACGGTTCCAGGAAATACTTCTAAGCAAACTGTCTAATTGTGGTAAAACTGTTAAAATACACAATGAGAGTTCCCAGAAATGATTAAGAACGTGTAATAAACCCCTCAAGTACACGTAAATAGATTCTTACTACATTTACTGTCGAATTCAACACGGAGGTTTCCAGTGGAAAGCTGTGAAATGACGAAAATACTGGTAATGTTTACAAGTACGGGTACTTCTGGTGGCGTTTTCACGGGACTGTGCTTTCAAATATTAAGAGTTCATGTTTACAGAGCTCAGAATTGGTGTCTAAAGCCTTTGAATCACGAGAATAGTTTTTGTGTTTACAATTTAGGAGGATTGGCTTTGGCGTTTTTTTTGTGTGAATCAGTCAAAATGGTGGCGGTTCCAGTAAATACTTCTAAGCAAACTGTCTAATTGTGGTAAAACTGTTAAAATACACAATGAGAGTTCCCAGAAATGATTAAGAACGTGTAATAAACCCCTCAAGTACACGTAAATAGATTTTACTACATTTACTGTCGAATTCAACACGGAGGTTTCCAGTGGAAAGCTGTGAAATGACGAAAATACTGGTAATGTTTACAATTCCGGGTACTTCTGGTGGCGTTTTCACGGGACTGTGCTTTCAAATATTAAGAGTTCATGTTTACAGAGCTAAGAATTGGTGTCTAAAGCCTTTGAATCACGAGAATAGTTTTTGTGTTTACAATTTAGGAGGTTTGGCTTTGGCGTTTTTTGTGTGTGAATCAGTCAAAATGGTGGCGGTTCCAGTAAATACTTCTAAGCAAACTGTCTAATTGTGGTAAAACTGTTAAAATACACAATGAGAGTTCCCAGAAATGATTAAGAACGTGTAATAAACATCTCAAGTACACGTAAATAGATTCTTACTACATTTACTGTCGAATTCAACACGGAGGTTTCCAGTGGAAAGCTGTGAAATGATGAAAATACTGGTAATGTTTACAAGTACGGGTACTTCTGGTGGCGTTTTCACGGGACTGTGCTTTCAAATATTAAGAGTTCATGTTTACAGAGCTAAGAATTGGTGTCTAAAGCCTTTGAATCACGAGAAATTTTTTGTGTTTACAATTTAGGAGGATTGGCTTTGGCGTTTTTTTTGTGTGAATCAGTTAAAATGGTGGCGGTTCCAGTAAATACTTCTAAGCAAACTGTCTAATTGTGGTAAAACTGTTAAAATACACAATGAGAGTTCCCAGAAATGATTAAGAACGTGTAATAAACCCCTCAAGTACAGGTAAATAGATGCTTACTACATTTACTGTCGAATTCAATCACGGAGGTTTCCAGTGGAAAGCTGTGAAATGACGAAAATACTGGTAATGTTTACAAGTCCGGGTACTTCGGGTGGCGTTTTCACGGGACTGTGCTTTCAAATATTAAGAGTTCATGTTTACAGAGCTAAGAATTGGTGTCTAAAGCCTTTGAATCACGAGAATAGTTTTTGTGTTTACAATTTAGGAGGATTGGCTTTGGCTTTTTTTTGTGTGAATCAGTTAAAATGGTCGCGGTTCCAGTAAATACTTCTAAGCAAACTGTCTAATTGTGGTAAAACTGTTAAAATACACAATGAGAGTTCCCAGAAATGATTAAGAACGTGTAATAAACCCCTCAAGTACACGTAAATAGATTCTTACTACATTTACTGTCGAATTCAATCACTGAGGTTTCCAGTGGAAAGCTGTGAAATGACGAAAATACTGGTAATGTTTACAAGTCCGGGTACTTCGGGTGGCGTTTTCACGGGACTGTGCTTTCAATTATTACGAGTTCATGTTTACAGAGCTCAGAATTGGTGTCTAAAGCCTTTGAATCACGAGAATAGTTTTTGTGTTTACAATTTAGGAGGATTGGCTTTGGCGTTTTTTTTGTGTGAATCAGTTAAAATGGTGGCGGTTCCAGTAAATACTTCTAAGCAAACTGTCTAATTGTGGTAAAACTGTTAAAATACACAATGAGAGTTCCCAGAAATGATTAAGAACGTGTAATAAACATCTCAAGTACACGTAAATAGATTCTTACTACATTTACTGTCGAATTCAACACGGAGGTTTCCAGTGGAAAGGTGTGAAATGACGAAAATACTGGTAATGTTTACAAGTCCGGGTACTTCTGGTGGCGTTTTCACGGGACTGTGCTTTCAAATATTAAGAGTTCATGTTTACAGAGCTCAGAATTGGTGTCTAAAGCCTTTGAATCACGAGAATAGTTTTTGTGTTTACAATTTAGGAGGATTGGCTTTGGCGTTTTTTTTGTGTGAATCAGTCAAAATGGTGGCGGTTCCAGTAAATACTTCTAAGCAAACTGTCTAATTGTGGTAAAACTGTTAAAATACACAATGAGAGTTCCCAGAAATGATTAAGAACGTGTAATAAACTCCTCAAGTACACGTAAATAGATTCTTACTACATTTACTGTCGAATTAAACACGGAGGTTTCCAGTGGAAAGCTGTGAAATGACGAAAATACTGGTAATGTTTACAAGTACGGGTACTTCTGGTGGCGTTTTCACGGGACTGTGCTTTCAAATATTAAGAGTTCATGTTTACAGAGCTAAGAATTGGTGTCTAAAGCCTTTGAATCACGAGAATAGTTTTTGTGTTTACAATTTAGGAGGATTGGCTTTGGCGTTTTTTTTGTGTGAATCAGTTAAAATGGTGGCGGTTCCAGTAAATACTTCTAAGCAAACTGTCTAATTGTGGTAAAACTGTTAAAATACACAATGAGAGTTCCCAGAAATGATTAAGAACGTGTAATAAACATCTCAAGTACACGTAAATAGATTCTTACTACATTTACTGTCGAATTCAACACGGAGGTTTCCAGTGGAAAGCTGTGAAATGAAGAAAATACTGGTAATGTTTACAAGTACGGGTACTTCTGGTGGCGTTTTCACGGGACTGTGCTTTCAAATATTAAGAGTTCATGTTTACAGAGCTCAGAATTGGTGTCTAAAGCCTTTGAATGACGAGAATAGTGTTTTTGTTTACAATTTAGGAGGATTGGCTTTGGCGTTTTTTTTGTGTGAATCAGTCAAAATGGTGGCGGTTCCAGTAAATACTTCTAAGCAAACTGTCTAATTGTGGTAAAACTGTTAAAATACACAATGAGAGTTCCCAGAAATGATTAAGAACGTGTAATAAACATCTCAAGTACACGTAAATATATTCTTACTACATTTACTGTCGAATTCAATCACGGAGGTTTCCAGTGGAAAGGTGTGAAATGACGAAAATACTGGTAATGTTTACAAGTCCGGGTACTTCTGGTGGCGTTTTCACGGGACTGTGCTTTCAAATATTAAGAGTTCATGTTTACAGAGCTCAGAATTGGTGTCTAAAGCCTTTGAATCACGAGAATAGTTTTTGTGTTTACAATTTAGGAGGATTGGCTTTGGCGTTTTTTTTGTGTGAATCAGTCAAAATGGTGACGGTTCCAGGAAATACTTCTAAGCAAACTGTCTAATTGTGGTAAAACTGTTAAAATACACAATGAGAGTTCCCAGAAATGATTAAGAACGTGTAATAAACCCCTCAAGTACACGTAAATAGATTCTTACTACATTTACTGTCGAATTCAACACGGAGGTTTCCAGTGGAAAGCTGTGAAATGACGAAAATACTGGTAATGTTTACAAGTACGGGTACTTCTGGTGGCGTTTTCACGGGACTGTGCTTTCAAATATTAAGAGTTCATGTTTACAGAGCTCAGAATTGGTGTCTAAAGCCTTTGAATCACGAGAATAGTTTTTGTGTTTACAATTTAGGAGGATTGGCTTTGGCGTTTTTTTTGTGTGAATCAGTCAAAATGGTGGCGGTTCCAGTAAATACTTCTAAGCAAACTGTCTAATTGTGGTAAAACTGTTAAAATACACAATGAGAGTTCCCAGAAATGATTAAGAACGTGTAATAAACCCCTCAAGTACACGTAAATAGATTCTTACTACATTTACTGTCGAATTCAACACGGAGGTTTCCAGTGGAAAGCTGTGAAATGACGAAAATACTGGTAATGTTTACAATTCCGGGTACTTCTGGTGGCGTTTTCACGGGACTGTGCTTTCAAATATTAAGAGTTCATGTTTACAGAGCTAAGAATTGGTGTCTAAAGCCTTTGAATCACGAGAATAGTTTTTGTGTTTACAATTTAGGAGGTTTGGCTTTGGCGTTTTTTTTGTGTGAATCAGTCAAAATGGTGGCGGTTCCAGTAAATACTTCTAAGCAAACTGTCTAATTGTGGTAAAACTGTTAAAATACACAATGAGAGTTCCCAGAAATGATTAAGAACGTGTAATAAACCCCTCAAGTACAGGTAAATAGATGCTTACTACATTTACTGTCGAATTCAATCACGGAGGTTTCCAGTGGAAAGCTGTGAAATGACGAAAATACTGGTAATGTTTACAAGTCCGGGTACTTCGGGTGGCGTTTTCACGGGACTGTGCTTTCAAATATTAAGAGTTCATGTTTACAGAGCTAAGAATTGGTGTCTAAAGCCTTTGAATCACGAGAATAGTTTTTGTGTTTACAATTTAGGAGGATTGGCTTTGGCTTTTTTTTGTGTGAATCAGTTAAAATGGTCGCGGTTCCAGTAAATACTTCTAAGCAAACTGTCTAATTGTGGTAAAACTGTTAAAATACACAATGAGAGTTCCCAGAAATGATTAAGAACGTGTAATAAACCCCTCAAGTACACGTAAATAGATTCTTACTACATTTACTGTCGAATTCAATCACTGAGGTTTCCAGTGGAAAGCTGTGAAATGACGAAAATACTGGTAATGTTTACAAGTCCGGGTACTTCGGGTGGCGTTTTCACGGGACTGTGCTTTCAATTATTACGAGTTCATGTTTACAGAGCTCAGAATTGGTGTCTAAAGCCTTTGAATCACGAGAATAGTTTTTGTGTTTACAATTTAGGAGGATTGGCTTTGGCGTTTTTTTTGTGTGAATCAGTTAAAATGGTGGCGGTTCCAGTAAATACTTCTAAGCAAACTGTCTAATTGTGGTAAAACTGTTAAAATACACAATGAGAGTTCCCAGAAATGATTAAGAACGTGTAATAAACATCTCAAGTACACGTAAATAGATTCTTACTACATTTACTGTCGAATTCAACACGGAGGTTTCCAGTGGAAAGGTGTGAAATGACGAAAATACTGGTAATGTTTACAAGTCCGGGTACTTCTGGTGGCGTTTTCACGGGACTGTGCTTTCAAATATTAAGAGTTCATGTTTACAGAGCTCAGAATTGGTGTCTAAAGCCTTTGAATCACGAGAATAGTTTTTGTGTTTACAATTTAGGAGGATTGGCTTTGGCGTTTTTTTTGTGTGAATCAGTCAAAATGGTGGCGGTTCCAGTAAATACTTCTAAGCAAACTGTCTAATTGTGGTAAAACTGTTAAAATACACAATGAGAGTTCCCAGAAATGATTAAGAACGTGTAATAAACTCCTCAAGTACACGTAAATAGATTCTTACTACATTTACTGTCGAATTAAACACGGAGGTTTCCAGTGGAAAGCTGTGAAATGACGAAAATACTGGTAATGTTTACAAGTACGGGTACTTCTGGTGGCGTTTTCACGGGACTGTGCTTTCAAATATTAAGAGTTCATGTTTACAGAGCTAAGAATTGGTGTCTAAAGCCTTTGAATCACGAGAATAGTTTTTGTGTTTACAATTTAGGAGGATTGGCTTTGGCGTTTTTTTTGTGTGAATCAGTTAAAATGGTGGCGGTTCCAGTAAATACTTCTAAGCAAACTGTCTAATTGTGGTAAAACTGTTAAAATACACAATGAGAGTTCCCAGAAATGATTAAGAACGTGTAATAAACATCTCAAGTACACGTAAATAGATTCTTACTACATTTACTGTCGAATTCAACACGGAGGTTTCCAGTGGAAAGCTGTGAAATGAAGAAAATACTGGTAATGTTTACAAGTACGGGTACTTCT
Source organism: Myotis daubentonii (assembly GCF_963259705.1). Classification (NCBI taxonomy): domain Eukaryota; kingdom Metazoa; phylum Chordata; class Mammalia; order Chiroptera; family Vespertilionidae; genus Myotis; species Myotis daubentonii. Next base: position 15,592 of record NW_026775509.1, on the reverse strand, counting down.
GGTGGCGTTTTCACGGGACTGTGCTTTCAAATATTAAGAGTTCATGTTTACAGAGCTCAGAATTGGTGTCTAAAGCCTTTGAATGACGAGAATAGTGTTTTTGTTTACAATTTAGGAGGATTGGCTTTGGCGTTTTTTTTGTGTGAATCAGTCAAAATGGTGGCGGTTCCAGTAAATACTTCTAAGCAAACTGTCTAATTGTGGTAAAACTGTTAAAATACACAATGAGAGTTCCCAGAAATGATTAAGAACGTGTAATAAACATCTCAAGTACACGTAAATATATTCTTACTACATTTACTGTCGAATTCAATCACGGAGGTTTCCAGTGGAAAGGTGTGAAATGACGAAAATACTGGTAATGTTTACAAGTCCGGGTACTTCTGGTGGCGTTTTCACGGGACTGTGCTTTCAAATATTAAGAGTTCATGTTTACAGAGCTCAGAATTGGTGTCTAAAGCCTTTGAATCACGAGAATAGTTTTTGTGTTTACAATTTAGGAGGATTGGCTTTGGCGTTTTTTTTGTGTGAATCAGTCAAAATGGTGACGGTTCCAGGAAATACTTCTAAGCAAACTGTCTAATTGTGGTAAAACTGTTAAAATACACAATGAGAGTTCCCAGAAATGATTAAGAACGTGTAATAAACCCCTCAAGTACACGTAAATAGATTCTTACTACATTTACTGTCGAATTCAACACGGAGGTTTCCAGTGGAAAGCTGTGAAATGACGAAAATACTGGTAATGTTTACAAGTACGGGTACTTCTGGTGGCGTTTTCACGGGACTGTGCTTTCAAATATTAAGAGTTCATGTTTACAGAGCTCAGAATTGGTGTCTAAAGCCTTTGAATCACGAGAATAGTTTTTGTGTTTACAATTTAGGAGGATTGGCTTTGGCGTTTTTTTTGTGTGAATCAGTCAAAATGGTGGCGGTTCCAGTAAATACTTCTAAGCAAACTGTCTAATTGTGGTAAAACTGTTAAAATACACAATGAGAGTTCCCAGAAATGATTAAGAACGTGTAATAAACCCCTCAAGTACACGTAAATAGATTCTTACTACATTTACTGTCGAATTCAACACGGAGGTTTCCAGTGGAAAGCTGTGAAATGACGAAAATACTGGTAATGTTTACAATTCCGGGTACTTCTGGTGGCGTTTTCACGGGACTGTGCTTTCAAATATTAAGAGTTCATGTTTACAGAGCTAAGAATTGGTGTCTAAAGCCTTTGAATCACGAGAATAGTTTTTGTGTTTACAATTTAGGAGGTTTGGCTTTGGCGTTTTTTTTGTGTGAATCAGTCAAAATGGTGGCGGTTCCAGTAAATACTTCTAAGCAAACTGTCTAATTGTGGTAAAACTGTTAAAATACACAATGAGAGTTCCCAGAAATGATTAAGAACGTGTAATAAACATCTCAAGTACACGTAAATAGATTCTTACTACATTTACTGTCGAATTCAACACGGAGGTTTCCAGTGGAAAGCTGTGAAATGATGAAAATACTGGTAATGTTTACAAGTACGGGTACTTCTGGTGGCGTTTTCACGGGACTGTGCTTTCAAATATTAAGAGTTCATGTTTACAGAGCTAAGAATTGGTGTCTAAAGCCTTTGAATCACGAGAAATTTTTTGTGTTTACAATTTAGGAGGATTGGCTTTGGCGTTTTTTTTGTGTGAATCAGTTAAAATGGTGGCGGTTCCAGTAAATACTTCTAAGCAAACTGTCTAATTGTGGTAAAACTGTTAAAATACACAATGAGAGTTCCCAGAAATGATTAAGAACGTGTAATAAACCCCTCAAGTACAGGTAAATAGATGCTTACTACATTTACTGTCGAATTCAATCACGGAGGTTTCCAGTGGAAAGCTGTGAAATGACGAAAATACTGGTAATGTTTACAAGTCCGGGTACTTCGGGTGGCGTTTTCACGGGACTGTGCTTTCAAATATTAAGAGTTCATGTTTACAGAGCTAAGAATTGGTGTCTAAAGCCTTTGAATCACGAGAATAGTTTTTGTGTTTACAATTTAGGAGGATTGGCTTTGGCTTTTTTTTGTGTGAATCAGTTAAAATGGTCGCGGTTCCAGTAAATACTTCTAAGCAAACTGTCTAATTGTGGTAAAACTGTTAAAATACACAATGAGAGTTCCCAGAAATGATTAAGAACGTGTAATAAACCCCTCAAGTACACGTAAATAGATTCTTACTACATTTACTGTCGAATTCAATCACGGAGGTTTCCAGTGGAAAGCTGTGAAATGACGAAAATACTGGTAATGTTTACAAGTCCGGGTACTTCGGGTGGCGTTTTCACGGGACTGTGCTTTCAATTATTACGAGTTCATGTTTACAGAGCTCAGAATTGGTGTCTAAAGCCTTTGAATCACGAGAATAGTTTTTGTGTTTACAATTTAGGAGGATTGGCTTTGGCGTTTTTTTTGTGTGAATCAGTTAAAATGGTGGCGGTTCCAGTAAATACTTCTAAGCAAACTGTCTAATTGTGGTAAAACTGTTAAAATACACAATGAGAGTTCCCAGAAATGATTAAGAACGTGTAATAAACATCTCAAGTACACGTAAATAGATTCTTACTACATTTACTGTCAAATTCAATCACGGAGGTTTCCAGTGGAAAGCTGTGAAATGACGGAAATACTGGTAATGTTTACAAGTACGGGTACTTCTGGTGGCGTTTTCACGGGACTGTGCTTTCAAATATTAAGAGTTCATGTTTACAGAGCTCAGAATTGGTGTCTAAAGCCTTGGAATGACGAGAATAGTTTTTATGTTTACAATTTAGGAGGATTGGCTTTGGCGTTTTTTTTGTGTGAATCAGTTAAAATGGCGGCGGTTCCAGTAAATACTTCTAAGCAAACTGTCTAATTGTGGTAAAACTGTTAAAATACACAATGAGAGTTCCCAGAAATGATTAAGAACGTGTAATAAACATCTCAAGTACACGTAAATAGATTCTTGCTACATTTACTGTCGAATTCAACACGGAGGTTTCCAGTGGAAAGCTGTGAAATGACGAAAATACTGGTAATGTTTACAAGTCCGGGTACTTCTGGTGGCGTTTTCACGGGACTGTGCTTTCAAATATTAAGAGTTCATGTTTACAGAGCTCAGAATTGGTGTCTAAAGCCTTTGAATCACGAGAATAGTTTTTGTGTTTACAATTTAGGAGGATTGGCTTTGGCGTTTTTTTTGTGTGAATCAGTCAAAATGGTGGCGGTTCCAGTAAATACTTCTAAGCAAACTGTCTAATTGTGGTAAAACTGTTAAAATACACAATGAGAGTTCCCAGAAATGATTAAGAACGTGTAATAAACCCCTCAAGTACACGTAAATAGATTCTTACTACATTTACTGTCGAATTAAACACGGAGGTTTCCAGTGGAAAGCTGTGAAATGACGAAAATACTGGTAATGTTTACAAGTACCGGTACTTCTGGTGGCGTTTTCACGGGACTGTGCTTTCAAATATTAAGAGTTCATGTTTACAGAGCTAAGAATTGGTGTCTAAAGCCTTTGAATCACGAGAATAGTTTTTGTGTTTACAATTTAGGAGGATTGGCTTTGGCGTTTTTTTTGTGTGAATCAGTCAAAATGGTGGTGGTTCCAGTAAATACTTCTAAGCAAACTGTCTAATTGTGGTAAAACTGTTAAAATACACAATGAGAGTTCCCAGAAATGACTAAGAACGTGTAATAAACATCTCAAGTACACGTAAATAGATTCTTACTACATTTACTGTCGAATTCAACACGGAGGTTTCCAGTGGAAAGCTGTGAAATGACGAAAATACTGGTAATGTTTACAAGTACGGGTACTTCTGGTGGCGTTTTCACGGGACTGTGCTTTCAAATATTAAGAGTTCATGTTTACAGAGCTCAGAATTGGTGTCTAAAGCCTTTGAATCACGAGAATAGTTTTTGTGTTTACAATTTAGGAGGATTGGCTTTGGCGTTTTTTTTGTGTGAATCAGTTAAAATGGTGGCGGTTCCAGTAAATACTTCTAAGCAAACTGTCTAATTGTGGTAAAACTGTTAAAATACACAATGAGAGTTTCCAGAAATGATTAAGAACGTGTAATAAACATCTCAAGTACACGTAAATAGATTCTTACTACATTTACTGTCGAATTCAACGCGGAGGTTTCCAGTGGAAAGCTGTGAAATGACGAAAATACTGGTAATGTTTACAAGTACGGGTACTTCTGGTGGCGTTTTCACGGGACTGTGCTTTCAAATATTAAGAGTTCATGTTTACAGAGCTAAGAATTGGTGTCTAAAGCCTTTGAATCACGAGAATAGTTTTTGTGTTTACAATTTAGGAGGATTGGCTTTGGCGTTTTTTTTGTGAGAATCAGTTAAAATGGTGGCGGTTCCAGTAAATACTTCTAAGCAAACTGTCTAATTGTGGTAAAACTGTTAAAATACACAATGAGAGTTCCCAGAAATGATTAAGAACGTTTAATAAACCCCTCAAGTACACGTAAATAGATTCTTACTACATTTACTGTCGAATTCAATCACGGAGGTTTCCAGTGGAAAGCTGTGAAATGACGAAAATACTGGTAATGTTTACAAGTCCGGGTACTTCGGGTGGCGTTTTCACGGGACTGTGCTTTCAATTATTACGAGTTCATGTTTACAGAGCTCAGAATTGGTGTCTAAAGCCTTTGAATCACGAGAATAGTTTTTGTGTTTACAATTTAGGAGGATTGGCTTTGTCGTTTTTTTTGTGTGAATCAGTTAAAATGGTGGCGGTTCCAGTAAATACTTCTAAGCAAACTGTCTAATTGTGGTAAAACTGTTAAAATACACAATGAGAGTTCCCAGAAATGATTAAGAACGTGTAATAAACATCTCAAGTACACGTAAATAGATTCTTACTACATTTACTGTCAAATTCAATCACGGAGGTTTCCAGTGGAAAGCTGTGAAATGACGGAAATACTGGTAATGTTTACAAGTACGGGTACTTCTCGTGGCGTTTTCACGGGACTGTGCTTTCAAATATTAAGAGTTCATGTTTACAGAGCTCAGAATTGGTGTCTAAAGCCTTGGAATGACGAGAATAGTTTTTATGTTTACAATTTAGGAGGATTGGCTTTGGCGTTTTTTTTGTGTGAATCAGTTAAAATGGCGGCGGTTCCAGTAAATACTTCTAAGCAAACTGTCTAATTGTGGTAAAACTGTTAAAATACACAATGAGAGTTCCCAGAAATGATTAAGAACGTGTAATAAACATCTCAAGTACACGTAAATAGATTCTTGCTACATTTACTGTCGAATTCAATCACGGAGGTTTCCAGTGGAAAGCTGTGAAATGACGAAAATACTGGTAATGTTTACAAGTCCGGGTACTTCTGGTGGCGTTTTCACGGGACTGTGCTTTCAAATATTAAGAGTTCATGTTTACAGAGCTCAGAATTGGTGTCTAAAGCCTTTGAATCACGAGAATAGTTTTTGTGTTTACAATTTAGGAGGATTGGCTTTGGCGTTTTTTTTTGTGTGAATCAGTTAAAATGGTGGCGGTTCCAGTAAACAGTTCTAAGAAAACTGTCTAATTGTGGTAAAACTGTTAAAATACACAATGATAGTTCCCAGAAATGATTAAGAACGTGTAATAAACACCTCAAGTACACGTAAATAGATTCTTACTACATTTACTGTCGAATTCAATCACGGAGGTTTCCAGTGGAAAGCTGTGAAATGACGAAAATACTGGTAATGTTTACAAGTACGGGTACTTCTGGTGGCGTTTTCACGGGACTGTGCTTTCAATTATTAAGAGTTCATGTTTACAGAGCTCAGAATTGGTGTCTAAAGCCTTTGAATCACGAGAATAGTTTTTATGTTTACAATTTAGGAGGATTGGCTTTGGCATATTTTTTGTGTGAATCAGTTAAAATGGTGGCGGTTCCACTAAAAAGTTCTAAGCAAACTGTCTAATTGTGGTAAAACTGTTAAAATACACAATGAGAGTTCCCAGAAATGATTAAGAACGTGTAATAAACATCTCAAGTACACGTAAATAGATTCTTACTACATTTACTGTCGAATTCAATCACGGAGGTTTCGAGTGGAAAATACTGGTAATGTTTACAAGTCCGGGTACTTCGGGTGGCGTTTTCACGGGACTGTGCTTTCAATTATTACGAGTTCATGTTTACAGAGCTCAGAATTGGTGTCTAAAGCCTTTGAATCACGAGAATAGTTTTTGTGTTTACAATTTAGGAGGATTGGCTTTGGCGTTTTTTTTGTGTGAATCAGTTAAAACGGTGGCGGTTCCAGTAAATACTTCTAAGCAAACTGTCTAATTGTGGTAAAACTGTTAAAATACACAATGAGAGTTCCCAGAAATGATTAAGAACGTGTAATAAACATCTCAAGTACACGTAAATAGATTCTTACTACATTTACTGTCGAATTAAACACGGAGGTTTCCAGTGGAAAGCTGTGAAATGACGAAAATTCTGGTAATGTTTACAAGTACGGGTACTTCTGGTGGCGTTTTCACGGGACTGTGCTTTCAAATATTAAGAGTTCATGTTTACAGAGCTAAGAATTGGTGTCTAAAGCCTTTGAATCACGAGAATAGTTTTTGTGTTTACAATTTAGGAGGATTGGCTTTGGCGTTTTTTTTTGTGTGAATCAGTTAAAATGGTGGCGGTTCCAGTAAACAGTTCTAAGAAAACTGTCTAATTGTGGTAAAACTGTTAAAATACACAATGATAGTTCCCAGAAATGATTAAGAACGTGTAATAAACACCTCAAGTACACGTAAATAGATTCTTACTACATTTACTGTCGAATTCAATCACGGAGGTTTCCAGTGGAAAGCTGTGAAATGACGAAAATACTGGTAATGTTTACAAGTACGGGTACTTCTGGTGGCGTTTTCACGGGACTGTGCTTTCAATTATTAAGAGTTCATGTTTACAGAGCTCAGAATTTGTTTCTAAAGCCTTTGAATCACGAGAATAGTTTTTATGTTTACAATTTAGGAGGATTGGCTTTGGCATATTTTTTGTGTGAATCAGTTAAAATGGTGGCGGTTCCACTAAAAAGTTCTAAGCAAACTGTCTAATTGTGGTAAAACTGTTAAAATACACAATGAGAGTTCCCAGAAATGATTAAGAACGTGTAATAAACATCTCAAGTACACGTAAATAGATTCTTACTACATTTACTGTCGAATTCAACACGGAGGTTTCCAGTGGAAAGCTGTGAAATGACGAAAATACTGGTAATGTTTACAAGTACGGGTACTTCTGGTGGCGTTTTCACGGGACTGTGCTTTCAAATATTAAGAGTTCATGTTTACAGAGCTCAGAATTGGTGTCTAAAGCCTTTGAATCACGAGAATAGTTTTTGTGTTTACAATTTAGGAGGATTGGCTTTGGCGTTTTTTTTGTGTGAATCAGTTAAAATGGTGGCGGTTCCAGTAAATACTTCTAAGCAAACTGTCTAATTGTGGTAAAACTGTTAAAATACACAATGAGAGTTCCCAGAAATGATTAAGAACGTGTAATAAACCCCTCAAGTACACGTAAATAAATTCTTACTACATTTACTGTCGAATTCAATCACGGAGGTTTCCAGTGGAAAATACTGGTAATGTTTACAAGTCCGGGTACTTCGGGTGGCGTTTTCACGGGACTGTGGTTTCAATTATTACGAGTTCATGTTTACAGAGCTCAGAATTGGTGTCTAAAGCCTTTGAATCACGAGAATAGTTTTTGTGTTTACAATTTAGGAGGATTGGCTTTGGCGTTTTTTTTCTGTGAATCAGTTAAAATGGTGGCGGTTCCAGTAAATACTTCTAAGCAAACTGTCTAATTGTGGTAAAACTGTTAAAATACACAATGAGAGTTCCCAGAAATGATTAAGAACGTGTAATAAACATCTCAAGTACACGTAAATAGATTCTTACTACATTTACTGTCGAATTAAACACGGAGGTTTCCAGTGGAAAGCTGTGAAATGACGAAAATACTGGTAATGTTTACAAGTCCGGGTACTTCTGGTGGCGTTTTCACTTGACTGTGCTTTCAAATATTATCAGTTCATGTTTACAGAGCTCAGAATTGGTGTCTAAAGCCTTTGAATGACGAGAATAGTTTTTGTGTTTACAATTTAGGAGGATTGGCTTTGTCGTTTCTGTGTGTGAATCAGTTAAAATGGTGGCGGTTGCAGTAAACACTTTAAGCAAACTGTCTAAGGGTGGTAAAAATATTAAAATACACAATGAGAGTTCCCAGAAATGATTAAGAACGTGTCAGAATCACTTGAAGTGCTGGCATCCGGTCCATCCTTGCTGCTTGACACAGTCACTGCAGGAAAGAAACATCTGCATAGGATATGTTTCAAGGGACCTGGCGTATATAGCATAGTGTTCTTAATATGTTTGCTCTCCTTAGCGCTGTTTGTTTTAACCGTGGTCACCTCTCCATGAAAGGTTGTTTCCCCAGGAAAGGATTTTCCCTGGAGTCCGGGAGGTGATGAAACTCCTTAACTAAGTGCAGGGGGGTAGTTAATCTCTTTAACTACAAACAATCATGCTTAAGCTATATAATCTTTACTCCCTGGAATGGAGATAAGAAACGCCCTAACCTTTGTAATAGAAATTGACAGGATTAAAATCTACTGGTATAAATACGGATGTAAAAAGAGAATAAAGAACAGAACTTCTCTGGAGATCGAGAGAAGAACTTGGCTGGAGATCCTGGCTAGGCTGCTGATCAACTGAACACTGTCTTAGTGTCATCCCTTCTTCGCCAACTCTGTACACACCTTTGGGAACCCCTGGACCTGCTGTGGTTGGACAACGGCATTCAAGAACACGTAAATAGATTCTTAATACATTTACTGTCCTATTCAATCACGGAGGTTTCCAGAGGGTGAGGGCGAGGACAAGGGCGAGGGCGAGGGCGAGGGCTAGGGTTAGGGTGAGGGTTAGGGCGAGGGTTAGGGCTAGGGTTAGGGCTAGGGCTAGGGCTACGGCTAGGTTTAGGGCTAGGGCTAGGGCTAGGGCTAGGGCTAGGGCTAGGGCTAGGGTTAGGGCTAGGGTTAGGGTTAGGGCTAGGGTTCGGGCTCGGGTTCGGGTTCGGTTTAGGGCTAGGGCTAGGGCTAGGGCTAGGGCTAGGGCTAGGGCTCGGGTTCGGGTTCGGGTTCGGGTTCGGTTTCGGGTTCGGGTTCGGTATCGGGTTCGGGTTCGGGTTCGGTATCGGGTTCGGGTTCGGGTTAGTGTTCGGGTTCGGGTTCGGGTTAGGGTTCGGGTTCGGGTTCGGGTTCGGGTTCGGTTTCGGGTTCGGGTTCGGTTTCGGGTTCGGGTTCGGGTTAGTGTTCGGGTTCGGGTTAGGGTTAGGGTTAGGGTTCGGGTTAGGGTTAGGGTTAGGGTTAGGGTTAGGGTTAGGGTTAGGGTTAGGGTTAGGGTTAGGGTTAGGGTTAGGGTTAGGGTTAGGGTTAGGGTTAGGGTTAGGGTTAGGGTTAGGGTTAGGGTTAGGGTTAGGGTTAGGGTTAGGGTTAGGGTTAGGGTTAGGGTTAGGGTTAGGGTTAGGGTTAGGGTTAGGGTTAGGGTTAGGGTTAGGGTTAGGGTTAGGGTTAGGGTTAGGGTTAGGGTTAGGGTTAGGGTTAGGGTTAGGGTTAGGGTTAGGGTTAGGGTTAGGGTTAGGGTTAGGGTTAGGGTTAGGGTTAGGGTTAGGGTTAGGGTTAGGGTTAGGGTTAGGGTTAGGGTTAGGGTTAGGGTTAGGGTTAGGGTTAGGGTTAGGGTTAGGGTTAGGGTTAGGGTTAGGGTTAGGGTTAGGGTTAGGGTTAGGGTTAGGGTTAGGGTTAGGGTTAGGGTTAGGGTTAGGGTTAGGGTTAGGGTTAGGGTTAGGGTTAGGGTTAGGGTTAGGGTTAGGGTTAGGGTTAGGGTTAGGGTTAGGGTTAGGGTTAGGGTTAGGGTTAGGGTTAGGGTTAGGGTTAGGGTTAGGGTTAGGGTTAGGGTTAGGGTTAGGGTTAGGGTTAGGGTTAGGGTTAGGGTTAGGGTTAGGGTTAGGGTTAGGGTTAGGGTTAGGGTTAGGGTTAGGGTTAGGGTTAGGGTTAGGGTTAGGGTTAGGGTTAGGGTTAGGGTTAGGGTTAGGGTTAGGGTTAGGGTTAGGGTTAGGGTTAGGGTTAGGGTTAGGGTTAGGGTTAGGGTTAGGGTTAGGGTTAGGGTTAGGGTTAGGGTTAGGGTTAGGGTTAGGGTTAGGGTTAGGGTTAGGGTTAGGGTTAGGGTTAGGGTTAGGGTTAGGGTTAGGGTTAGGGTTAGGGTTAGGGTTAGGGTTAGGGTTAGGGTTAGGGTTAGGGTTAGGGTTAGGGTTAGGGTTAGGGTTAGGGTTAGGGTTAGGGTTAGGGTTAGGGTTAGGGTTAGGGTTAGGGTTAGGGTTAGGGTTAGGGTTAGGGTTAGGGTTAGGGTTAGGGTTAGGGTTAGGGTTAGGGTTAGGGTTAGGGTTAGGGTTAGGGTTAGGGTTAGGGTTAGGGTTAGGGTTAGGGTTAGGGTTAGGGTTAGGGTTAGGGTTAGGGTTAGGGTTAGGGTTAGGGTTAGGGTTAGGGT